>NC_052490.1:4422819-4538412 GCF_009730915.1 Dioscorea cayenensis subsp. rotundata
CCTATGTTTTCTTATAGGAATGTCTCCTATTTTTCATTCAAAACCATAATCCAATGCTTTGTTATAGTAATGTCTCTTATTTTTCAATCAAAACATTAATCGCATGTTTTCTTTTCTGAATGCCTACTATATTTGAATAAAAAACCTAATTCTATGATTTCTTTTCGTAATGCCTCCTATTTTTGACTAAAAATCCTAATCCTATTTTTGTATTTCAGAATGGCTCCTATTTTCGAATAAAAATCCTAATCATATATTTTCTTTTCGGAATGTCTGCAATTTTTGAATGTCTAATATTTTTGAGTCAAAACATTAATCCTATGTTTTCTTTTCAGAATGCTTACTACATTTGAATCAAGACCCTATTCCTATGTTTTCTTTTTGTAATGTCTCATGTCTTTTTGTCAAAATCGTAATCCTATGTTTTTTTATAATACTTCCTATTTTTTAATCAAAATCGTAATCCTCTATTTCTTTTCCTAATGTGTCCTAATTTTCAGTTTTGAATCAAAACCCTAGTCCTCTATTTTTTTTATTATGCCTCATTTTTTTGAATCCTAACCCCAATTCTATCTTTATTTTGGTAATGTCTGCTAATTTTTAATCAAATCCCTAATCCGATTTGTTCTTTTCGGAATGTCTTATATTTTTCAATGTTTTATTTTTGGAATGTCTCATATTTTTCTCTCACAACCCTAAGCCTATGTTTTTACTTTCGGAATGCCTCCTATGTTTTAATCAAAACCGTAATCCTATGATTTCTTTTCAGATTGTCTGATATCTTTCAATCAAAAACCTAATTGTATGTTTTATTTTCAGAATGTATCCTATTTTTCATTTTTGAATGAAAACACTGATTCTTTTTTTTCTTTTTAGAATATCTAATATTTTTTCAAAACCCTAATTGTATGTTTTATTTTCAGAATGTATCCTATTTTTCATTTTAGAATGTCTACTGTTTTTGAATCAAAATTTTAATCATACGTTTGCTTAGCTTAATCTCTCCTATTTTTAATCAAAACCATAATCCTCTGTTTTCTGTTCATAATGTCTACTATTTTTAACCAAACCAATAGTCCTATGTTTTCTTATAAAATGTCTCCAAGTTTTCAATCAAATCCCTAATCTTATGTTTTTATTTGGGAATGTTTGCTATTTTTAAATCAAAATAATAATCGTATGTTTTCTTTTCATAATGTCTCATATATTTTAAACAAAACTTTAATCCTAATTTTTTTGGAATGCCTCCCATTTTTTAATCAAAAAACTAATCCTATTTCTTCTTTTTTGAATACCTTCTATTTTTGCATGAAAACGTTAATTTTATTTTTTTCCTTTGGTATTGTCTGCTATTTTTTAGTGGAAATAATAATCGTATGTTTTTTTTTTGTAATGTCTCATATTTTTTAATCAAAACCCTAATATTTAGTTTTTTTTGGAATGCCTCCTATTTTTTAATCAAAACCCTAACCTTATGTTTTCTCTTGGGAATGTATGCTATTTTTTAATTAAAACAATAATCCTATGTTTTCTTTTCCAAATGCCTTAATCCTAGATTTTTTTAAGAATGCCTACAATTTTTAAACCAAAACGCTAATCCTACTTTTTCTTTTACTAATGTCTCATATCTTTTTAATTCAAAACCATAATCTTATGTTTTCTTATAGTAACGTCTCATATTTTTCAATCAAAACCCTATGCATATGTTTTCTTTTTGGAATACCTACTATATTTGAATCAAAGCCCTAATCCTATGTTTTCTTTTCGGAATGTTGCCTATCTTTAAAATCAAAACCTGAATCCTATGATTTCTTTACATTAAATCAAACTCTAACCTATGTTTTCTTTTTAGAATATTTCCTATTTTTAAATCAAACACCTGACTTTCATTTTAAATTTTCATTTCGGAATGTGTCCTATTTTTCAAATCTGAATCAAAACTCTAATACTTTGTTTTCTTTCGGGATGTCTCTTTTTTCGAATGAAAACCCTAAACCAATGTTTTCTTTTAGAAAATATAAGATTATTGTTTTAATTTAAAACCCAAATTTTGATAGGAGACATTATTATAAGAAAACATAGGATAACTATTTTGAATCAAAACCCTAATTCTATGTTTTGTTATAGCAATGTCACATATTTTTCAAACAAAACATTAATTCTTTGTTTTCTTTTAGGAATGCGTACTATTTAAAATAAAACACTAATCCTATGTTTTCTTTTTGGAATGTCTCTCCTATTACTCAATGAAAATCCTAATGGAATGTTTTCTTTGTGGAATGCCTAATATAATTAAATCAAAACAATGTTTTTTAGTTTGAATGAAAACCCTAATCCTACTTTATTTTTTTTATAATGTCTAATATTTTTCAATCAAGACATTAATAATATGTTTTCTTATAGTAATGTTTCTTATTTTTTTTTAATCAAAACTCTAATCATAGGTTTTCTTTTCGGAATGTGTCCTATTTCTGAGCTCTGAATCAAAACCGTAATCGTTTTTTTTTTTTGGAATGTCCATGATTTTTAAATCGAAAACTCTAATCCTATGTTTTCTTTTTAGAATATCTTCTGTTTTGTCAAATAAAACTTGAATACTAGGTTTCCTTTTTTTAAATGTCTCTTATTTATCAGTTTTGAATCAAAACCCTAGACTATGTTTCCTTTTCGGTATGTCTCCTTTTTTTCAATAAAAAATTCAATCATTTCTTTTCCTTTTGGAATATCTATAATTTTTTAATCAAAAATACTAATCCTATATTTTTTTTCGGAATGCGTCCTATTTTTTCAGTTTTGAATCAAAACCCAAATCCTTTGTTTTTATTCTCCAGAATGGCTCATTTTTTGAATGAAGACCTATTCCTACGTTTTCTTAGAGTAATGTCTACTATTTTTCAATCAAAACCTAATCATATATTTTCTTTTCAAGACCTAATCCTACATTTTTGGAATATCTGCTATTTTTTAATCAAAACCCTAATCATATGTTTTCTTTTCGAAATGTCTACCATTTTTTACCCAAAATGATAATCCTAAGCTTTCAATCAAAACCCTAATCCTAAGCTTTCAATCAAAACACTAATCCTTTTTCTTTTTTTTGGAATGTCTCATTTTTTTAATTAAAACAATAATCCTATATCTAAAAACACTAATTCTTTGTTTTCTTTTCGTAATGTCTCCTATCTTTCAATCAAAACCAGAATGCTATGTTTTCTTTTATTAGTATCTCCTATTTATCAGTTACAAACCAAAACCCTAATCATATGTTTTCTTATAGTATTGTCTCCTATTCATCAGTTTTGAATCAAAACCCTTATCATTTGTTTTTCTTTTCGGAATGCCTTCTATTTTTAAATCAAAATGCTTAACCTTTTATTTTCTTTATAGAATATCTACTATTTTTGAATCAAAACAGTAATCCTATGTTTTCTTATAGTAATGTATACTTATTTTGAATCAAAACCCTTATCCTATATTTTTTATTTGAAATACCTACTATATTTGAATCAAAACCCTAATCCTATGTTTGCTTTTTGAATGTCTGCTAATTTTTAATCAAAACCCTAATCTGATATTTTTTTTTCCTAAATGTCTCATATTTTCTGACATTTTCTTTTCGGAATGTCTTATATTTTTCAATCAAAAACCTAAGCCTATGTTTTTCCTATCAGAATGCCTCCTATTTTTCAATCAAAACCCTAATCCTATGTTTTCTTTTCAAATTGTATCCTACGTTTCAATCAATACCCAAATTCTATGTTTTATTTTCAGAATGTGTCTTATTTATCATTTTTAGATCAAAACAATAATCCTTTCTTTTTCCTTTTAGAAGATCTGTTATTTTTCAATCAAAACCAAAATCCTATGGTTTTTTCAGAATGTCTACTATTTTTGAATCAAAACCCTAATCCTATGTTCGCCTAGAGTATTGTCTCTTATTTTTTAATCAAAACCCTAATTCTCCGTTATTTTTCTTTTAGAAATGTCTGCTATTTTTTTTAAACAACACAATAATCTTATGTTTACTTTTCTTAATGTCCCATATTTTTTAATCAAAACTGTAATCCTAATTTTATTGGATTTCCTCCTATTTTTAAATAAAAAACTAATCCATTTTTTTCTTTTCGGAATACCTCCTGGTTTTGAATCAAAACAATAACCTTATGTTTTTCGTTGTGAATGTCTGCTATTTTATAATGAAAACAATAATTGTATGTTTTCTTTTTGTAATGTTATATTTTTTTTATCAAAACCTTAATATTTAGTTTTTTAATGGAATGCCTACTATTTTTTAATCAAAACCCTAACATTGTGTTTTTGTTTGGAATGTATGTTATTTTTTAATCTAAACTATAGTCCTATATTTTCTTTCCAAATGCCTTATATTTTTCATTCAAAACTCTAATCCTATGGTTTTTTTAGAATGTATACAATTTTTTAATCAAAATACTAATCCTATATTTTTTTATTGTAATTTCTCCTAATTTTTATGCAAAACCATAATCTTATGTTTTCTTATAGTGATGTTTCATATTTTTCAATCAAAACCCAATGCCTATGTTTTTTTTTAGGAATTCCTACTATATTTGAATAAAAGCCCGAAACCTATGTTTTCTTTTTCAGAATGTCACCTATCTTTCAATAAACAATTGAGTCCTATGTTTTCTTTACCTAATTTTTCCTATTTATAAGTTTTTAATCAAAACTCTAGCCTATTATTTCTTTTTGGAATGTTTCCTATTTTTGAATCAAACACCTAATAATTTCTTTTCTTTTCGGAATGTCAGCTATTTTTTAATCAAAACCCTAATCATATGTTTTCATTTCGGAATGTGTCCTATTTTTCAGTTTTGATTTAAGACCCTAATCAATTGTTTCCTTTTGGAATGCCTCATTTTGTTTAATGAAAACCCTGAACCTATGTTTTCTTTTAGAAAATATAAGATTAGAGTTTCGATTCAAACTACAATTTTTGATAGGAGACATTAATATGAGACAACATAGGATTAGTGTTTTGAATCAAAACCTTAATCCTATGTTTTGTTATAGTAATATCACCTATTTTTCAATCAAAACATTAATCCTTTGTTTTACTTTTAGAATGCTTACTACATTTGAAACAGAGCCCTAATCCAATGTCGGAATGTCTCCTATTAATCAATAAAAAGCCTCATCCTATGTTTCTTTTTCGAATTCCTGCTATATTTGAATCAAAATCTTATTTTTCAATTTTGAATCAAAACCCTAATCTTATGTGTTGTTTTTGTAATGTCTCATGTTTTTCAATCAAAACCCTAATAATATATTTTGTTATAGTAATGTTTTCCATTTTTTAATCAAAACTCCAATCTTATGTCTACCTTACGGAATGTGGCCTACTTGTCAACCTTGAATCAAAACCTTAATAGTTTGTTTTCTTTTAAGAATGTCTATGATTTTTGAATTAAAACCCTAATCCTATGCTTTCTTTTCATAATATCTTCTATTTTGCAAACAAAACTCGAATACTATGTTTTCTTTTCTTAATGTCTCCTATTTATCAGGTTTCAATAAAAAACCTTAACCTATGCTTTCTTTTCGGAATGCCTCATATTTTTCAACAAAAATCTAATCATTTCTTTTCGTTTTGGAATGTCTGCTATTTTTTAATCAAAATCGAAATCCTATGTTTTCTTTTCAGAATGTGTCCTATTTTTCAGTTTTGAATCAAAAACCAAATTCTTTGTTTTCTTTTGGGAATGCCTCATTTTTTGAATCAAAACAATAATCCTATGTTTTCTTTTCAAAATGTCTCATATTTTTTAATCAAAAAACTAATCATATGTTTTTCTTTTAGGAATGTCTTCTATTTTTTACTCAAAACAATAATCCTAAGCTTTCAATCAAAAAGATGATCCTATTTTTCTTTCAAAACCTTAATCCTATTTTTGAAAACCCTAATTCTTTGTTTTCTTTTTGTAATGTCTCATATCTTTCAATCAAAACCCGAATGCTAAGTTTCCTTTTCTTAATATCTCCTACTTATCAGTTTTAAATCAAAACCCTAATCATATCCTTTCTTATAGTAATGTTTCCTATTTTTTAATCAAAATCCTAATCCTATGTTTTCTTTTCAGAATGTCTACTATATTTGAATGAAAAGCCTAATCCTATGTTTTGTTTTCGAAATGTTTGTTATTTTTTAATAAAAACTCTAATCCTTTGTTTTCTTTTCGATATATCTCCTATTTTTCAATTAAACCCCTAATCATACATTTTCTTTTCGGAATGTCTACTATTTCTAATTCAAAACCCTAATAGTAAGCTTTATTTTCAGAATATCTCATATTTTCCAATAAAAACCCTAATCTTAAGTTTTTTTTGGAATGCATCCTATTTTTTAATCAAAACCATAATCCTATGGTTTGTTATAGTAATGACTCCTATCTTTCAATAAAAATCCTATTCCTATTTTTTCTTTTCAAAATTCCTACAATATTTAAATTAAAACCATAATCTTATGTTTTCTTTTTTGATTCCAAAACAATCCTATGTTTTTATTCCAAAACATAGGATTTAAAACCCTAATCCTATTTTTTGTTTGAAAAATACTTGACATTTTGAATGATAGTTTTCAATTGCTCCTATTTTTTTTGAATCAAAATCCTAATCCTTCATCCTATTAAAAACTAATAATGTCTCCTATTTTTCATTCAAAACCCTAATCCTAAGTTTTTTATTATAGTAATGTCTCCTTTTTTTTAAAATTAAAACCCTAATCTTATGTTTTCGTTTGTGAATGTCTCCTATTTTTTAATCAAAATAATAATACAATGTTTTTCTTTCATAATGTCTCATATTTTTTATGTAAAACCCCAATCATATGTTTTCCTTTTGGAATGCCTCCTATTTTTTAATCAAAAATTTAATCCTAGGTTTCTTTTTTCGAATGTGTTCTATTTTTGAATGAAGACCGAAATAATATGTTTCCTTTTTGAAATATGCCCTTTTTTGTGTTTAATTAAAACCATAATCCTATATTTTCTTATAATAATGTATCGTATTTGTTTCAATTAAAAACCTAATCCAAATTTTTATTTTCGTAGTGCCTCCTATTTTTAAATCAAAGCACTAATCTTATGTTTTTTTTGGGAATGTCTGCTATTTTTGATTCAAAACCCTAATTCTATGTTTTTTTTTTTAGAATGTATCACATTTTTTAATCATTACCCAAATCCAAAGTTTTTTTTTTACAATGCCTCCAATTTTTTAATGAAAATCCCTTACTTATGTTTTTTTTAGGAATGTCGCCTATTTTTGAATCAAAACAATAATCCCATGTTTTTTTTTTTGAAATGTCTCATATTTTTCAATCAAAACACAAATCAAATGTTTCTATTTCGGAATGTGTACTATTTTTTAACCAAAACAATAATCCTCTGGGTTCAAAACCCTAATCCTATATTTTCTTATACTAATGTCTCATTTTTTCAATCAAAACCATAATCTTATGTTTTTTATTCGGAATGCTGCTATATTCGAATAAAAAATTAATCATATGTTTTCGTTTTGTAATGCCTCCTATTTTTTTGAATTAAAAATCTTTAATCCTTTTTTTCTTTTTAAGAATGTGTCCAACTTTTTTAATCAAAAACCATAATCATATGTTTCTTTTTGGGAGTGTCTACTATTTTTTTAAATGTCTCTTTTTTTTAATATAAACCCTAATTCTATGTATTCTTTTTGGAACAACTACTTTATTTAAATTAAAACACTATTCCTATGTTTTCATTTAGTAATGTCTTATGTCATTCAATAAAAACCCTAATCTTATGTTTTTTTTTTCTTTTCGTATTCCCTCCTATTTTTTATTAAAAATCCTAATCCTTACCATATGTTTTCTTTTAGTAACGTCTTCTATTTTTTTAATGAAAACACTAATCCTCTAGTTTTTTCAGAATGTGTCCTATTTATAATTTTTGAATTAAAAGAATAATCCTTTATTTTATTTTGATATTGTCTCGTTTTCTTGAATCAAAACACTAATCATATCTTTAGTCTTGTGAATGTCTGCTAATTTTTAATCAAAACCCTAATCCAATTTTTTGGAATGTCTCATATTTTTTAATTAAAACTCAAATCCTATGTTTTCTTTAAGCTATGTCTCCTATCTTTCAATCAAAACTCTAATTTTATGTTTTATTTTCGGAATATGTGGCTATTTTTCATTTTTGAATCAAAACCCTAATCATTTATTTTCTTGTTAGAATATCACCTATATTTTAATCAAATCCTGATCCTTTCTTTTTTTTTCGGGATGTCTACTATTTTTTAATCGAAACCCTAATATGATTTTGTTTTATAGTAATATCTCCTATTTTGAATAAAAACTATAATCCTTTGTTTTCTTTCCAAAATATCTCATAATTTTCAATCAAAACAGTAATCATATGTTTTTTTTTTCAAAATGTCTTCTATTTTTTAATCAAACCCAAAATACTATGTTTTCTTATAGTAATGTCTCCTATTTTTTGATAAAACCCAAATCTTATGTTCTTTTTTGGAAATGTCTACTTTCTTTGAAAGAAAACAATAATCATATGTTTTCATTTGTTAGTGTCACATATTTTTTAGTCAAAACCCTAATCCTAAGGCTTTTTTAATGCCTCCTATTTTTTAATCAAAACCCTAATTCTTTGTTTTTTTTATTTGAAATACCACCTATTTTTTAATCAAAACCCTAGTCTTGTGATTTCTTTTGAGAATGTCTGCTATTTTTTGGATCAAAACAATAATCGTATGTTTTCGTTTTGTAATGTCTCTTTTTTTTTTTATCAAAACACTAATACTAAATGTTTTTTTTAATCCTTCCTATTTTTAATGAAAATCCTAATCTTATGTATTCTTTAGGGAATGTCTACTATTTTTGAGTCAATACAATAATCCTATATTTTCTTTTCGACATATCGCATATGTTGCAATCAAAACCTTAATCTTACGTTTTCTTTTATTCATGTCTACTACTTTTGAATGAAAACCGTAATCCTATGTTTCGTTATAGTCATGTCTCCAATTTTGAATCAAAACCCTAATCCTATGTTTTCTTTCGAAAATGTCTTCTATCTTTCAATCAAAACTCTATTCATATATTTTCTTTTAGAAATGTCTCCTAGCTTTCAATTAAAATGTGAATCCAATGTTTTCTTTTCTTAATGTCCCCTATTTATCAGTTTTGAATTATAACCCTAACCTATGTTTTCTTTTTGGAATGTCTCCTATTTTTCAATTAAAAACCTAATCCTTTCGTTTCTTTCCGCAATGTCTATTTTTTTTTAAATCAAAACTCTAATCCTATGTTTTCATTTTAGAATGTATTCTATTTTTCAGTTTTGAATCAAAACCATAGTCTTTTGTTTTCTTTTAGAAATGTCTCCTTTTTTTAATGAAAAACCCTTAATCCCTATGTTTTTTATTTTTTTGGAAATATAAGATTAGGGTTTCTGATTCAAAACCCAATTTTTTGATAGAAGACATCACTATAAGAAAACATAGGATTATGGTTTTGAATAAAACCCCTAATCCTAGGTTTTTCTTGTAGTAATGTCTCCTATTTTTCAATGAAAAGTCTAATACTATGTTTTCTTTTTTGGAATGTGATGCAGCGGTATGCCTGGAAACCGTTGATTTGAGCACGAATATCCAGTAGTAAGCCGTCCAACGCAATAAATAGCTGAAACCGTTAATTCACGCACGTATATCCGGTGGCAAGCCGTTCAACGCCTCTTGATCAAAGATAACCAGGACTGGAAAAAGAGTAAAAAATTCTTATTACTAACTAACATGATGATCATAAAACTGTCTTACTGGGGTCAGTAGGCTTACAATAAATAGGTGAACTAGAGATACGAAAAGAACCCTAAAAAGGAGATAATTTGAAAATATGCCAAAAATGAAAAGTTCTCAAATGATAGAAAGAAATAAAAGGCTAAACAAATAAATACTACTGCCAAAAAAGGCTTACAAATCAGAGATTTCCTGCGTAAGATATAATGAAATCAATTATTAGTATAAACGGCATAATTAGGATTTTTGAGGCCTAAATGATGGAATTTGGCCGAATTTATGTACGACTCACAAGCTTGTATAACAAGCTAGTGACTTTTGTTAGTTGACCCATTTCCATCAAATTCAACCCGTAAAACTCACAAACTACAACACTCAGAAAAATGACAGAAATGCCTCTCTATTAGGTTGAGTCCCATTTCTGCATGAACGAGCAGGCTAGCTCCTCGATACATCCCGCATCAGAATGCCTACTATATTTGAATCAAAAAACTAATCCTATGATTAGATTTTTGATTGAAAAATAGGAGACACTACTATAAGAAAACATAGGATTAGGGTTATGATTAAAAACCAAAAAATAGGGGACATTTTCAAATGAAAACATATGATTATTTTATTTAATTCAAAAATAGTAGATATTCGAAAAGAAAACATAGAATTAGGGTTTTCATTGAAAAATAGAAAGCATTTCCGAATGAAAACATAGGATTAGTTCTTTGATTGAAAAATGTGAGACATTCCAAAAAGAAAACATCGGATTAATGCTTATTTGTAATTTTTTTTTCCGAAATAAATTTTTTTCTAAAAACATAGGATTCGGGTATTGATTGAAAGATAGGAGACATTTCGAAAATAAACATGGGATTTGAATTTTGATTGAAACATAGAAGACATTCCTCATAGACCGCGTAGGTTTGGCTTTTTATGAAAATTATGAGATGTGTAGGAAAGAAAACATAGGATTAGGGCTTTAATTGAAAAATTAGGACATCTTATGATTAAGGTTTTCATTAAAAAAATTAGCAGACATTCCTTAACCTTAATCCTATGTTTTTCTTTTTGGAATGCAACCTATTTTTGAATCAAAAACACTAATCCGATGTTTTATTTTCACAATGTCTCTAATCTTTCAATAAAAAATCTAATACTATGTTTTTCTTTTTCTTCATGTACATTATTTATTGGTTTTCAATCAAAACCGTAATCCTCTAATCCATTGTTTCCATTTTGGAATAGCTCCAATTTTCAATCAAAATCCTAAACCTTTTCTTTTTCTTTTTCAAACTGCTACGCTAATTTTTTTGAAATGAAACCCTAATCCTATGTTTTATTTTTCAAAATGTACGCTATTTTTTTGAATTAAAACTCAAATCATATATTTTCTATTGGAAATGTCCCCAATTTTGGTTTTTAATACAAACCCTAATCCTTTGTTTTCTAGTAGTAATGTCTCCTATTTTTCAATCAAAATCCTAGTAGTATGTTTTCTTTTTGGAATATCTACTATTTTTTATTCAAAACATTAATCCCTACGTTTTATTTTTCAGAATGTCACATATATTTAAATCAAAAACCCTAATCCTAATATTTTTATTTTTTTCATTGTGTCCTATATTTTTAATCAAAACACTAATCCTTTGTTTTCTTATATTAATGTCTCCTATTTTTCAATCAAAACCATAATCCTATATTTTCATTTGGGAATGTCTGCTTATTTTTATTGCAGACATTCTAAAAACAAATTTATATTAGGGTTTAAATTTTTTTGGAAATGCTTATTATATTTGAATGAAAACCGTAATCCTATGTTTTCTTATAGTAATGCCGCCTCTTTTTTAATTAAAACCCTAATCCTATGTTTTATTTTTCGAATGTCTACAATATTTAAATCAAAACCTTAATCGAATATTTTCTTTGCAAAATAGGAGACATTCGGAATAATAGTCCAAAATAATCCAATGTCTATAATATTTAAATCAAAACCCTAATCCTTTTTTTTTAATGGAAACCCTTATAGTTTCTCGTATTAAAAAAATGTAATGTCGCTTATTTTTCATTGAAAACCCTAATCCTATGATTTTTACAGTAATGTCTCCTATTCTCAATCAAAACACTAATCTTATGTTTTCTTTTGGGAATGTCCCTTATTTTTGAATCAATACAATACTCCTCTGTTTTGTTTAAGTAATGTCTCATATTTTTCAATCAAAACATTAATCCTATGTTTTTGTTTTCGGAATGGATCCTATTTTTTCATCAAAACCCTAATTATATGCTCTCTTTTGGGAATATTTGCTATTTTTGAATCAAAACTCTAATCCTATCTTTCTTTTGGAAATACCCCCTATTTTTTTGTTTTTAATCAAAACTATAATACTATGTTTTCTGATAGTAATGTTGGCTATGTTTTAATCGAAACCCTAATCCTATTTTTCTTTTTGGAATGACTGTTATTTTTGAATCAAAACTCTAATCCTATGTTTTGTCTTGGAATGTCTGCTATTTTTCAATCGAAACCCAAATCCAATTTTTTTCTTTTCGGAATGTCTCAAATTTTTAATCAAAACCCTAATCCTATGTTGTATTGGAATGCCACCCATTTTTTAACCAAAACCATAATTTCATGTTTTCTTTTAGGAATGTCTCCTATTTTAGAATGAAAACAATAATCCTATATTTTCTTTTTGTAATGTCTAATATTTTTCAATTTAAACCCTAATCCTATATTTTTAGTTTTGAATCAAAACTGAATCCTACGTATTCTTTTCCTAATCCTATCTTTTAAATCGAAACCCTAATCCTTTTTAGTTTCCAGTGCCCCCAGTCTTTTGTTTTG
Organism: Dioscorea cayenensis subsp. rotundata; assembly: GCF_009730915.1. Classification (NCBI taxonomy): domain Eukaryota; kingdom Viridiplantae; phylum Streptophyta; class Magnoliopsida; order Dioscoreales; family Dioscoreaceae; genus Dioscorea; species Dioscorea cayenensis. The sequence goes on from NC_052490.1 coordinate 4,435,481, forward strand.
GAATGTCTGCTATATTTGAATCAAAACCATAATCGGAATTTGTCCTATTTTTTATTCAAAACCCTAATCCTAAGTTTTCTTTTCAGAATATCTCTTAGTATTCAATCAAAATTCTAACATATGTTTAATTTTTTGGAATATCTGCTATTTTTCAATCAAAATCCTGATCCTATGTTTTCTTTTGCAAATGTTATTGAAAAATATGAGGCATTATGAAAAGTTTTTAATGTCTCATATTTTCGAAAAAATGAAACATTTCGAAAATAAAACATTACTAATCCTATCTTTAATTCAAAACCTGAATCCTGTGTTTTGTTTTTTGAAATGTCTCAATTTTTTAACTAAATCACCAAAGATGTCTTTCAAAACTCTAATCTTGTGTTTTCTTTTTGTAATGTCTGCTATTTTTGAATCAAAACCCTAATCAAAACACTAATTCTATATTTTCTTTTCTGAATGTCACCTAATTTTTAATGAAAACCCTAGTCCTATAGTTTTTTTTGGGAATGTCTGCTATTTTTTAATAAAACCTATAATACTATGTAGTATTTTGGAAATGTCCCCTATTTTTCGGTTTTTAATCAAAATCCTATTCTTTTTTTTTTTATAATAATGTCTCATATTTTTCAATCAAAACCCTAACCTATGTTTTTTTTTCAGAATGTCTCATATTTTTAATTCAAAATCCTAATCCTATGTTTTTTTAATGTGTCTTACTTTTAAATCGAACCCTAATCATATGTTTTCCTTTTTAGAATGTCTCCTATTTTTTTAGTTTTGAATGAAAACAGTAATCATTTTCTGTCTTTATAGAATGTCACCTATTTTGTTAATCTATACCTTAATCCTATGTTTCTTTTTGATATGTCTCCTACTTTTCTACTAAACCCCTAGTCTTATGCTTTCTTTTCTTAATGTCACCTCAATTTCGGTTTTCAATCAAAACCCTAATCCTATATTTTCTTTTCAGAATATCTCCCTTTTTTTGTTCTGAATCAAAACTCTAGCCCTATGTTTTCTTTTTTGAATGATTGATTTTTTTGGTTTTTAATCAAAACTCTAATCCTATATTTTAATTTCAAAATATCTGCTTTTTAATAAAAACCCTAATTTAAGTTTTTCTGTTCATAATGTCTCTTATTTTTCAGTTTTGTATCGAAACCCCAATATTTTGTCTTACATTCGGAGTGTCTCCTATTTTTTAATTAAAACCCAAATACAATGTTTTCTATTCGTTATGTCTCCTATTTTAGAATCAAAGCTGTAATCTTATGTTTTCTTTTCTGAATGTCTCATATTTTTCAATGAAAACTCTAATCCTATGTTTTTTCAGAAATGTCTCATTTTTTTGAATCAAAACCCTAATCTTATGTTTTGATTGAAAAATAGGATTTAGTATTGTTTGCTATTTTTTAATCAAAACACTAATCATATGTTTTCTTTTCGTAATGTCTATTATCTTTCAATCAAAACCCGGATCCTATGTTTTCTTTTCTTAATGTATACAATTATTGAATTAAAATCCTCATTTAATGTTTTCTTTTGTAATGCCTCATACTTTTTAAGCAAAATGCAAATCCTACATTTTTTTTTCGAAATGTCTCTTATTTTTCAATCAAAACACTAATACTGATGTTTTTTGGAAATGCCTCATATTTTTTTATCAAAACCATAATCCTATATTTTCTTATAGTAATGTCTCCTGTTTTCCAATCAAAATCCAAATCTTATGTGTTATTTTTGGAATTACTAAATGTCAACAATCTTTCAATAAAATACAGAATCCTATGTTTTCTTTTCTTAATGGCTCCTACTATGAAATCAAAATCCTAATCCGACGTTTAATGATCAGAATTTCTACAATTTTTTAATCAAAACCCTAATCGTATGTTTTCTTTTCAAAATGTCTCATATTTTTCAGCTTTAAGTTAAAATCCTAATACTATGTTTTCATTTTGGAATCCCTAAATGTCTCTTATCTTTCAATCAAAACCCGAAGCCTATGTTTTTTTTTCTAAATGGCTCTTATTTTTAATCAAAACCCTAATCCGATATTTTTTTGTTAGAATTTCTACTATTTTTTAGTCAAAACCTATCCTACATTTTCTTTTCAAAATGTCTAATATTTTTAAGGTTTGAGTCAAAATCCTAATCCTATTGTTTCTTTTTGGAACGCCTACTATTTTGCAAATAAAACCCGAATCTTATTTTTTCCTTTTGTTAATGTCTCCTAATTGTCAATTTTGAATAAAAAAATCTAATCTTATGTTTTCTTTTGGGAATGTCTGCTATTTTTTAACGAAAACAATAATCGTATGTTTTCTTTTCTTAATGTCTCATATCTGTAATCAAAGCCCTAATCTTAAGTCTTTTTTTTTTGAATGCCTATTATTTTTAATCAAAACCCTAATCTTATGTTTTCTTTTGGCAATATTTGTTATTTCTAATCAAAACATTGAACCTATGTTTTTCTTTTTGAAATGTCTCAAATTTTGATCAAAATCCAAATCCTCTGTTTTCCTTTCGGAATGTCTACTAATTTTTAATCAAAACCCTAATCCTATGTTTTCTTATAGTAATGTCTCTTATTCTTTATTGAAAACCCTAATCCTTTTTTTTATAGTAATGCATCCTATTTTTCAATCAAAACCCTAATCCTATATTTGCTTTTAGAATGCCTACTACATCAGAATCAAAACCCAATCCTATGTTTATTTTTCTATTGCGGAGCCATTCCTGCAGAAATTGAAAAGAAATCATCAATTGAAACTTGAAAAACACTTCTGCAGAAATCCACACGGTCATGTGGAATTTTCACACGGCCATGTGGATCTTCGTGGCACAACAACAATGAGGCCGAAGCTCACAAAAGTTGTACAAATCATCTCATATGCTTCCAAAAAACATTCTATAATCATCCAAAAGCAAAATAACTATGAAATCCATGCTACATTGTCCACACCAAGCAAAGAAAAAAACTTGGCAAAGAAAAAGAAAAGTGGAAGGCTTACCGATGAAGAAGAATAAAAATGATGAAGTATGATAGGAAAGAACCCACAAACCGTTTAAATAGACGACGAGAAGGTTGAGGAGAGGAAAAAGATGCGTTCTTTGGGTGAGGAGGCGTTTATAAATGCAGAGGTACGAATAGGTTATGAATCAAAGTTGTTGTTTTTGTAGGTCTACCCATTCCCGTGTGGCTCCACAGGGAGCTCATAGGGGCATCCACACACCCCTGTGTGCTCTCGGGATGGCCACCTGGTCAAGCACAAGGCCAGCCAAAGTGGCATCTACACACCCATGTGGCTTTTCAGTTATCCAAAATAATTTTCTAAGTGTTCCACAAACACCTGTGGAAATTTCACACGGGTGTGTAGATTCACAAGGGAGCACACAGGGGCAGCCACATGCCCCTGTGTCTTCTCGAGATGAAAACTATTTGCTCTGGAGTGATCCACATGCCCTTGTAGAAAATTCCACACGGGCATGTGGATTCATAAGGTTACTCACAGGGGGACTCACACGCCCTTGTGTCTTCTCGGGATTGAGAAGTTGAGCTCTGACTTGAGATACAAGCTCGTGTTTTTTTCTCTGGATTGCTAAAAAATCTGCAGCTTCTGCAGAACAAGTCTGCAACACCAACATAATATGCATAAAGTACGAATATGTTGGAAAACTGACCAGAGACTCATGAAAACATGCTCAAATGACCTAAAACTTCACCAGTCACATTAAAGCATGATAAAACACCAATGAACAAGCGAAAAACATAGCAATACTAAATTAAAATCACAACACCAACACTAAATCTTTTACTCGATGCAAAAACTAAACTAAGACCCAGAAAAATAGTAAAGACTTGGGTTGGCTCCCAAGAAACGCTTGTTTAACATCACTATGCTTGAGGTATCTACACTTACCTCATGGGGGTTCATGAAGAAAAGTTGCCCTCTTACCTACAGCTTAAAAGCATGATGAGCACAATTTTTGCAAGTTAGAGAGGGAATGATCAAGTTTGTTACCACACAAGGGTTTATCACCCTCATGTCATGAATGCTCATTCCTACTAGCATTGGGGTGCTTTTTGTGGTGTCTTCTTGTCCTCTTAAGTTTTCAGATCATCCTCTTCATTACTCCCGGAGTAGGTTGCACCTTGTCCAAAAAAACAAGCTATGAAATTTCTTCATTCTCTGCTTCTTGATCTAGCCACCCCTCCAATGGGTCCGTACACAACATTTCGAGCATATAATCATCTATAATCTCATCAGTGATGTCATGAAAATATAAAGTATTATCAAAGTCGAGAGAATGTCGCATGGTTTCAGCGAGGCGATATGTCAACTTGACATCTCCAACTCTTACTGTCAATTCTCCATTGTCCATGTCAATGACAGCTTTGGAGGTACGCATGAATGGCCTCCCAAGTATCAACAGAACCTTGACATCCTCATCCACAGCTAACACCACAAAGTCTACAAGAAAGATATACTTGTCAACATTCACAAGAACATCCTCAATGATGCCCTTCGGACGTTTAACTGATCGATTGGCCAATTGTAGTGTCATCTGAGTGGGTCTAGGTTCTCCCAAATCTAGCTTTGGAAGAATGTATAAGGCATAACATTGATACTAGCCCCTGAATCAGCCAATGCCTTCTCTTTACCTAAATTGCAAATGTTGTATGGAATGATAAAGCTACCAAGGTCTTTCATATTGTTCAGCATATTCTTTTGCAACATTGCCAAGCATGATGCATCTTGAATCATAGCTGCACTTTCCTCTATCTTCCTTTTGTTGGTCCAGAGGTCTTTGAGGGACTTTGCATAGAGAGACATTTGAAACAACGCCTCCACAAATGGGATGTTGATGTGCAATTGCTTGAATAGACACAGAAATTTCTTGTATTGCTCATCATTTTGGTTAATTTTCAAACTTGAAGGGTAAGGAATTCTTGGTTTGTAAGGTGGGGGTGCCACCTTCTTCTCTTTAGCTCTTTCCTCAACTTTCACTTCCTTGGGTGACTCGATTACAACCTGTTCAGTACAGAGCTTATTCTCAAGTTCACGACCACTCCTCAATGTGATTGCGTTTAATTGTTCTCTTAGGTTTGTCTCTGTGTTGCTTAGTAAACTCCGTTGAGGTTTTTCTGAAAGTGATTTCAAAATCTGACCCACTTAGTTCTCCAAGTTATGCAAACATATAGTGTTGTTGCGAAGTGTGACCTCTATTTAATGAAATCATATATCTGAAGATTGAATAAACTTTCGTTAAAGCCTTCTCCATATCGATCATCCGGTTTTCTAACCCTAAAACTCTGCTCTCCACATTTAGGGCTTGTTGTTAAAACCCGGTGGTGCGCAAGTCTTCTGTTGCCCTCGATTACCCCAAGAATGGTTTGGGTGATTCCTCGACCCCGGATCATAGGTATTGTTGTACGTATTTCCTTGACCTCTTATTGCATTTCCTACAAAATCCACCTGTTTCACTAAAGTTATACCACCAATAGAAATCAGGCAATCAGATGAAGAATGTCCACTCCCACACTCGCTGCAACTCATCATTGCTACCACTATAGGAGAAGTTATGGTGTCTACCTTCTTGCTCAAGGACTCAACCTGGGCTACTAATGACAACACTGCATCGTTCTCTTGAAGTCCGGCTACCTTCTTCTTGGTTTGGGTTTTCCACTAGCAACTATTCATAGCCATTTCTTCAATGAACTGTCGGGCCTCCTTTGGGGTTTTACTGCCTAAAGTACATCCTGTAATAGCATCAAGTAATTGCTTCGTGCTTGGGTTCAAACCATTGTACAAGGTATGGATAATCATCGACTCAGGGAACCCATGTTAAGGACATTTCCACAGAAGATCATTTAACCTATCTCATGTCTCAAAAAGATACTCCAATTCCACTTAACAAAAGAGAATATTTCATTGCTGAGTTTCGTAGTTTTTCCATGAGAGAAATATCTGGCTAGGAAAGCATCTACCATTTCCTTCCAAGTAGTGATCAATGCTCTAGGCAATGAATGTAACCACTGTTTCACTCTCCCCTTAAAGGAAAATTGAAAGGCCCTCAATTTTATTGCTTCATCCATAACCCCATTGATCTTGAGCATGTCGCACACTTTCTGAAAATTCTCGATGTGGTTGTTTGGATCCTCATCGGCCAAACCATTAAACTACTTTCACCGCTGTAACATTTGGATAAAGCCTAGCTTGAGGTCAAAATTTTGAGTTGTAATCGGTGGCCTCACAATACTAGATTGCATGACAAGGGCTGGGGGTCTTGCATAATGTAAGAGTGTTTTTTGTTGTTCACGTTGTTCAGCCATATTGTCAGATCCTTCAACTTCTATCTCAACAGGATTAGACTATTCTTGTACAGGTTCCTTTCCCCATCTATGAATCCTATTTTCAATTTTTGAATCACCTTCAACTAATTTTGACAGGTTGCCTCGGGTCATAACATAGAGCTACAATAAAAGAAACACAAATAAGAACGATATAAGAATAAGAAAATGTGATATAAAACAAGTGATGAATAGCTAAAATAGCAAAGTATAAGTGATTCTAAAATGTCAACTCCCCGGTAATGTTGTCAAAAACTTGACACACACCTTGCATATGTGTACCGCAAGTGCACGGGTTGTCAAAGTAATAAGTACCCAATGGGTGGGTAGTCAGATTCACAGGGAATAGATGCTTAGAAATAAGTATTATTTCTATTTCACTAGAGTAAAATTTTATTGGTGATTATGATTCAAATGATTGACGACAATAAAATAAATGTGAAAGAGAAAAGAGAGTAAGCAAGAGTAATTGGAGGAAGTAGCCAATGGTAAAATGGGGTCCCCGGACAATGCTCACCCTAGGACTATAGCTTCAAGTGCAAGACTAATATTATTCCTCCTAATTGAAGATTAACGAGTCATGGAAATCCATTGACACATGGTTTCAAACCTAAGGTCAACCATGACTAGCCCTCTACACTATGCCTCGGCAGAAAGGGATACTCTTAACACCTCACATTATGTGGGACTGCTTGGGGCTTTAGGGATTCCAAATAAGAAACCATATTCCCTAATATAGATCAAATCCTTTGATCCAGGCGAAAAATCCCAAATCATAATTAAGCCACAACACTAAAGATTTCTCAACACTTCACTCTATTGCTTATGCAATTAAGCCCTAGGGGAAAAGATCTAATAGAACATCACTCTTTAATGATTGCAAATGATTGCAAAAAACTCTTGTAATATGGAGGTAGAATAAATCACATCGGTGAGGAAAGGGGATGTTTCGCTACCTCTCTACTCACCCTCTCGACTCTCTTCAATCTTCTAAGTCTAACCCTTATGAAGTCGTCACCCCTTCAAAGGGTTACCTAGATAGATTCTTAACCCTAGTGTCACTCTAAGGGAAAATCAAATCAATGAACAAACAAGATTAAAACTCAATTAAAACATCAATTAAAGGAAACATAATAAAAGTCAATGAAACAAAATCATCCTGTGGTTTACAAGTCCAAGCACCCACTAAGGGTTTAGCTCTCCATAGAGCAATACAAAATCAAAGATGAAATCAAAAGTGAATGCAAAAACTCCATAAAGATAACCTCTTTGTCATAATATATGAGTGTGACTGCCTTCGTGCCCCTCCAATTTATAGATTTACTTGCACATTTTTGGAGGTTGGCACACATCTACATGCCGGTGAACACAACTTGTGCCTTGATCGTTGTTGGGCTCAAGAGATTCCTCAAAAATCGAATCGATGATCTATTTTTACATCTTTTCTTCCGAACTTGTCTCCACAACCCTAAATGCACAAAAGAACACAAATACACACAAATGAGGCATAAAGCCTGATAAAAATGATGCTTAATGTAAGAAAAGTATACTTAGTAATACTTATACACAATAGTATAATTCTATGTTTTTTTTTCGGAATATCTATTATTTTTGAATCAAAACCCTAATCCTATGTTTACTTGTAGTAATGGCTTCTATTTTCAACCGAAACCCAAATCTTATATTTTCTTACACTAATGCCTTTTATTATTCAATATAAACCATAATCCTATGTATTTTTATACTATTGTCTCCTATTTTTCAATCAAAACCCTAATCCTCTGTTTTCTTTTTCAATGTCTACTATATTTGAATCAAACCCCTAATCCTATATTTTCTTTTATTAATGTCTATATTTTATAAACAAAACCATAATGCTATGTTTTTCTTGTGTTAATGTCTTATATTTTTAATCAAAATCATAATCCTAACTTTTTTTAATGGCTTCTACTTTTTAATTAAAACACCAATATTATGTTTTCTTTTCAGAATGCCTAATATATTTTAATTAAAACACTAATCCTATCTTTTGTTTTTTTGGAATGCTACTATTTTTGAATCAAAACCCTAATCTTATATTTTCTTAGAGTAATGTCTCCTTTTTTTTAAATAAAAAATTCAATCCTATGTTTTATTTTCAGAATGCCTACTACTTTTTAATCAAAATTGTAATTGTATGTTTTTCTTTTTGGAATATCACCTATTTTGTAAAGAAAACCCGAATCGTATGTTTTTTTAATACCTCCTATTTATCAGTTTTTGAATCAAAACCCTAACCTATGTTTTTCTTTAAGAATGTCTCTTATTTTTTTCAATCAAAAATCAATCCCTTTCTTTTTCTCGTTAGGAATGGCTGCTATTTTTGAATCAATACCCTAATACCATGTTTTTCTGTTGAGAATGTGTCCTATTTTTTTATGGTTTTGCAATAAAAACCTAATTCTTTGTTTTTTTGGTTTTCGTAATGTCGCATTTTTTAATCAAAACCGTAATCCTATCTTTTTGTTTTTCGGAATGTTTTGCTAATTTTTTTAATCAAAAACCTTAATTTGATTTTTTTTTTAGAATGTCTCATATTTTCAATCAAAACCCTAATCTTATGTTTTTTTTCTTTTCTCAATGCCTCGTATTTTTCACTCATAACCATAATCCTATGAGTTCTTTTTTGAATGTCTACTATTTTTGAATTAAAACGCTAATTCTATGTTTTCTAATAGTGATATAACCTATTTTCAATCAAGGCCATAATGCTATGTTTTCTTTTCGGAATACCTACTATATTTGAATCAAAACCCGAATCATTTGTTTTTTTTTTGAATGTCTATAACTTTTGAATCAAATCCTTAATCCTATGTTTTCTTACATTAATGTCTCCTACTTCTCAATCAAAACACTATTCTTATGTTTTCCTTTAGAAATTCCTACTCTATTTGAATCAAAATACTAATCTTATATTTGAATCAAGACATTAATTCTTTGTTTTCTTTTCGGAATGTCTCCTATTATTAAATAAAAACATTGATCCTATGTGTTCTTTTAGAAATGTGCCCTATTTTCAGTTTTTAATCAAAACCCTAATCTAATGTTTTATTATAGTAATGTCTCCTATTTTTAAATCAAAACCATAATCGTATGTTTTTTTATCGGAATGCTTATTATATTTGAATCAAAATTATAATCCTATGTTTTCTTTTTGGAATGCTTTCCATTTTTCAAACAAAACAGTAATTCGTTGATTTCTTTTAGGAATGTCTCCTATTTTTTAATAAAAAACTCTAATCCTACGTTTTCTTTTGGAAACGTGCCCTATTTTTTGTTTTTAATCGAAACCCTAATCCAATGTTTTATTATAGTAATATCTCATATTTCTCAATCAAAACAATAATACTTTTTTTTTGTTTTCGAAATGTCTCATATGTTTCAATCAAAACTCTAATCGTACTTATGAATGTCTACTATTTTTGAATCAAAATTGTAATCCTGTGTTTTTTTATAGCAATGTCTCCCATTTTTCTTTCAAAACCATAATCCTATGTTTGGTTATAGTAATGTGTCTTATTTTTCAATTAAACCCCGAATCCTAAGTTTTATTATAGAAATGTCTCCTACTTTTTAATAAAAACCCTAATCCTATGTTTCTTTTTGGAATGCTGACTATATTTGGATAAAAACTCTAATCATATGCTTTATTTTCTGAATGTCTACTATTTTGCAAGCAAAGCCAAAATGCTATCTTTTTTTTTAATATCTCATATTTTTTAATCAAAACGCTAATCCTAATTTTTTTTGTTTGTAATGAATCCTATTTTTTAATCAAAACCCTAATCCTTTGTTTTCATCTGGCAATGTTTGTTATTTTTTATTCAAAACCCTAATCCTATGTTTATTTTCGAAGTGTTTCATATTTTTCAATCAAAACCCTAATCCTATGTTTTATTTGTGGAATGACTACTATATTTCAACCGAAACCCTAATCCTATATTTTGTTTTCGCAATATCTACTATTTCTTAATCAAAACCGGTGAGTGATTAAGTTTTTATAGTAATGTTTCCTATTTTTTAATTAAAACCCTAATCCTATGTTTTCTTTTCATAATAACTACTATATTTGAATCAAAACCGTCATCCTATGTTTTTTTTTGAATGCCTCCTATTTTGCAAACTAAACCTGAATCCTCTATTTTCTTTTCTTAACGTTTGCTATTTATCAGTTTGAAAAGAATGTCTCATATGAGGGTTTTGATTCAAAACTTGAAAAGAAAATAAAGGATTATGGTATTGATTCAAAACTGACATTACTTTAAGAAAACTTAAGATTTGGGTTTCAATTGAAAAATATGATACAATTGAAAAAGAAAACATAGGTTTGGGTTTTGATTCATATATAGTAGGAATTCTAAAATCAAAACATAGGATTAGGGATTTGATTTAAAAATAATAGACATTACTACAAGAAAACATAGGATTAAGGTGTTGAATGAAAAATATGAGACATTAGTATAAGATAACATATGATTAGGGCTTTAATTCAAAAATAGTAATGTCTCCTATTATTATCTTATTGTTTTTAATTAAACAATAACAGAAGATATTCCGAAAAGAAAACATAAGAATATTGTTTTGATTCAAATATAGTAGGTATTCCGAAAATAAAACACAGAATTAGGGTTTTCATTGAAAAACCGAAGACATTACAATAAGGAAACATAGGATTAGATTTTTGAATGAGAAATAGGAGACATTACTATTAAGAAAAAATAGGATTAGAGTTTTGAATGAGAAATAGGAGATATGAAAAGAAAATGTAGAAATATGGTTTTCATTGAAAAATATGTACATTTAGAAAAGAAAACAAAGGATGAGGGTTTTGATTGAAAAATATGAAACATTACTATAAGAAAACATAGCATTAGGGTTTTGATTAAAAAATAGTATACATTCAGAAAAAAAAACATATTATTTGGGTTATAATTGAAATATAGTAGGCATTTTGAAAAAAAAAACATAGGATTATTGTTTTGATTGAAAAATATGAGGCATTCCCAAAATAAAACATAGGATTAGGGTGTTAAATAGATAAATAGCAGACATTAAAAAACACAAGATTAGTATTTTGAATAAAAAATAGAAGACATTTACAAAAGAAAACATAGGATTTTGGTTTTCATTTAAAAATAGGAGATAAGCCCAAATGAAAACATAGGATTAGGGTTTTTGATTGAGACATAGGAGACATTACTATAAGAAAACATAGGATTAGGGGTTTAATTCGAAAAATTTGAGCTATTCCAAAAGGAAAATATAGAATTAAGGTTTTAATTAAAAATTAGCAGTGATTACGAAAATAAAAATTAAGAGATATTACTATGTGAAAACATAGTATTTGGATTTCCTTTGGAATATGTTTTCTTTTTGAAATGTCTGTTCTTTTTTAATCAAAACTCTAATCCTATGTTTTTCTTTTTGGATGGCCACTATTTTTTAATTTTTAATCAAAACCCAAATCCTATGTTTTCTTATTATAATGTCTCCTATACTGCAATCAAAACCCTAAACCTATGTTTTCTTTTTAGAATGTGTTCTATCTTTTAGTTGAAACCATAATTCTATATTTTCTTTCCAGAATGTGTCCTATTTTTCAATTTCGAATGAAAATACTAATTCTTTTTCATCAAGACCCTAATCTTTTTTTTCTTTTCGGAATGTCTACTATTTTTTATTCAAAATACTAATCCTAAGTTTTCTTATAGTAATGTCTCCTATTTTTCAATCAAATCCAGAATCCTATGGTTTTTTCGGAATGCCTCCGATTTTTAAATCAAAACACAAATCCTATATTTTATTTTCGCAACGGGTCCTATCTTTTACTCAAAACCCTAATACAATGTTTTCTTTTCTTCATGTCTGTTATTTATCAGTTTTGAATCAAAACCGTAACCCCCAAATACTTTATTTTCTTTTCGGAATAGCTCATATTTTTCAATAAAAAACCTAATCTTTTCTTTTCTTTTAGTAATGTCTGCTATTTTTGAAACAAAACCATAATCTAATATTTTTTTATCGGAATGTCTGCAATTTTTTAATGAAAAACTAATCCTATGTTTTCTTTTGGAAATGCCCCCTATTATTCTGTTTTCAATAAAAACATTAATCTTTTGTTTTCTTATAGTAATGTCTCCTACTTATCAATCAAAACCCTAATCCTATGTTTTTTTGTGGGAATGTCAACTATGTTTTTATTCAAACCCCTAATCCTATGTTCATTTTTGGAATGTCTCATATTTTTCAATTAAAGCCCTAATACTATGTTTTATTTTTGGAATGTCTCATTTTTTTTCAAGTAAAGCACTAATCCTATGTTTTCATTTTTGAATGCCAATCATATTTCAATCAAAACTCTAATCCCTTGTTTTCTTATAGAAATGTCTCCTATTTTTCAATCAAAATCTGGATCCTATGTTTCCTTTTGGGAATGTTTCCTATCTTTTAATCAAAACCTTAATCCTATGTCTTCTTTTTTGGAATGTGCCCTATTTTTTAGTTTTGAATCAATACCCTAATTTATGGAATGTCTCCTATTTTTTAATCAAAACAATAATCATGTCTTTTCTTTTTGTAATGTCTACTATTTTTAAAGCACAACCTTAATCATATGTTTTCTTATAGTAATATATATCCTATTTTTCAATCAAACCCCTAATCTCATGCTTTCCTTTCGAAATGTTTCATTTTTTCAATCAATGCCCTAATCCTATGTTTAGAATGTCTACTATTTTTTTATCAAAACCCTAATATTATGTTTTCTTATAGTAATGTCTATTATTTTTGAATTAAAACCGTAATCCTTAGTTTTCCTCATGGGATGTCTCCTATTTTTAAATCAAAAACCCCTAATCCAATATTTTCTATTCATGATATATCTTATTTTTGAATTAAAGCTCTAGCCTTATGTTTTTGACAAGGTCCCCTTGCTTATATCCCGCAAGTGCACGGGTTTGTCGAAGTAATAATCCCGGATGAGCGGGGTCGAATCCACAGGGAGTAGGGAGTAAAGACACTTAATTCGATTCTTAGCTATGTGGAGTATCAACAATGATAAGTGTGGAATTGATTCAATTCTCAGAAATTAAAAGCAACAAGTAAGAGAGTAAAAGTAAGGAGGAGGCAAGGCAATCGATAAAGATGGGGTACTCGGATGATGCTTCACCTAGGATAATCGCTTCAAGTGCAAGAACTCTCTATTATACTTCCTAATCAATGCAATGGTGAGTCATGGAAATCCTTACACACATAGTCCCAAATCTAAGGTCAACTATGCCTAACTCTATACATGTCCCGGAGGAGATATTGAACAATCTCAACACCTCGCACTCGCATAGAGTTGCAATGAGCTCTAGGGATTCCAAGTGATAAATCTTTTCCTAGATTTAGACCTAACCCTTTTGGTCCAGGCGGAAGGTCCCTAGCCACAATTAAGCCCTAGATACTAAGATCACCTCAATGCTTCACTCCATTGCACGCAGCAACTAAGCCCCAGCGGAGGGTCATCCCTTAGACCATTCACTCTATTATGGCCACAAAGAACTCGAGGAACGGAGGTAGAATCTATCACGTCGGAGGGGAAAGGGGACGCTCCTGTACCTCTCAACTCACCCTATCAACCCTCTCCAACCTAGGTTTGTCTAACGCTCGTGGTGTGTCACTCACTCACAAGGTTACCAATAAGAACTCTCAACCCTAGTGTCACTCTAGGGGAAATGTTCATACAATCAAGCATTCAAGGTTGGAACTCACAATAAACATCAATTTATTGAAAGCATAATAAAGAAGTTCAAAGAAACGAATACATCCTAGGGTTCACAATCACCCAAGTACCCACTAGGGGGTTTAGCTCTCCATGGAGCTAAGTACAATCAAAGAAATAGAATGTAAAAGCAATGAATCCATAAAGAAACCCCCTCGATAGTCGTATCGATGGTCTTGTGGAAAGTCCTCTACTCGTCGTCCAAGGATTCCTTCGTCCGGTATAGGATACGCCTCGATCGAAGCTCCCCTACCAACCTTCTTCCTAATGGAATCACAATGTCGGAGCCGTAGAACCTCTCCAAAACCTTGGCAAATACCCCTCGAAACCCTAGCCAAAGCCCTCTCGCAAGTTGGGGAAAAAATGGAGAAAAGAATACCAAAAGTACACACGCCCGTACGGAATTTCCACACAGGCGTGGATAATGTCCACACGCCCGTGTGGATTCTCTGTTTCTCTGATTTTCTCGGCCGGCTGTAAACACTGCTGCTATAGTAATTGCTACAACGTTGCTGCAGTCTTTGACCTGAATAACTTCCCAATTTCATACTTTCATCGGGGTAACGCAAACGGGCACACGTTCACGTCGTGAATCACTTGCTTCTTCAATTATATATATGTTGGTGGGGTTCTTGTTCTTGTATGCATAAGACGTAATGCTCGAGTATGACTGCCTTTGTGCCCCTCCAAATGGATGTGCTCACTCGAATGCGAGGAGGTTGGCACACACTCTAGCATCTCACATCTGTCCTATGTCTTCGCGTTTGAACCTTAGCAAGATCTCCTCCAAAATAGATGCATTTTGATCCACATTGGCCTATTTCTTTCATACTTAGCCTCACAGCCCTACCTGCGTAAAAGTAACATAAAAACACACATATTAATGTAAAAACCTGAGAAAAGTAATGCTCAACATAAGGAATGAACGCTTCGCATTCATATCGCACAAGCACTTATCAAACTCCCCCACACTTAAGCTTTTGCTTGTCCTCAAGCAAACATTAAAACATTCTGTGCATCAATGAAGAAAATATTGAAAGTGCTTGGCCTTAGGTTCACCGAGGTATACAAAGAAAGTATTCTACATGTAAGGAAAATTTTAACACTAAATACGAAAAATCAATGCTCTAGCTTAAAACTTGAATCAAAAAGGACAACAAACCCGAATTTTGTGTAAGTGTGTGAAAACACTAAAAGCACCCCAAGTTATACTCCTCAATGTTCTAAGTACAAGGGACTTATTTATCTACAAAAGTGATAAAAAATTTTAAAAGATGGTAGTAGCTTCACACATCCTCTAAGGTAGCCCTTTCCAAAGCGGCCGCTAAGGTGGCTTTCACACTTTCGAGGTGGTAGCTCTTTCTACCCGAGTCGTAGCTTTCACTCATTCTATGAGATGGCTTTTTCTCTCATTAGGGCATAACGAGTATCCGACTTGTGAGAGTAGCTTCATACTTCATAGGTGGTAGCTCTTTCCACCCAACAAATACAAATAAACAATAAAACTATTTTGTTCCTTCTTTTCAATTTTTTAATTTTTTTTTTTCAATTTAGCAAAAGAAGTAAACCTAACTAGTCCCTTTTAACATCAAACATGAGTTTCCAATAGAGTTCAAAGAGTGAGTAGTGCACTAAGTGTAAATCTGGCAAAAATTCCTAAAAATTCAATCAAGAACTAGAGCATGAAAACATTCAATGTTAACAATTCTCCTAGACTTAAGAATACAAACATTGCAACTAAGGTGAACCGCCATTGGCTATGTGAGCATATATCAATCAAGAACGATAGAAAAGATATGCGCATTATGAAACTCCGCCCCCCACACTTAAGTTGTACATTGTCCTCAATGTACACATGCAAGCACACTCAAAATATATCATTCAAAAATAGATGTGGGAGAAGCAATCAAAACAATACTCCCCTGACTCCTAGTGTTGCGTTTGATGAAGCTAATTCATTGGGAGTAGTGTTCCAACGGGTTGTGAAGCTCGCACGGCGAAGTGCCGAAGCACCTTGACCGTGCCCATGACTAAGTCTCAATTTCCAAGAAGACAAGTCCATCTGCACGCATACATGAGGGGGTTCAGTGAAGCTCAAGAAAAACAAAAATAACTCGAGTGTATAAAAGATGAAGCAATGAATGCAACTCGATAATGCAAATGAACATAAACTCAGAAGGGAAATCCTTTCTGAGTGAACAAGTCTAAAAACAAGGAAAATAAGATAAAGTAAAATGCATGAAAGTAAAAGAAAGGTCAAGTGTCGGAGTCGCTCTCGGGCTCCGCTGCTGCTGCTGCTATAGTGGAAGCATATAGTGGGTCCTCCGGTGCTGGGGTCGAGGATGGAGGTGCTAGAGGCACTGGTGGGGCCTAAACAGTCCTCGGCTATAGGACAAATGATGAGGCAACATCTCGCTCTAGGATCTGCTGTAATATGTCGAAATGCGCCATGAACTCTGTGTACTGAGTGGCCTGCGTAGCCCTAATCTCGGCAACCTCGGCTCGGACCACTCCTATAGCATTCTCGAGCCTCTCAAAGCGATCATTGGCTCCAGAAGGTGAAAACATACGCACTGGGGGTCATTCCTCGGCCGCTGGAGGTGCCTCGGTCTCCATCGATGCGGGCTGAGGCTCGGGGGCGGGCTGAGATGCTCTGGCATCATCACCCTCATCCTCGGCTATCTCTGGGGCTGGTAGGACTAACGCAAAAACCCCTGTCCGAACACTGCGGACCATGCCCATCAACCGCATTGTCTCTAGACCCAGGGGAGAGGGATACACTCTTCTTCTCGGCCCCGCGAATCGAATCCAAGAGACCCATGCCCAGCACTAATCTAGTAATTTAAGGGCCCAAGAAGATCGCTCCCAGTCTAGCGTACTGTCCCTGGTGTCTGATGTAATCAGCCAAGATGTGCCCTAAGTGGATCAGTACACGCTCTACCATCGAGTACAAGTACAGTAACTCCTGGCGGCTCAAGACACCAGTACTATCGCCACGGCCATTCACCGACCTACTCATGATGGTGTGCAAATATCTGTAGGCAGGTCGGGAAAGGCACGTGGCCTTGGAGACCCCCGGCTCGTACTGACCTTGACCACATAGCACTCTGTAAGCTCTTTGCGGGGTCAAGGTTCCAGGATAATCAGTAGGCAACTGTGCATACTCCTCTGAATCTGTGAATGCCTCCTCATATAAGCCAAGTAGTATGGAAAACTGCGTAATGCTCAAGCTATGGTGGCGTCCAAACACTCTGAACTCTGAAGCTCGCATACGCTCTATCAAACTCAAACGAGGAGAGCACCTCAAGTGCAAACTCTCGGATAGCTGGCTCTCTAATTATCAACAACTGCCGCCAACCACCATCTGAAATAAGGTCCTCAACCTCATCAGTGAACTCATCTCCCTACTTAAGATCTCGTAGTATAGTCGTGTCCAGGAATCGAGTCTGTCCGAAGCGGAGTCTTGATAAGTGCTCATAATGGGTCTGATGTTCGGGAATCGTAAATCGCATGCCCTCGGGCTCAAAGGATGACTCACGTGGCCTCTTATCAGCTTGCTTCTTTGTCCTAGGTGCCATGATCTGCAAAATTTAAACAAAATTAGTCAAACAAGTTGATAAAACAATACTGCAGAAATCCACACGGTCGTGTGGAATTTCTGCACGCCCGTGTGGATTCATGGGGCGTGAGAACCGCATGGCCAGGCATCAACAATCCAAAAATATAACTCAATAATATCTCTAACTTCATTCTAAACGTAAATCATTGTTCCAATTGAAGAAACGAAGCATTATTAACCAGATTAATCAATAGAAATCATGAATTGACAAAGAAGATGAAGAGAATGAATTTACCAACGAGGAGAAGTGAGAAAATAAAGAACCGGCCGGAAAACTTGCTAAAATCCCACCAAACTGGCGCAATGGACTCGGAGAATGTTGTGAGAGTGTTTTCAAGTGAAAAGGAGTCGTGAAGAAGGAGAGAAATCATCCCTTTTTTAAACAGAACTCGTGACTTTTGATGTTCTGTGCATCAACACGGGCATGTGGAAATTCCCCACGCCCGTGTGCCTCACTTCAAAAGCTCCACAGGGGCGTATGCACGCCCGTGCGCTCTCGGGAAAAAAACTCTCACCGACTTAGAACGATCTCCCATGGGCGTGCGGAAATTATCCACGCCCTGTCGCCCGAGCCCACGAGGCGCGCACGCCCTGCGGCATCCCCCGGACATCCGAGAAAGATATCAAGTCTTCCACACGCCCGTGCGGAAATTCCCCACGGGCGTGGACATTCACAAGCCCAATTCATAGGGGCAGCCGCACGCCCCTGTGTTTTCTCGGGATGGAGGGAACAACCTCGCAGAGTTTCGCGACGGGCGTCATGGAAATTACCCACACCGGTGTGTGGTTAACAAGGTCACCCACGAGGGCGAGTCCACGTCCCCTGTGTTCTCGGGAAAATCTGCCCAACTGCAGGAAGGCACACGCCCGTGCGGAAATTACCCACGGGCGTGCGCCAGTCGCATGGTCATCCACAGGGGCAGCTGCACGCCCCTGTGCCCTCTCTGGATGAGTTCACAGTACACATCCACGGGCGTGCGGAATTTCCGCATGCCCGTGTGTTTTCTCTGGATGATATAGAAAAACCTGCAGGCTCTGCAGAACTAGTCTGAACATGTCTACACACTCAGAGCCGCCCCTATTATGCAAAAATTTACTCGATAAAAAAACAAAAAAATAGAACTCAAACGACCAAACTTTCGCCACTTCGTAACAAAAACACACAATGAATTCTTTTTAAAAACCCACAATAAAATCGCAGACACAAATACTCAAAAATTTCAACACCAACACTTAACAATTTATTCATGCAAACAAACTAAACTAAAAGGTATGAAAACAGTAAACACTTGGTTTGCCTCCCAAGAAGCGCTTGTTTAACGTCACTAAGCTTGACGTATCTTTCTTACCTCACGGGGGTTCATGAATGAAGGTTGCCCTCTTACCCATAACTTGAAAGCATGATGAGCAAAGTCTCTTGAGGGTAGAGGGTGTACTATCGGGCTTCGTACCAGCTAGCAATCGTTCATCCAACTTCCTTGGCTCATGTATGTCTCCAATAGTCTTGGGGCGTTTTCGGTGGCGTCTCCTAGCCCTCTTCATTTTCCGGAGCACATTCTTCAAGATCCCCGGGGTAGATGTTTCCTCTCCATTCGAACCAAGCATCATTACTTCTTCATTGCTCTACTCTTGGTCAAACAAACCTTCACACGGATCCGGGTTGAACATTTCCTGTATATATTCATCAACAATCTCATCAGTAGTGTCTAGAAAATACAAAGTGTCATCAAAATCGAGAGAATGCCGCATGGCTTCAGCAAGGCGGTAAGTGAGCTTATCATCTCCGACTCTCAATGTGAGCTCTCCGCCGTCCATGTCAATCAATGCTTTGGAAGTCCACAAGAACGGTCTCCCAAGTATAAAGGGTACATCTGCATCCTCATCGACATCTAGTACTACAAAGTCAACCGGAAAAATATACTTGTCCACCTTGACAAGCACGTCTTCAATGATGCCTCTCGGATGTCGTACCATTCGGTCTGCCAATTATAAAGTCATCCGAGTAGGCCTAGGCTCACCCAAGCCTAGCTTTTGGAAGAAAGTGTATGGCATGACGTTGTTACTTGCCCCTAAATCCGCCAATGCCATTTACTCACCTAAGTTACCGATGTTACACGGAATAATGAAGCTTCCCGGGTCCTTCTTCTTGTTCGGCATGTTCTTTTGCAACACCGCTGAGCATGAAGCATCAAGCACCACTGAAGCACTCTCCTCCAATTTCCTCTTGTTGGTTAATAGGTCTTTCAGGAACTTTGCATACTTATGCATTTGAGCCAAAGCCTCAACAAAATGAATGTTGATGTGGAGTTGCTTGAACAAACTCATGAACTTCTTATACTTTTTATCCCCTTGGTCATTCTTCAATCTAGAGGGATAAGGGATTCTTGGCTTGAAAGATGGGTGTGCCACCTCTTTCTCTTTGTTTGCTCCCTTCTCAACCTCTACAACCTCGGTTGCGTGTTGTTTCGGCTTCTCACTCGGAAGCCTCCCTTCAACCTCACGACCGCTTCTCAAAGCGATCGCCTTCACATGTTCTCTCGGGTTGGTTTCCGTGTTACTTGGTAAACTCCCATGTGGCCTCTCGGAAAGAGATTTCGCAATTTGCCCCACTTGATTTTCAAGATTGTGCAAGGAGGCGGTGTGATTGCGAAGTGTAGCCTCGACTGATTCAAACCTTGTATTTGCCGATTGAACAAATATAGCCAAGTGCTTCTCCAAATCCGTCATTCGGGTTTCCAAGCCTGAAATTCTGTTTTCAACTTGAGGGGCTTGTTGTTGTTGTTGGAACCCCGATGGCCCCATGGTATTCTGTGGTCCTTGATTACTCCATGAAAAGTTGGGATGATTCTTCCAACCTGAATTGTAGGTGTTGCTGTATGAATTCCCTTGAGGTCTCATTCCATTACCTACAATGTCAACATTCTCAACTGAAGAAACATTACCTATGACGATTGGGCAATCGTAGGGAGCATGTCCTCCACCACAACCGGTGCAATTGGTCACGGCCGCAACTCTATTCGAAGCTATAAAATCTAGCTTCTTACTCAAACTCTCCACTTGGGCCGCCAATGAAGTTACCGCATCGGCTTTCATGGAGACCGGCCACATTTTTTTCTTTTTCCCTAGCGTTCCCACTGTTAGCTATTTAACCCCATTTCCTCAATCAATTGACGAGCCTCGTCGGGGGTCTTGCTACCTAAGGTACCTCCCCGCCGCATCCAAGAGTTGCCTTTGTACTCGGGTTCAAACCATTGTAGAAGGTTTGAACAATCATCCACTCCGGGAATCCGTGTTGCGGACACTTGCGCAGGAGTTCCTTGAACCTTTCCCATGTCTTAAATAGAGACTCCAATTCCAACTGCATAAAGGATGAGATCTCATTCCTAAGCTTCCATGTATTGATTGATGCCCTAGGTAATAAGGGTAGCCACTGCTTTGCTTTCCCCTTTAAGGAAAATGGGAAGGCTCTCAATTTGATGGCATCATTCGTCACACCATTTATCTTCAGCATGTCGCACACCTCGAGGAAGCTCTCTATGTGACTGTTTGGATCCTCATCGGCCAAACCGTTGAATTGTGCGGATTGCTGCAAAGATATGGATAAATGCCGGCTTTTAGCTCAAAATTCGAGTCAGTAATTGGGGGACGACAATACTCGATTGTGTCCCCAACACTAAAGGTCTGGCATAATCGGATAGTGTTCGTTGTTGCTCATTTTGTTCTGCCATGTTGTCAGATCCTTCTACATCCAAATCAGCTGGATTAGGATGTTCTTGTCATGAGTTCTTTCCCTTTCCTTCGAAGTGTATCGTTCAAGCTCGTGGGTCTCCTTCAATCAATATTGATGGATTCCCTCGGGTCATAACCTCGGAGCTGCACCAAAAGTAAAGAAAAAAAGAAAATCGAACGATGATAGAATAAGAAGATATGAAATAGAATGTGTAGTGAAATAGCTAAGAAAAACAAAGTGAAAAAGTATCTCTAAAGCGCCTAGCTCCCCAAAGAATGGCGCCAAAAAAACTTGACAAGGTCCCCTTGCTTATATCCCGCAAGTGCACGGGTTTGTCGAAGTAATAATCCCGGATGAGCGGGGTTGAATCCACAGGGAGTAGGAAGTAATAATCCCGGATGAGCGGGGTCTACTATTTTTAAAGCACAACCTTAATCATGTGTTTTCTTATAGTAATATATCCTATTTTTCAATCAAAACCCTAATCTCATGCTTTCCTTTCGAAATGTTTCATTTTTTCAATCAATGCCCTAATCGTATGTTTTCTTTTCAGAATGTCTACTATTTTTTTTAAAAACCCTAATATTATGTTTTCTTATAGTAATGTCTATTATTTTTTAATTAAAACCGTAATCCATAGTTTTCTTCATGGGATGTCTCCTATTTTTAAATCAAAAACCCCTAATCCAATATTTTCTATTCATGATATATCTTATTTTTGAATTAAAGCTCTAGCCTTATGTTTTTGACAAGGTCCCCTTGCTTATATCCCGTAAGTGCACGGGTTTGTCAAGTAATAATCCCGGATGAGCGGGGGTCGAATCCACGAGGGAGTAGGGAGTAAAGACACTTAATTCGATTCTTAGCTATGTGGAGTATCAACAATGATAAGTGTGGAATTGATTCAATTCTCATAAATTAAAAGCAACAAGTAAGAGAGTAAAAGTAAGGAGGAGGCAAGGCAATCGATAAAGATGGGGTACTCGGATGATGCTTCACCTAGGATAATCGTTTTCAAGTGCAAGAACTCTCTATTATGCTTCCTAATCAATGCAATGGTGAGTCGTGGAAATCCTTTACACACATAGTGCCAAATCTAAGGTCAACTATGCCTAACTTTATACATGTCCCGGAGGTGAAATCAAAAAATCTCAACACCTCGCACTCGCATAGAGTTGCAATGAGCTCTAGGGATTCCAAGTGATAAATCTCTTCCTAGATTTAGACCTAACCCTTTGGTCCAGGCGGGAGGTCCCTAGCCACAATTAAAATCTAGAAACTAAGATTACCTCAACGCTTCACTCCATTGCACGCGCAACTAAGCCCCAGCAGAGGTCATCCCTTAGACCGTTCACTCTATTATGGCCGCAAAGAACTCGAGGAACGGAGGTAGAATCTATCACGTCGGAGGGGAAAGGGGACGCTCCTGTACCTCTCGACTCACTCTATCAACCCTCTCCAACCTAGCTTTGTCAAACGCTCGTGGTGTGTCACTCACTCACAAGGTTACCAACAAGAACTCTCAACCCTAGTGTCACTCTAGGGGAAATGTTCATACAATCAAGCATTCAAGGTTGGAACTCACAATAAACATCAATTTAGGATACGCCTCGATCGAAGCTCCCCTACCAACCTTCTTCCTAATGGAATCACGATCTCGGAGCCGTAGAACCTCTCCAAAACCTTGGCCAATACCCCTCGAAATCCTAGCTGAAGCCCTCTCGCAAGTTATGGAAAAGATGGAGAAAAGAATACCAAAATCGGGGATGAACCGGCTTTAAATAGGGATGGAATCGGGCAACTCCAAGGGCGTGGACGGTACACGCGCCCGTGCGGAATTTCCACACGGGCGTGAATAATTTCCACACGCCCGTGTGGATTCTCTGTTTCTCTGATTTTCTCGGCCGGCTGTAAACACTGCTGCTACAGTAATTGCTACAGCTTTGCTACAATGTTGCTGCATTCTTCGACCTGAATAACTTCTCAATTCCATACTTTCATCAGGGTAACGCAAACGGGGACACGTTCACGTCGTGAATCACTTGCTTCTTCAATGATATATATGTTGGTGGGGTTCTTGTTCTTGTATGCATAAGACGTAATACTCGAGTGTGACTGCCTTTGTGCCCCCCAAATGGATGTGCTCACTCGAATACGAGGAGGTTGGCACACACTCTAGCATCTCACATCTGTCCTATGTCTTTGCGTTTGAACCTTAGCAAGATCTCCTCCAAAATAGGTGCATTTTGATCCACATTGCCCTATTTCCTTCATACTTAGCCTCACAGTCCTACCTGCGTAAAAGTAACATAAAAACACACATATTAATGTAAAAACCTGAGAAAAGTAATGCTCAACATAAGGAATGAACGCTTCGCATTCATATCGCACAAGCACTTATCAGTTTTCTTTTCAGAATGTGTCTTATTTTTCAATTTTAAATCAAAACACTAATCCTTTGTTTTGTTTATGGAATGTCTCATTTTTCTTAATCAAAGTCCTAGTCCTATCTATTGTTTTGGCAATATCTGCCTTTGTTTTCATTTCATTATGCCTCCTATTTTTAAATAAAAATCATAATCCTATGTTTTCATTTTTGAATGTCTCCTATTTTTAAATAAAAACCCTAATCCTATGTTTTCTTTAGGGAATGTTTGTTATTTTTGAATCAAAGTAATAATCATTTGTTTCCTTTATGAATGTCTAATATTTTTTAATCAAAACCCTAATCCTAAGTTTTTTTAGAAATTCCTCCTAGTTTTTGATCAAAATAAGAATCTTATGTTTTCTTTTGGAAATGTTTTCTATTTTTTAATCAAAACAATAATCCTATGTTTTCTTTTCATATCATCTCATATTTTTCAATCAAAAAGTTAATCCTATATTTACTTTTTTGAGTGGCTCTTTTTTTGACATAAAACACTAATCTTATGTTTTTCTCTTTATGGAATGTCTGCAATTTTAGAATGACAACCCTAATCTCATGTTTTCTTTTGGAAACATACCCTATTTTTTAGTTTTCAGTCAAAAACTGTAATCCTATATTTTCTTCTAGCTATGTCTCCTATTTTTCAATCACAATCCTAATCATATGTTTTCTTTTCGAAATGTCTCACATTTTTCAATCAAAACCATGATCCTTAATTTTTCTTTTTGGAATGTCACATCAGAACCTAATCCTATCTTTTGTTTTTGGAATATCATCTAATTTTTAGTCAAAACCCTAATCTTTTGTTTTCTTTTCCGAATGTCTACTAATTTGAATAAAAAATTCGAATCCTACATTTTATTTTTGGAATGCCTCCAATTTTTTATTCTAAACCCAAATTTTATGGTTTCTTTTGGAAATGTCTGCTATTTTTGAATCTATACAATAAGTGCATGTTTTCTTTTTGTAATGTCTCATATTTTTTAATTAAAACCCTAATCCTAAATATTTTTTGGAATGGATCCTTTTTTTAAATAAAAACCCTAATCCTATTTTTTTCCATTCGGAATGCCTCCTATTTTTAAATCAAAACACTAATCCTATGTTTTCTTTTGGGAATGTTTATTACCTTTTAATTAAAACACTAATGATTTGTTTTCATCTTTTAATGTATCATATTTTTTAATAGAAACCTTAATCCTAAGGTTTTTTTGTAATGCCTCATATTTATCAATCAAAACCCTAATGCTAAGTTTTCTCTTTGGAGCAACTCCTATTTTTGAATCAAAACCCTAATCCTATGTTTTCTTTTGATAATGTTTGCTATTTTTGAATCAAAGCCCCAAACCTATGTTTTGGTTTGGAAATATCCCCTATTGTTCTATATTATAAAAACACTAATCATATGTTTTTTTATAGTAATGTCTCATATTTTTTAATCAAAAACCTAATTCTATGTTTTCTTTACAGAATGACTCATATTTTTCAATCAAAACACCAACCGTATATTT
Source organism: Dioscorea cayenensis subsp. rotundata (assembly GCF_009730915.1). Classification (NCBI taxonomy): domain Eukaryota; kingdom Viridiplantae; phylum Streptophyta; class Magnoliopsida; order Dioscoreales; family Dioscoreaceae; genus Dioscorea; species Dioscorea cayenensis. The sequence goes on from NC_052490.1 coordinate 4,460,925, forward strand.
TCTTTTCGGAATGTCTCTTATTTTTTAATAAAAATCCTAATCCTATGTTTTCTTTTCCTAATGTCTCATATTTTTGAATTAAAATTCTAATCTTATGTTTTCCTTTTGAAATGTCGTATATATTTTGATCAAAATCATAATCCTATGTTTTTTTTCCGGAATGTCTACTATTTTTTTTTATCAAAACCCTAATGCTATGTTTTCTTATAGTAATGTCTCCTATTTTTCATTGAAAATCCTAATCCTATATATAATAATGACTCCTATTTTTCTATCAAAACCTTAATCCTATGATTTCTTATATGAATGTCTCCTATTTTTAATCAAAAACCAAATCCTTTATTTTCTTTTCAGAATGCCTGCTATTTTCAAATGAAAACCTTAATCCCATGTATTTCTTTTGGAATGTATCCTATTTTTTTACTTTTTAATCAAAACAGTAATCTTTTTTTCTTTTTCGAAATATCTCATTTTTTAATGAAAACTCTAATTCTAAATTATATTTTTGAAATTTTTGCTATTTTTGAATCAAAATAATAGTCATAAGTTTTATTTTCGTAATGTCTCATATTTTTTAAACATAACAATAAGCGTAAGGTTTAAATGCCTCCTATTTTTATAATCAAAACCCTAATCTTAAGTATTCTTTTGTAAATGTCTGCTATTTTTGAATTACAGCAATAATCCTATACTTTCTTTTCATAATCTCTTATATTTTTCAATAAATACCCTAAGCCTATGTTTTCTTTTCGGAATGGCTATTATATTTGTTTTCTTCTGGAAACATTTGTTTTTTTTAGAATGTCTCATATTTTTCAATCAAAAACCCTAATCTTATGTTTTATTTTTTGGGAATGTGTGCAATTTTTTAATCAAAATAACCATCCTATGTTTTCTTCAATTATTGTCTTCTAAATTTTAATCAAAACCCTAATCCAATGTTGTCTTTTTCCCAATGTCTACTAATCTTAAGTTTTCCTATAGTAATGTCTTCTATTTCCCAATTCAAACACTAATGTATGTTTTCTTTTCGGAATGGCTATTATTTTTAAATCAAACCCTAATCCTATGTTTCTTTTTTTCGGAAATGTCTGTTATTTTTGAATCAAAACTCTAATCCTATGTCTTCTTTCGGAAATGTCCACTATTTTTTGGTTGTTAATCAAGACCGGAATCCTATGTTTTTTATAGTAATGTCTCCTATTATCCATTCAAACCAATAATCTTATGTTTTTTTTCGGAATGTGTCCTATTTTGAGTTTTCAATCAAAACACTAATCCATTGTTTTCTTTTCGGAATGTCATTTTTCTTATTAAAACCCTAATCCTATCTTTTGTTTTCAGAATCTCTGCCTATTTTTTCTTTTCACAATGCCTCATATTTTTAAATAGAAATCCTAATCTTATCTTTTCTTTTGTGAATGTCTCATATCTTTCAATAAAAATGTTAATCATATGTTTCCTTTTTGAATCATCATATATTTTACAATCTAAACCCTAATCCTATGTTTTTTTTTTGGAATGTCCACTATTTTTGAATAAAAATTCTAATCCTTTGTTTTCTTACAGTAATGTCCCCTATTTTTCAATCAAAACCTTAACCCTATGTTTTCTATCCAGAATTGCTCCTATTTTTGAATAGAAACCTAATCTTTTCTTTTCTTTTCATAATGTTTGCTATTTTTTTGATTAAAAACCTAATACTATGTTTTTGTGGAATGTTTGCAATTTTTGAATCAAAACATGAATACATTGTCTTCTTTTAGAAATGTACTCTATTTTTTTGGTTTTTAATCAAAACCCTAATCCTATATTTTTCTTTTTCAAAAATGTCCTTTTTTTAATCAAAACCCAATTTTTATGTTTTCTTATAGCAATGCCTCCTATTTTTCAATTAAAACCCTAATCCTGTATTTTCTTTTCGGAATGGCTCTTATTTTTCAATAAAAAGCCTAATCCTTTTTTTTCTTTTTAAAATGTCTGCTATTTTTGAATCAAAACCCTAATCCTATATTTACTTTTGGGAATATCTATTATTTTTGAGTAAAAACTCTAATTCATTGTTTTTCGGTTTTTAATCAAAACCTTAATCTTATGTTTTCTCATAGTAATGTCTCATATCTTTCAATAAACCCCCTAATCCTATATTTTCTTTTAGGAATGTCTCCTATTTTGGAATTAAAACTCTATGTTTTTTTTACGGAATGTCTCCTATTCTTCAATCAAAACACGAATTCTATATTTTTTTTTGGAATGCCTCCTATTTATGGGGTTTTAATTAAAACCCAAATCTTATGTTTTAGTTTCGAATATCTCTTATTTTTAAAATAAAACCCTAATCCTATGTTTTCTATTCAGAATGCTTCTATTTTTGAATCGAAACCTAATCCTATGTTTTGTTTCAGAATGTCTCCTATTTGTTAATTTTGAATGAAAACACTAATCCTTTGTTATCTTTTTGGAATGTCACATATTTTTTAGTCTAAACACTATGTTCTCTTTTCAGAATGTCACATATTTTTTTAATCAAAACCCAAACCCTATGTTTTATTTTCGGAATGCCACCTATTTTTTGGTTTTAAATCAAAATTCTACTCCTACATTTCTTTTCAGAATGCCTAATTTTTTCAGTTTTTAATAAAAACTCAAATTCTATGTTTTCTTTTCAGAATATCTTTTTTTTTATTCAAAACTTTAATTTTATGTTTTCTTTTCATAATGTCAGCTATTTTTTTATTTTGAATCAAAGCACCAATCCTCTGTCTTACTTTCAGAATGAGTCCTATTTTTTTATTTTTCAATCAAACCCCTAATCTGATTTTTTTCTATTCATTATGTCTCATATTTTTTTAATCAAATCCATAATTCTATGTTTTCTTTTTGTAATATCTCCTATATTTCAATTAAAACCCGAATCCTATGTTTTCTTTTCTTAATGAGTACTATGTTTTAACAAAAATACTAATCTTATGTTTTTTTTTCGTAAGCCTCATATTTTTGAATCAAAAACATAATCTTATGTTTTTTTTAGGAATGTCTCATATTTTTCAATCAAAACCCGAATCTTATGTAATTGCTCCTATTTTTAAATTAAAACCCTAGTCCTATATTTTCTTATAGTAATGTCCCCTATTTTTTAATAAAAACCATAATCCTATGTTCTCTATTTATAATGTCTAAATGTCTCATATCTTTTAATCAAAGAATGAATCCTATGTTTTTTCTTTTCTTAATGGGTCCTATTTTTGAATAAAAACCCTAATCCAATGTTTTCTTTCATTAATATCTACTGTTTTGCAAACAAAACCCGAATCTTATTGTTTCTTTTCTTAATAACTCCTATTTATCAGTTTTGGATCAAAATCCTAATCTTATGTTTTCTTTTGGCAATGTCTACTATTTTTTAATCAAAACCCTAATCCTATGTTTTCTTTTTGGAATGTCTGCTATTTTTTAATCGAAACCCTATCCTATGTTTTCTTTTGTGAATGCCTACTATTTTTTAATAAAAACAATAATCGTATGTTTTATTTTCTTTATGCCTTATATTTTTTAATCAAAACTCTAACCTTATGTTTCTTTTTGGAATTTCTGCTATTTTTGAATCAAAATAATAGTCCTATGTTTTCTTATAGTAATGTCTCCTATTTTTCTTTCAAAATCCAAATCCTATCTATTCTTTTCATATATCTCCTATTCTTTTCAGAATAATTATTTTTTAATATCTGCTATTCATCAAGGAATATTACCCTATTGTTTCTATAATGTCTCATTATGTATCATATTTTTCAATCAAAACACTAATCTTATGGTTTTTTTTTTTGGAATGTCGCATATTTTTCAATTAAGGACATAGGATTAGGGGTTTCATTGAAAAATATGAAACATTTCAAAAAAGAAAACATAGGATTAGGGTTTTCATTGAAAAATAGGAGATATAAGAAAACATGGGATTGCGGTTTTGATTAAAAAATATAGACGTTCTCAAAAGAAAACATAAGATTTGTGTTTTGATTGAAAAATAGTAGTTATTGCAAAATGAAAATAAAGGATTAGAGTGTTAATTGAAATATGAGACATTACAAAAACAAAACATAGGATTATTGTTTTGGTTAAAAAATAGTAGACATTCCCAAAAGAAAAACATAAAATTAGGTTCTTCATTGAAAAATATGTGAAATTATTATTAGAAAACATAGGATTAGGATTAGGTTTTATATTAAAAAAAAGGGCACATTTAAAAAGGAAAACATAGGTTTAAGGATATTCAAAAAATATGAGATATTTCACAAAGGAAAATAGGATAAAAGATTTGATTAAAAATAGGGGACATTATAAAAGGAAACATAGGACTAGGTTGATCAAAAAATAGTAGACCTTTTGAAAAGAAAACATAGGATTGGGGTTTTCACTGAGAAATAGGAGGCATTCCGAAAAGAAAACATAGAATTGGGGTTTTGATTGAAAAATATGAGACATTCTGAAGAGAAAACACTAGATTTGGGTTTTGATTAAATATTAGCTGATATTACCAAAAGAAATGATAGGATTAGGGTTTTGATTAAAAAAATAAGATACTAGGGTTTTGATTCGAAATTGAAAAATAGGACGCAATCCTAAAAGTAAACAAAGGATTAGGGTTTTGATTTAAAACTTAAAATATGACACATTCCGAAAAGAAAAACATAGGCTAGGATTTTTGATTGAATGATATAGGACATTCCAAAAACAAAAAATAGGATTAGCGGTTTGTTTCAAATATAGTTGGTATTCCGAAAAGAGAACATATGATTAGGGTTTTGATTAAAAAAATAGGAGAGATTACTATTAAAGAAAACATAGGATTATGGTTTTGATTAAAAAAATAGTAGACATTACATAAAGAAAAACATAAGATTAGTGTTTTGATTCAAAATAGGAGGCATCCCGAAAAGAAACATATTATTAGGGTTTCGATTCAGAAATAGGAGTTATTACGAATAGAAACATAAGATTATGATTTGATTAAAAAATAGTATACAATAAGAAAAGAGAACATATTATTCGGGTTTTGATAGAAAGATAGAAGACATTACTACAAGTAAATATTGGATTAGTGTTTTTATTCACAAATAGTAGAAATTCAGGAAAAAAAACATAGGTAAGAGTTTTGATTCAAAACTAATAAATAGATGACATTTCCAAAACTAAAGATAGGATTAGAGTTTTGATTAAAAAAATGTAGAAATTTTGAAAAGAAAACATATGATTAGGGCTTCCATTAAAATATAGTAGGAATTTATAAGGATTAGTATTTTGATTAAAAAAAATGAGACATTCCGAAAATAAAACCCTATTTTTGAAAGATAGTATTAGAGTTTTGATTAAAAACTAATAAATAGGACACATTACGGGGAAAACAAAAGATTTGGGTATTGTCTGAAAGATAGGAGACATTATGAAAAAAAAATTTAGAATTATGGTTTTCATTCAAATATAGTTGGCATTACAAAAAGAAAACATAGAAATAATGTTTTGATTGAAAAGTAGCAGACAATACAATAAGATAACATAGGAATATGGTTTTGATTAAAAAATAGTAGACATTCCGAAAAGAAAATATATAATTAGGGTTTCGATAAAATATAACAGATAATCCGAAAATAAAAGAAATGATTAGGGTTTTGATTTCAAAATAAAAGACATTCTGATAATATAGGACGTATTCCAAAAACAAAACATAGGATTAGGGTTTTGGAATGTCCCTTAATATGAAAAGTAAACATATGATTAGGGTTTTGATTGCAAAATATGAGACATTCTGAAAAAAAAATATAGGTAGAGATTCCCAAAACAAAATATTGATTCGTGTTTTGATTCAAAGATAGGAAACATTCTAAAAAGAAAAAATATGGTTATTGTTTTGATTCAAATACTGTAGGCATTCTAAAAAGAAAACATATGATTAGGGTTTTGATTGAAAAATAGGAGACATTACTTTAAAAAAACATATGGTTAATATTTTAATTAAAAGATAAGAGATACTACGAAAAGAAAAACATAGGATTCATGTTTTGATTAAAAAATAGGAGGCATTCCAAAAAGAAAACATATGATTAGAGTTTTGATTCCAAAATAGGAGGCATGACAAAAAAAAACATAACATTAGAGTTTTGATTCAAAAATAGTAAACATTAAGAGAAGAAAACATAGGATTCAAGTTTTGATTCAAAATTAATAGATATTTTGAAAAGAAAACAGAGGATTGGGTTTTGATGAAAAAATTGGAGACGGTGCTATAAGAATACATAGGATTACGGTTTTGATTCGAAAATAGTTGACATTCCAAAAATAAAACATAGGTTAGTGTTTTGATTCAAAAATGATAAATAACAGACATTTCGAAAACAAAATATGGGATTAGATTTTTTTATTCAGAAAAATAGGAGGCATTTCAAAAAGAAAACATAGAATTATGGTTTTGATTCAAATATTGTAGGCATTTCAAAAAGGAAACGTAGGATTAGAGTTTTTTTATTGAAAACAGGAGGCATTACGAAAAGAAAACAATATTTTTGAAAGATAGGATTAGGATTTTGATTGAAAACTTATGAATAGGAGACATTAAGAAAAACAAAATAAAGGATGAGGGTTTTGATTAAAAGAAAGAAGATATTTCGAAGAGAAAAAGATCGGATTATGGTTTTGATTCAAATATAGTATGCATCCCAAGCAGAAAACATAGGATTAGTTTTTTGATTAAAAAATCCGATACATTACTATAATAAATCATAGGATTAAGATTTTGATTTAAAAATAGTAGACATTTCAAAAAAAACACATAAGATTATGGTTTGATCAAAAATAGCAAACATTCTAAAAAGAAAAGAAAGTATTACCGTATTGATTCTAAAATAGTAGACTTTTTGAAGAGACAGTAGGTATTCTGAAAAGAAAACTTAGGATTAGGGTTTCAGAATGTCCCCTAATCTGAAAAGAAAACATAGAATTAGGGTTTTGATTGAAGAATATGAGACATTCCGAAAAGGAAACATAGGCAGGGATTCCCAAAACCAAAGATAGGACTAGGGATTTGATACAAAAAAATGAGACATCCAGAAAAGAAAATGTTGGATTAGGCTTTTGATTTAAAACTGGTAAATAGGAGAAATTATGAAAAGAAAACATAGGATCCAGATATGAGACATTCTGAAAAGAAACAAAAGGATTAGGTTTTTGATTCAAATATAGTAGACATTTTGAAAAGAAAGCAAAGGATTAGTGTTTTGATTGAAAAATATGAGACATTGCTCTAAAAAACATAGGGTAAGGGTTTTCATTCAATAAATAGTAGACATTGCAAAAAGAAAACAGTGGATTAGTATTTTGATTAAAAAATAGAAGGCATTCCGAAAAAAAAACATAGGATTAGGGTTTCGATTAAAAAATAGGAGCCATTATGAAAAGGAAACATAAGATTTGACTTTTGATTCATAATTAGTAGTCAATAAGAAGAGAAACCATAGGATTTGGGCTTTGATTGAAAGATTGGAGACATTACTATTAGAAAACATAGGATTAGGGTTTTGAATAAAAAATAGTAGCCATTCCGAAAAAAAAACATAGGTTACGGTTTTGATTGAAAAATATATACATTGCCGAAAAGAAAATATAGGATTAGGCTTTTGATTAAAAACTGATCAATAGTAGACATAGGATTCAGGTTTTGATTGAAAGATATGAGACATTCCGAAAAGAAAACATAGGATTAGGATTTTTGATTGATAAATACGAGAAATTTCTAAAAAGAAAACATAAAATTATGATCTTGATTAAAAACTAGGAGACATTATTATAAAAAAACATAGGATTAGGGTTTTAATTTAAAACCAAATATAGGGGACATTTCCAATCAAAACCCTAATTCTAATCCTATGTTTTCTTTTCAGAATGCCTCCTATTTCTGAATTGGAGGCATTCAAAGAAGAAAACATAGGATTAGGGTTTTTGAATGAAAAATAGGAGCATTCCAAAAAGAAAACATAGGTTTCAGGTTTTGAAATATAGGATTTGGGTTTTCATTGAAAGATAATAGACATTCTGAAAAGAAAACCAGGATTATTGTTTTGATTGAAAAATAGGAGCCACTCGAAAAGAAAAAATATAGGATTAGGTTTACGAAAATAAAACATCAGATTAAAGTTTTGATAAAAAAAATTAGCAGACATTCCCAAAACAAAAGACACAATTAGTGTTTCAATTTAAAAAAATTAGACATTTCGAAAATAAAGCAAAGAATTAGGGTATTGATTCAATACTGAAAAACAGGACAAATTCCGAAAAGAAAATATAAGATTCGTGTTTTGAAAGATAGGATTCAGTTTTTATTGAAAGATTGGAGACATTCTAAAAAGAAAACATAGGATTAGGATTTTGAGTCAAATATATTACGCATTCCGATATTAGGACATTTCTATGATAAGAGTGGCTCCTATTATACAAATGTCTCATATTTTTCAATCAAAACCCTAATCCTATGTTTTTTGGAGATCCTCCTATTTTTTTGAATCAAAACCATAATCTCATGTATTCTTCACGGAATGTCTCCAATCTTTCAATCAAAACCTAAATCCAATGTTATCTTTTTGAAATGTTTCATATTTTTCAGTCAAATCTCTAATCCTATTTTTTCTTTTTAGAGTGTGTACTATTTTTGAATAAAAACCGTAATCCTATGTTTTTTTTGTAATGCCTCCTATTTTTGAATAAAATTCCTAATAATATGTTTTCTTTTCAGATTGGTCCCGGGTTTTTCAACAAATATCCTAATCATATGTTTTTTTCTCGGAATGTCTCCTATCTTTCAATCAAAATCTGTATCATATGTTTTTTTCTTATTAATGTCTACTATTTATCAGTTTTGAATGAAAAAGTTAATGCTATGTTCTCTTTTGTTAATCTCTACTTTTTTTAATTAAAGCCCTAATCCTATGTTTTCTTTTACTAATGTCCCTTATTTTTCAGTATTTAATCAAAACCATAATCCTATGTTTTCTTATATTAATGTTTTCTATTTTTCAATCAAAACCCTAATCCTATGGTTTCTTTTTCGAATATCTACTATTTTCCAGTTCATAATAAAAACTCAAATACTTTCTTTTTTTCGGAATGGCTCTTATTTTTGAATAAAAAACCCTAATCCAATATTTTCTTTTGGGATTAGGATTTTGATTAAAAACTAATAAATAGGATACATTAAGAAAACAATACATATGATTCTAGTTTTGATTGAAAGATAGGAGGCATTATGAAAAGAAAACATAGGGTTAAGTTTTTGATTAAAAAATAAGAGACATTCCCAATAGAAAATATAAGATTAGGGTTTTGATTAAAAAATAACAAACATTCCGAAAAGAAAAAGAAATGATTAGGGTTTTGAATATTAAACAGGGGGCATAACGATATGATATGAGGCGTTTTGAAAAGAAAACTTAAGATTAGAATTTTGATTGAGAAATAGAAGATGTTACTATAACAAAACATAGGATTAGGGCTTGTTTTATGTCAGTTAGCTTAATGTACCTCTTCCTTACATTATGGAGGCTTGAAAAGAGTGTATTCCTCCTGACTAGACATTGCATAGATACTTCCTTTAAACCAAAAATCTACTTGCCGGGGTGGAATATTTGTTGGAGAGTCCAACCATCTTACCTTTGGCCTCCAAGGAAACAATTTGGGTTGGGAATTCTCCAAAGCTTAACACTGGTGGATCATTAGATGGCTTCAATCTCTTATCCACATCATCTTCCAAACCCAAAACTCTTTCTTGCAATTTATGAATTGATCAATCCCAAAGAGTGGTGCTGGTTCCATTACCTTAGGATTTACTTCTTCTTGTGTATTTTCAGCTTGAAAGGAACATGACACTAGCAAATACCAAGATTCCTATTTAACTAGAATGAAAATATGTTGAAAGTGATGTGGAAACAAACTCAATGCAAATGAAAATAATAAAAGATAAAGGAGGCACAAGTAAAACATAAGGGAGGCAATCGATGATAAATGTGGTACCCAGATATTGTACGGCCTAGGACAATGGTTTCAAGTTCAAAACCCCTATTATGCTTTCTAACTAATGCATTAATGAGTTGTGGAGATCCTTTAATACATGGTCCTAAATCTAAGGTCACCCATGTCTAACTCTATACATGTCCCGGAGGAGAAATTGAATAACCTCTCAACCTCGCACCCTTATAGAATTGCAATGAGTTCTACGGATTCCAAGTGATAAACCCTATTCCTATGTATAGACCTAACCCTTTGGTCCATGTGGAAGGTCCCTAGCCACAATTAAACCCTAGGTGCTAAAATCACTTCAATACTTCACTCCGTTGCACTCGCAACTAAGCCCCAACGGAAGGTCATCCCTTAGCCCATTCACTCTACTATGGCCGCAAAGAACTCTTGGAATGTTGAGGTAGGATAGATCACACTGGAGGGGAAAGGGGATGCTCCACTATCTCTCGACTCACCCTCCCAATCCTCTCTAATCTAGCTTTGTCTAACTCTCGTGGTGTGTCACTGACTCACAAGAGTTACCAACAAGAACTCTCAACCCTAGTGTCACTCTAGGGGAGTATTCAAACAATTAAGCCTACAAGATTGGAACTCACAATAAACATCAATTAATTGAAAGCATAATAAAAAGATTCAATGAAACGAATATATCCTAGGGTTCACAAATACCGAAGTACCCACTAGGGGTTTAGCTCTCCATAGAGCAAAATACAATAGACAATGAAATCAAAAGTAATGAGATGCAATCCATGAATGAAAACCCCCTTGTTTTGAAAGGTCCCCTCATTAAACCTAGTGCACAAATCTCCGGATCGGTGCCGACGAAAGCTCCCCAATAGCTCTCTTTTGAAGGAAACGCGGTGTCGAAGGCCGTCAAACCTCACCAAACCCTTGTCAAAGCCTCTCCAAACCCTAGCCGCAGGTGCCTCCAAAGATGGGGAAAGGTGGAAGAAAAGACAGGTGAAAAGATGGAGAAATCTAGGCTGAATCGCGGCTTTTAAAGGGCTGGAATCGGGCATCCATACGAGCATGTGGATGTTCCACACGCCCCTGTGGAATTTCCACATGGGCGTGTCGAATTTCCACTTGGCCGTGTGAATTCTCTGGAATTCTGATTTTCGGGCGACTGTGAACTGTAATTGCTATAGTAAATTGGTATAGTGTTTTGCTGCAGTAATCTTCTACAGTACTCCCTGCCAAAAACACTCCCGAATCCACTTTTCATCGAGGCAACATAAACGGGCATACGTTTATGCCGTAGATCGTGTCACTTCTTCAATAAATGGTTTCATTGGTGAAGATCTTGCTATCATTGCACAAGTTGGGATACGCATATGTGACCGCCTTCGTGCCCCTCCAACTCATTGTAATGGCTTGAATACATGGAGGTTGGCACACATTGACATATCTTAGAGCCCAACTTGTGTCTTCGTGTTTGTTCCTTCCAAGATTTTATCAAATAGTGCATTTGCGATCTACTTTTGGCTTCTTTTCTTAAAACATATCTTCACAACCCTACATGCGTAAAAGAACACAAATATACATGTATTAGCACTTAAACCTGATAAAAGTAATGCTCATTGTAAAGAAAGAACACTTCGCATTTTTAACACGGAAGAACTTATCAACCATCTCGGGCCCGACATGCACCTTTTCAACTTCAGTTTTCAAGGTTTCTTCATCATCTTTGTTCAGGGATTTTCTTCTCCACCGGGAGGACTTTGATGAGGACGAAGATCAGGCTGATCCAAACCTTCTAGGGCATAAAGGACCAAGTTGGAGGCACAAAAGAAGTGGTGTTAGCACAAGGATCTCGACATTGGAGGCAATCTTAGAGTGAAGGAAGTCATCTCTTCTTTCTCTAGATCTAGTCTTTTCTCCTCCATGTTGTATCCACCCATGAGGGGCTAAAAGGTCATGGTGCCTTAACAACACCCCTTGCGTATGACCCGCAAGTGCACGGGTTTGTCAAAGTAATAAATCCCAAGTGAGTGGGATATCATATCCATAGGGAGTATGGAATAAAAATACTAAAATTACTACTTAACCAAGTGAAGATGAATAATGATTGTGTTGATAAAGTGTAATGTAAGTAAAAACAAAAGAAACAAGAACAGGAGACCCAAGTAAGTGAGAGGAAAGGCAATCGAAAGAAGTGGGGTACTCAAGTGCAAGACCTACTATTATGCTTCCTAACTAATGCTTAACGAGTCATGGAAATCCTAAAGCACATGATCCCAAACCTAAGGTCCACCTTGACTAACTCTACACTATGTCGCGACGGAGAAATCACTCAGTCTCAACAGCTCTGATTGCTTCCCTACAAGTTTACAGGATCGCCAAGTAATACCCTGGGAGTGACACAGGGGTCATATTCCACGGGGCCAAGGAAGTATTATTACTCACTCCTCATCTATTATCTAGCCTACAATTCTTAGTAAGAAGAACAAATGAAATAAAATAAACTAGGCTAAGAAAATTCTATGGGCAGGTAACTACAACGCGGATGTAAACAAACAAGGGAGTATCAAGTATGAGAAGGGAGTATTTGGGCAAGGAATCAAACTAGGGTTGTTGTTAAGGCCCCAAACTGGGATGGTTTAAAGATGCATTGACGATAGTTAAGACCTAGAAAACTCGAGAGTAGATTAGCCCCGATTTCTCGGCGACTAACACTTGATCCCATACGAATGTCAATCGGAATCTCTTCCTGATCAACACACCAATGATTGCATTAAGTTCTAGGAGTTCTCTAATATGAGTGAACCTACTCTTCTTCGGCTTAAACCTAGCAATGGAGGGCTACCAACAACCGATCTCTCAGCGTGTCGGCATAAGTATCCCCTTTCAATCTTTCCTAGATCTAGTACGTGTGAGTAGATCACATCTATGCATACAACTCATAATAGAATCACGATGTAATTCTAAGCATCAAGGCATGAAAAATTGAATCTTAAACAACCATAAAATTAAATGAAGAATAATATCACAAGTTATTACACAAGATGAACCCTAGGATTCATCCAAATCCAAACACAACAATAAGTTAATCCCTCATGATAAGGGACACTTATACAACATATAAGGAAGACAAAAACATAAACGAAGTAATGAAAACCCTCTTTAAGTCATGATCCCCTTGAATGGATTAAGCTTCGAATGGTGATGTAATGGTAGCTTAGATCTTCACTCTAACTCATTCTCTTTTTGCTACTCTTCCTCTTGGTGATGATTTATGCTAGTTTCCCATAAGGATCGTCTTCGGAAGATGGCCGGAAGGCCTCAAGGAAGTGTGGTGGTGGCGGCCCAAACGACCAAGGAAAAGTTCCTCACTTCTGCCCTAGAAATTTGTATTTATAACCTCTGAAGCATACGGGCCGTATGGTGGTTCTCTGGGGGCCGTATAGCACTCAAAACCTAGATTTTTCATTTCCAGCGGGGATGCATACAACCTTCATATAGCCTCCATACGGGCTGTATGGGGTCGCAGCGGGGATAGTAACGCACATGGTCCCAAACCTACGGTCCCAAACCTAAGTGCAAGACCTACCATTATACTTCCTAATTAATACTTTATGAGTCGTTTAAATCCTAACGCACACGGTCCCAAACCTAAGGTCAACCATGACTAACACTATATTATGTCCTCGCGGAGAAATCACTCAGTCTCAACAGCTCACACTGCACATGGTTGCATGGAGTTTTAAGGATTTCAAGTGATAAACCCAATTACTATGTGTAGTTCTAACCCTTTGGTCGAGGCGAAAAGACCGCTAGTTACAATTAAGCCCCAGATACTAAACTCACTTCAACACTTCACTCTGTTGCTTGCGCAGCTAAGCCCCAGCGGAGTTCATCCTTTAGCACTTCACTCTATTGTAACCGCAAAGAGCTCTAGGAAATGAAGGTAGGATAAATCACACCAGAGGGGAAAGGGGACGCTCCGCTATCTCTCGACTTATCCTCTCAACCCTCTCTAGTCTAGCTTTGTCTAACCCTCATGGCGTGTCACCCATCCACAAATGTTACCAATATTGACTCTCAACCCTAGTGTCACTCTAGGGAAGAAATCATTCAACGAGCATTCTAGATCGGAACTCAATTAAAAACATCAATTAAGGAAAGCACAATGGAATGTCAAAGAAACAATAACATCCTAGGGTTTACAAAATCCAAGACCCACTAGGGGACTACCTCTCCATGGAGCACAATACAATCAACAATGAGATTGAATAAAGATAAGCAATCCATAGGAAAACCACCTCCATATTCATGTTGATGGTCTTGTGGAGTAGCCTTGTCTTCTCAGAAGGTCCCCTTGTCAAGCCTAGGGCACACCTCACCGAATCGGTGCCGATGAAAAGCTCCCCCAAAAACCTTCTTCCAAATGAAGCACGGTGTTGAATCAAAGAGAACCACTAGAAAAACATGTCAAAAGCCTCTCAAAACCCTAGTCGATAGCCTCTCAAAAGATGGAGACCAGTTGGAGGGAAGGGGGAAAGAAGATTCCCAAAATCGAGCTGAATCATGGCTTAAATAGGGCTAGAATTGGGATTCCACATGCCCCTGAGGATCATCCACATGGGCCTATGGAATTTCCACACGGGTGTGGGGAGTTTCTTGACGCCCATGTGGATTCTCTGGAAATCTGATTTTCGAGTGGCTGTGAATTGCTACAGTAACCTACTGTTGTGATTTGCAATTCCCAATTCCACACTTTTCATGGAGGCAACATAAACAGCCACACATTTATGCCGCTGATTGCAACTCTTCTTCAATCAAATGCTTCGTTGGTGAAGATGTTGCAATCAATGCACAAGTCAGGATACACGAATGTGACTGCCTTTGTCCCCCTCTGATTGATTGTAATGGATTGAGTACATGGAGGGTGGCACACATTCACGTATCTTAGAGCCCCACTTGTGTTTTCGCATTTGTTCCTTCCAAGATTCTCCCCAAATAGTGCATTTAAGATCTATTTTTGGCTTCTTATCTCAAAACATAGCTTCATAACCCTACATGCACAAAAGAACACACATACACATGTATTAGTGGTAAAACATAATAAAAGTAATGCTCATCGTAAGAAAAGAATACTTCGTATTACTAATACACAAGCACTTATCACTTTCCACCCCAATTCATAACTAAACAATCTATTTTTTCTTTATTTCCATTTTCCATTTTTTTCAGCAAAATAGAACAAGAAACAAAACTAGTTTGTCCCTTAAACATCAAACTTGAGTTTCCAAAAGAGTTTCATGAGTGAGTAGTGCAACAAATATCAATCGGGCAAAAATTCCTAGAAATTCAAGTGAAAACTAGAGCATGAGAACATTTAATGTTTGAAATTCTCCTAAATTCAAGAAAACAAACATTGCAACTAACTTGAACCACCATTGGCTTTGTGCGCATGTGTGTCAATTAAAACTTGTGTAAAAGACATGTGCAAAGTGAACTCCCCTCCACACTTACGATGTACATTGCCCTCAATGTACACATGCAAGCACAATAGAAAGTATATCAATCAAGAAAATATGTGGGAGTGGCAATTGAAACAATACTCCACTGATTCCTAGTGTTTTGTTTGATGGAGCTAAATCCTTGGGAGTGAAGTTCTAACGGGTTGTGAAGCATACACAACCAAACATTGGCCATGTCCATGTGTAATTCTCAATTCCCATACTGACAAGACCATCTGCATGCATACACAAGGGTGTTCAGTAAAGCTCAGTAAAAATAAAACAACTCGAGTATATAAAGATGCTACTCTCATGTGTTGCTAACTCCAAGTAATTGCTTCCCTGCAAGTGTACGGGATCGCCAAGTAATACCTCGTCTGAATACACGAGGATCGTATTGCAGGGGGCTAAGGATCTCCTATTACTCCTTCTCGAGCTATTATCTAGCCTAAGATCTCAAGTGAGGGAATTTACTCTACTAGGTATAATTAAAACTAAAACAAGATTGTTAACAAATTAGAGAGAACAAGAAATAAGCAAGCAAGAAACTCAATGTAATGCAAAGGCCTATGGATGCGGATCCCCTTCAGGGGTTATCATGAAACATGCATGATGAATAAAAGATGCAAGGGTAAGATGGACCATGAGATTCCAAGATTAGAAGAACCCCAATTTCTCGGTGATTGAACCCTAATCCCATACGAACATAGATAGAAATTTCATCCAAATCCACATTCCTACGATTGCATTAAGTACGAGGAAATCTCACTTAGGAGTAAGCCTACTCTTCTTCGGCTTAAACCTACATGGAGGGCTACCAAACACCCAATTTCTCAGAGTGATGATACAAGTATCCCCTTCTAATCCATTCATGATCTAATACGTGCGAGCAAGTCACATCTATATGCATCACTCATAAAAGAGCTACGGATTTCTCCTTAGTGTAGCACTTAGCATGAAAACAATTGATTAAATCTCAAAATTACCCAAACATGGATTTAACAAGTAATCATCCAAAATACATGATAAAATCCCCCAAGGTTCACCAACACCCGGTGGCCTTGGGGGTCTAGTGTGTCATCATCCCACAACAAGCAATACAATCAAGTGAAACACAAAAAAAAAGCATAAGTGACACTACCTAGATGAAATGATGGAGGAGCAGGTAGAATATATACCGAATGATGCTTCCCCCGCCAAAGGAATGCTGAATGATGCTTCCTCTAGTCGCGAGTCTACTTCCTTCCAACCGTGGTAGATCTCCCCTTGAATGATGTTGCCTTCTTGCCTTGAGAGTCTTGGACCTTGGCCTTGAATGATCTCCTAGCTTCCTTGCCCATCTTCTTCTTCCCAAAATCAGCCCAGAAAAAAGCCCCTTCTTCTGCAATAAAAGTAAGTATTTATATCCCCCACGACATATGGGCCGTAGAGGGGTCATATGGGGGTTGTATAGCACGCAAAAACTCTAGATTCGCATTTCATACGGGGTACATAAGGCCTCCATACGGCCCCGTATACTGGGTAGTATAGAAATCTGGGCAGACAACTCTAAATCATTCCGCTGCTAAAGTGCATACGACCCCCATACTGGGTATTATGGGGGGTGGTATGAAATTCCTGTTTTCTTGTCTTTTCGCCTAAATGATATCTTCTTGTTCTCCATGACTTCCTTATGCCCCACAAAGCAAATAATAGATAATTAAGCGCAAAACAGACATCAAACCTCATAGAATACATGCAAAGTGAATACGATATATATATATATATATATGAAAACACCTACATTTAGACACTTATCAAATATCCCCACACTTAAGCGTTGCTTGTCCCCAAGCAATCAACTCATGAAAAACAAAGAGACCGAAAAGTGGCTAAATGCATTACCTCTGGTATCAAGCAAATATAAAATTCCAAAAGCAATGGACAAAGATACATAGATAATGAGTTATAGTCAATAAGCATAATAACAATATCCTGTCTCACCCCTTATATGTCTGTGCTGTGTAAGTGAATCTTATATCTCATTTGCCCTGATCTGGTCTAGCCCAAAGACTTCAATCAGTACAGCTCTAGATGCTAATCAATCCACTTACAAAGAATAATAAGTCTTAAACTACTAAGTGCTACTTCAATGGCCAAGTAAGATCCTTCTAATTTTATAGCTTGAAACTAAATCCACTTTCATCTCAAAACCTTTGGTAGGTACTAAAAAAGATCACTAGGTACTAAAAAAGATCACTAGACTGCACCAACATCATTTTGAAATCTTTCTGGAGGGTGCACATACTGGTTAGGCACAAGAGCCACCCAACTACTCGATTACAGTCTACAAAGAAAGAGAAGGATCACTTGATCAGAATGTGTCATCCAAGGACTGATCATCTGATGGTGGAGTATAAGAAGATTCACAATGGTCCATAATATGCTGTAAACTCTGTCCAAGCAACAAAAGATGAGAATGACCGGTCATGGTAGGGGTAGCAGTGGAAGTGGCTAGAACTGAAAAAGAGGGGTGACTATAGAGGGGATAACAGCGTCACTGAAGGACGGCGGTAAATAGAAGCCCATAGAGCATAGGATACAGAGGAAAATAGGTTTGTAGCCCCTACAGTCAGCATGTGGTCCATGTCTTCAAGAAGTCCTATTCCCCGAATCAGTCGGGTAATGTACGATTTCGCGAAGATTATGCGCACCCTTGTGTGAGTAGCCTGATGATTGGAGGAATTGGTGATGAGAAAGCTAAAATGGTATGGAGTTTGATTGACCATTCTTAGTAAGTATTTAAACTTGGAGGAGGCGATGAAATTTGTGCCATGTATTTGTCCAGTAATAGTGCTACTGAGTAGCATGTGAATAATTTGCAGTGCAGGCGATTTAAGGGTTGTAGAGGCAGTAAGGCTCAGCCTAAACAAGAGCCCAGAATCGGTCAATCTTCTGCATCTAATGCGCTGACTTTCAACCAATGGTGGTGAAGAAATAAGGTTATGATATTCTTTAGTTGATGTATACTCGGGTCGATAAAGACCCATGAGTAGCACCAAATCTAAGTAGCTAAGGTGGTATTCTCGTATGTGGAGTTGGAACTGAATGGTTAAAGGGTTGATAAGTGCTTGTGCGATATGAATGCCAAGCGTTCATTCCTTATAATTGAGCATTACTTTTCTCAGGTTTTTACATTAATATGTGTGTTTTTATGTTACTTTTACGCAGGTAGGGCTGTGAGGTAAAGTATGAAGGAAATAGGCCAATGTGGATCATAATGCACCTATTTTGGAGGAGATCTTGCTAAGGTTCAAACGCGAAGACATAGGACAGGTGTGAGATGCTAGAGTGTGTGCCAACCTCCTCGCATTCGAGTGAGTACATCCATTTGGAGGGGCACAAAGGCAGTCACACTCGAGCATTCCGTCTTATGCATACAAGAACAAGAACCCCACCAACATATATATATCATTGAAGAAGCAAGTGATTCACGAAGTGAACGTGTGCCCGTTTGAGTTACCCCGATGAAAGTATGGAATTAGGAAGTTATTCAGGTCGAAGACTGTAGCAGAGCACTGTAGCAACACTGTAGCAATTACTATAGCAGCACTGTTCACAGCCGGCCGAGAAATCAGAGAAATAGAGAATCCACACGGGCGTGTGGAAATTATCCACGCCCGTGTGGAAATTCCGCACGGGCGCGTGTACCGTCCACGCCCGTGGAGTTGCCCGATTCAAGGCCTATTTAAAGCCGGTTCAGCCCCGATTTTGATATTCTTTTCTCCATCTTTTCCCCAACTTGCGAGAGGGCTTCGGCTAGGGTTTCGAGGGGTATTGGCCAAGGTTTTGGAGAGGTTCTACGTCTCCGACATCGTGATTCCATTAGGAAGAAGGTTGGTAGGGGAGCTTAGATCGAGGCGTATCCTATACCGGACGAAGGAATCCTTGGACGACGAGTAGATGACTTTCCACAAGACCATCGACACGACCATCGAGGGGGTTTCTTTATGGATTTATTGCTTTTACATTCGATTTCTTTGATTGTACTTAGCTCCATGGAGAGCTAAACCCCTAGTGGGTACTTGGGTGATTGTGAACCCTAGGATGTATTCGCTTCGTTGAACTTCTTTATTATGCTTTCAATAAATTGATGTTTATTGTGAGTTCCAACCTTGAATGCTTGATTGTATGAACATTTTCCGTAGAGTGACACTAGGGTTGAGAGTTCTTGTTGGTAACATTGTGAGTGAGTGACACTACGAGCGTTAGACAAAGCTAGGTTGGAGAGGGTTGAGAGGGTGAGTCGAGAGGTACAGGAGCGTCCCCTTTCCCCTCCGACGTGATAGATTCTACCTCCGTTCCTCGAGTTCTTTGTGGCCATAATAGAGTGAATGGTCTAAGGGATGAACCTCCGCTGGGGCCTAGTTGCGCGTGTAATGGAGTGAAGCGTTGAGGTGATCTTAGTATCTAGGGCTTAATTGTGGCTAGGGACCTTCCGCTTGGACCAAAGGGTTACGTCTAAATCTAGGAAGAGATTTATCACTTGGAATCCCTAGAGCTTATTATAGCTCTATGCGAGTGCGAGGTGTTGAGATTGTTCGATTTCTCCTCGGGGACATGTATAGAGTTAGGCATAGTTGACCTTAGATTTGGGACTATGTGTGTAAGGATTTCCACGACTGACCATTGCATTGATTAGGAAGCATAATAGAGAGTTCTTGCACTTGAGGCGATTATCCTAGGTGAAGCATCATCCGAGTACCCCATCTTTATCGATTGCCTTGCCTCCTCCTTACTTTTACTCTCTTACTTGTTGCTTTTAATTTTTGAGAATTGAATCATTACCACACTTATCATTGTTGATACTCCACATAGCTAAAAATCGAATTAAGTGTCTTTACTCCCTACTCCCTGTGGATTCAACCCCGCTCATCCGGGATTATTACTTCGACAAACCCGTGCACTTGCGTGATATAAGCAAGGGGATCTTGTCAAGGGTCATCCCAAACATTCTAACTAATGTGATGTTTAAAAAAAAGCAAGGAACTCAAGCGTGAGATCACGATAAGTGGGATCCTCGATGGACAATAACCTGTGCCAGCCACCGACAGGCACCGACATCCAATAACTATTTGATCTCAACCCTTAATCTTGAAGTCTACAAGGCTTCCCAATCGATAGTGTACAATGTGCCAAATGTGTGAGTGAAAAGCCGAGCGCAACGTTCCTGATGAAACTGAGAGCAAAAATGGGACTGCAAACGATTTCGTTAGATAGGTTGGTGGTGTTCACCTTTGTTGATGACCCAATAGTTATACGCTTTCTCGCCATTGTCTGCAAAGAAAAATGGAAACAATTCAAATCAAGGGAAGAAGCACTAGGAAGGACGTGATTGTGGTAGGAGCAAGGTGACCATGTCCAAATGAGATGACACCATCATGTCATGTGGAGTAACACGATTGTGTCAATGTTAATCATCATCCTTGAAAGAACTATGATGCTCACACACACCGCCAAACAACACTCTTGGAATGAAAATTGAAATGCAACACAAAAAAGAGACACCGCGACCCACAAAATATAAACCTAACCCTAGCGATCATACAAACTAGACATGATTACAAATAGGGGATGAATTTTTATCGGATCCTGAGGAGGGATGAAGGAGAAAGGGGAGGAAACACCAAGTAATTGGTTATGATTGGAGCCGACACATGAGCCTCACTTTATAAAGTTGAGGAGGAGAGGAGAGGTTGAACAACACGAGGAGAGGTTGAATGATGAGATTGAAAAAGATGCCTCAGAATTCAAATGGTTACGTCTGTCACAAATAAGAAGGAAGGACATGACCATGTCACTGAGTGAGCTCACCCGCCCGTGTCTGGAATCCAAAACAGCAGGGACTCGGTCGTGTGACTGGAATCCAAAATAGCAGGGACTCGGTCGTGTTAGGGGCACAAAGATTGTGGCACTCCATGACATGTTTGTGTCAAACCCCTGTCTATCCTGGAAAGATTTAAAGTACGCAGCCAGTAAAAATTAGTGGCATGCGCATGGGCATCTCCCGCCAGTGTCGCGCCCGAAATTTTCCAAAACAGAGGCCCTTCCTCCTCAAGCACACATCTAAGTAAAGGGACGTGAACAGAATAACTACTGGTGCATGTGTTCAATTAGAGGAATACCAGAGATTTATCAGAAAATGTAGATGAAATGTAACAAACTGACCAAGAATTCAAGAGTAAGATAGAAATTAAAAATGAACAAACCACTAACAAGAGAAATAACTTGGGTTGCCTCCCAAGAGGTGCTTGTTTAACGTCACTAGCTTGATGTACTTGTAATGTGCTCAATGTGGTTTGAGCAGTGAATATGCTGTAACAAGCTCAGATAGGGTGACATCATCTTTTATGGTATAATGCCACAATCAACGCCCATTAACCTTGAATGTTCCTTTCTCTAGGTGTAAGATCTCGACCACACCATGAGGGAATGTTTGTATAACCATGTAAGGTCCTGACCAGCGTGACTAATGTTTTTCGGGGACAAGTTTCAATCTTGAGTTGAAAACAAGAAAAGAGTCCCCGACATGAAACTACTTATCTTCTCTAGTCCATTGATCATGAATGTGTCTTATTTTCTCTTTAAAGAGCCATAAAATCTCATAGGCATTGAGTTGGTGTTCTTCTAACTAGGTTAGCAAGTACTTCTATTTTCTCTGAGCATCATCCAAGTTTAAATTTTTGAACTTGATTGCCCAATATGATCTGTGCTCTAGTTTAACTGGTAGATGGCATGACTTTCTGTAAACTAGTCGATATAGTGTATGTCCAGTAGAGGTTTTATATGTCGTTCGGTAGGCCCAAAGTACATCATCCAGCCATTCCGACCAATCACATATGTTGTATTGTGTGGTCTTCTTCATGATTCTTTTTAATACACAATTTGTGACTTCAACCTGACCACTTGTTTGAGGATTATATGCAGTAGCAACCTGATGATGCATGCCAAATTTCTTCATTTCTTTTTTGAATTTGGTGTTGCATAAATATGTCCCCCTATCACTTATAATTGCTCTGGTGTGCTAAATCAAGAAAATAATTTCTTTAGAAATTTCATGACCACACGAGAATCATTTGAAGGAAGTGCTTGTGCTTCTGCCCACTTTCACATATAATCAACTGTCACCAGTACAAATCAGTTCCCATTTGAATTAGGAAAAGGTCCCATAAAATTAATTCCCCAAACATCAAATATCTCACATTGCTAAATAGGAGTTTGTCTCGTCTCATCAAACTTAGATATGTTTCTGCTCCATTGAGATTGGTCAGAGGTTCTGACAAAATTTTGAGGATCATCAAAATGAGTTGGCCAGAAAAATCCAGCTTGTAAGACCTTTCCAGCCATGCGATTTGCACTGAAGTGGGCCCCCATAGGCCCATCATGGTATTAGCTCAGAATTTCCCAATCCTTAGCAAGTGAAACACAACACCTCATCACTAGGTTAGCACAAAACTTGTATGAGAAAGGGTCCTCCCAAAAATAATATTTAGCATCCGATAGTAATTTCTGCTTTTGCTGATAAGAAAAATTGAAGGGATGAATCTTCCAGCAAGGTAGTTTTCAAGATCAACATACCATGGGTGATTAGAATCTTGAGTAACTTTTGAGTGGATCGCAAATAGATGTTCATCTAGGAAGACATCTTTGATGTTTTTACGTTGATCATCATTGACATTAGTATAAGAAAGACACAAAAGATAATCCGCCACCACATTCTCTGACTCTTTCATGTCCTGAATTTCTATGTCAAACTCTTATAGCAAGAGAATCCATTTGATCAGTTTAGGTTTCACATCCGTCTTGGTGAGGAGGTACTTGATTGCAGAATGATCGGTATACACGGTGACCTTATACAGGACCATTTATGATCATAATTGCTTGCCATATCGTTGTTCCAACACTGCTCCACTACCCAGCCACTAGCATCACACATGAGTTCAAAAGGCTGTTCCTAATCAAGAAACTTTACAATTGGGGCATTGATCAGTTTTTCCTTCAGTGTTTAATAGGCCAACAAGTAATCTTGATCAAAATCGAGTAGTGTGCCCTATTCCAAAAGCTTTGTCAAGTGTTTTGATATTTTTGAGAAATCTTGAATGAATCTCTGATAAAATCCCACAAGGCCTAGGAAACGCCGAATATCCTTGGTAGATTTAGGTGGAGGAAGTTTACCGATAGCATCGAGTTTGGCCTTATCTACCTTAATCCCTTCATGAGAGGTTTTATACCACAAGAAAATTCCTTCCCTCACCATGAAGTGGAATTTCTCAAAGTTCAATACCAAATTTGTTTCCTTGCACTGGAAAGGACATCCCTCAAGTTCTCCAAACACCCATCGAAAGAGTCCCCATAAACTAAAAAGTCATCCATAAATACTTCCATAAAGTCTTTAATGAATTTATCAAAAATTGACATCATGCACCTCTGGAATGTTGCAGGGCATTGTACAAACCAAACGGCATCCTTCTATAAGCAAAAGTACCAAAGGGGTAAGTGAATGTAGTTTTCTCTTGATTTTTAGGAGCGATTAGAATATGAAGGTAAACAGGGCATCCCATTAAGAAAGCAATACTTTTGGTGTCCAGCTAATCCTTCTAACATCTTATCAATAAAATGGTAAAGGGAAATGATCTTCACAAGTGGCGTCATTCAACTTTCCGATAATTGATGTAAACACGCCATCCGGTAACTGTACGAGTGGGCATCAGATCATTGTGATCATTCGTAATTACTATCATACCATCTTTCTTCAGTACAATTTGAGTGGGGCTTACCCAAGGACTATCCAAAATTTGGTAAATTATTCTGGCATCTAAGAGCTTCTTCACCTCTTTTTTTACCACCTCCATCATGTTCGGATTCAGTCTCCATTGAGGTTGAATCTTGGCTTTGATATTGTCTTCGATTAAGATTTTATGTGTACAAAAGGAGGGGTTAATCCCCTTTATATCCGAGATGCTCCAAGCGATAGCCCCTCTGTGCTCTTGTAGAGTTTCTACCAATCTTACCTTTCGATATGCATCAAGTGCAGAAGAGATGATAATGGGTGAATGTGGATCCCCGTTCAAGAATGCATATTCTAGGTGGGCAGGGAGTTCCTTAAGCTCCATCCCTGTAATTGGTTGCACTACTTGTTCGATGACTATGTCTTCTGAATCCACCCTTACCAAATCTTTGATAGTAGAACACACATCCTGATTGTTGGAATTTGCCAGAGAACTATCTTCCCAACTAGCACTATCATCCATGATTTCTGCAATTGGCAAGTTATTTTCAAATTCGATTGATATGGACAAATGCTTATCAACTTCCCTCGCCCTGCTGATCTCAGTATGCACGAAATTGCATTCTTATGGTGTCTTCTAAGAAAATTTTGTAATCATTTCAGACAACTCATGCTACACATTAGGAGGATCATGGTATTCAACCATATCACGAGCATCTTGATATTCCCTCAGGGCATTTAAAATGTCCTCCATCACGACTAGCTGTGTTAATCAAAATACATTCATGAAAATTAGTATGAGTAGGGGAAAATTAAAGTACTAATCAACCAGAAGGACTATAACTGGCACCAAAAAACTACAAATGGTATGAAAGATAATTACAAATATGCACACTATAAACAAACTTGAAGACTAGATTATAAGCTTTCTTAATAGTTGCCAGTCCCCGGCAACGACCCCAAAAACTTGATGTCTTCTCCACAAGTGTAGGGGTCACACACAAGTAATATAGTGGTACCCCGTGAGGGGTAGGGTTGTCGATCCTCAGGGACTAGACTAACAGTACTTACTTAACACTGATCTCTAGTAAAGAATGAATTGGTGATAGGATTACTTAAAATAAAAGAGAGAATAAAGACATAAAAGAAAAAGGGAATAATGAATTGGTGTGGATAAGCTTGATCTTCACTCTCATCAATGTCCTCCCTGTGGAGAACTAGATCCCCGAACAAAGATGGAGAGGAAACCCTAAAAGCTGGAGTTAAAAAGAGAGGATTCGGGCTCAACATAGTCTGCGCACGACCGTGTCTAGACCCTGTCATGTCGTGGGAGAACTGAGTGAAATGGAATGCCTCTTCCTGAAAAGTATAATAAAAAGGATACGGTTATTTCTTGATCGAGCAATGATGTGACATGAGCGTAACAAGAGCACCCAGTGCGTGTCGCTTGTTCTTCAATAAAATTGCCTTTGGCCTGGGTTTTTTTAGTGACATGGACACTATCATGTCCTAACCATGTCAATCTTTGGAATCACCATTCCATATAGATTTCTTGCTGGATCAACATCAGTCTGAGATATTCAGTGGGCATGACACAAGCGTGTCCAGCCAATGTCTAGCCTGAGTACTTGAACTCTTTTTAAATATTTTCTTGTTTTCTTCATGATTTCACTCCAAATTGCATTGAGCCCCTATTCCTACACATATAACAAAAATACCCATAACAGCACTGCTCATGCATAAAAGTAAACTTGAGAATAAGCAAAATGATCAATTTAGGGCATGAAAACATGTATACAAAGTGCACTCATCAATAATCGACGATAAAATGGGGCACTTGGACAACGCTCACCATAGGACTATTGTTTCAAGTGCAAGACTAGTATTATGCCTCCTAATTGAAGTTTAATGAGTCGTGGCAATCCAAAGACATATGGTCCCAAACCTAAGACGTTCACAAACCTAAGGTCAACCGTGACTAGCCTTCTACAATATACCCCGACAAAAAGGAGTACTCTCAAAACCTTACACTGTGTGGGACTGCTTAAAGCTCTAGGGATTCTAAGTGATAAACCCTAGTCCCTAGTATAGATCTAACCCTTTTGTCCAGGCGAAAGACACCTAGTCCCTATTAAGCCCCAACTTTAAGGATTACTTCAACACTTCACTTTGTTGCTTATGCAACTAAGCCACATTGGACTTTGTCTCTTGGCAGTTCACTCTATCACAACCACAAAAAACTCTTGGAACATGGAGGTAGGATAAATCATGTCATAAGGGAAAGGGAACATTCCACTATCTCTCGACTAACCCTCTTAACCCTCTTCAATCTCGCTAAGTCTAACCCTAATGAAGTTGCCACCCCTTCAAAGGATTACCAAAATAGATTCTCAACCATAGTGTCACTGAAAGGGAAAAATCAAATCAACAAGCACACGAGATTGAAACTCAATTAAAACATAAATTAAAGGAAACATAATAAGAGTCAATGAAAGAAAATCATCCTATGGTTTACAAGTCCAAGCACCCACGAGGGGTTTAGCTCTCCATGGAGCAATACAAAATCAAAAATGAAATAGAAAGTAAATGCAAGATATCTATAAATAAAACCCACTTGTAATCCGTATCGATGGTCTTGCAGAGCCTCTGCGTCTTCTACCAAAGGTTCCGACAGGGCTCCCCGCAAGTGCACGGAGTTGTCGAAGTAATAAATCCAAGGTAAGTAGGGGTATCGTATCCACAGGGAAAAGGGAATAAAAATACTTAATTTGCTTATTAACTATATGAAAGATGAGTAGTGATATGTGTGACAAGATTCAATTCTCGAAAAGTAAAACAACACGAAAGAGAGCAAAAGTAAAGGAAAAGGTAAGGCAATCGATAAAGATGGGGTACCCGGGTATTGATCGGCCTAGGAAAATCGTTTCAAGTGCAAGAACTCTCTATTATGCTTCCTAACTAATGCAATGGTGCGTCAGGGAGATCCTTTAATGCATGGCCCTGAATCTAGGGTTAACCAAGCCTAATCCTCTACATGTCCCGAGTAGAGGTTGAACAACCTCTCAACCTCGCACTCGTAAGAAGGATTGCATTAAGCTCTTGGGATTCCAAGTGATAAATCTCTTCATAATTGTAGACCTAACCCTTTGTCCAGAAGAAAGGTACCTAACCACAATTAAGCCCTAGATGCTAAAATCACCTCAACGCTTCACTCCATTGCACTCGCAACTAAGCCCCAGCGGAGGGTCATCCCTTAGCTCATTCGTTCTATTATGGCCGCAAAGAACTCGAGGAATGGAGGTAGAATCTATCACACCGGAGGGGAAAGGGAACGCTCCTGTACCTCTCAACTCACCTTCTTAATCCTCTCCAATTAAGCTTTGTCTAACTCTCATGGTGTGTCACTCAGTCACAAGGGTTACCACATGAACTCTCAACCCTAGTGTCACTCTAGGGGAGTATTCAAACAATCAAACATTCAAGATTGGAACTCACAATATCATCAATTAATTGAAAGCATAATGAAAAGATTCAATGAAACTAATACATCCTAGGGTTCACAAATACCCAAGTACCCACTAGGGGTTTAACTCTCCATGGAGCACAATACAAATGATAATGAAATCAAATGTAAAAGAAAACAATCCATAGGAAAACCCCCTCGATAGTCATGGCGATGGTCTTGTGGAGAGTCCTCTACTCGTCGCAAGATCCTTTTATCCGGTATATGATACGCCTCACCGAATCAATCCAACGGAGGTTCCCTTACCAACCTTCTTCCAAAGAGATGACGATGTCGGAGCCATAGAACCTCTCCAAATCCCTAGCCAATATCCTTAGAAACCCTAGCCACAGCCCTCTCTCAAGTTGGGGAAAAGATGGAGAAAAAAATGTTGAAATCGGGGCTGAAATCGGCTTTTAAATAGGGGCTTGAATCGGGCGACTATACGGGCGTGTATGATGTCACACGCCACTATGGAATTTCCACACGGGCGTGGATAATTTCCACACGCTCGTGTGGATTCTCTATTTCTCGATTTCTCGGCCGGGCCCTTTGCTGATTTCTCTCGGGAAATACTCCCGAATTCCATACTTTCATTGGGAGTAACGTAAGCGGGCACACGTTACGCTGTGAATCGCTTGCTTCTTCAATGATGTACACGTTGGTGGATCTCTTGTTCTTATATGCATAAATCAGAATGCTCGAGTGTGACTGCCTTTGTGCCCCTCCAAATGGATGTACTCACTCGAATGCGAGGAGGTTGGCACACACTCTAGCATCTCACACATGACCTATGTCTTCGCGTTTGAACCTTAGCAAGATCTCCTCCAAAATAGGTGCATTATGATCCACATTGGCCTATTTCCTTCATACTCGGTCTCACAACCCTACCTGCATAAAAGTAACATAAAAACACACACATATTAATGTAAGAACCTGAGAAAAGTAATGCTTAACATAAGGAATGAACGCTTCACATTCATATCGCACAAGCACTTATCGCACGGGTTTGTCGAAGTAATAATCCCGGGTGAGCGGGTATCGAATCTACAGTGAGTAGGGAGTAAAGACACTTAATTCGATTCTTAGCTATGTGGAATATCAACAATGATAAGTGTGACAATGATTCATTTCTTAACAATTAAAAGCAACAAGTAAGAGAGCAAAAGTAAGGAGGAGGTAAGGCAATCGATAAAGATGGGGTACTCGGATGATGCTTCACCTAGGATAATCGCTTCAAGTGCAAGAACTCTCTATTATGCTTCCTAATCAATGCAATGGTGAGTCATGGAAATCCGTGGAGCTAAGTACAATCAAAGAAATCGAATATAAAAGAAATGAATCCATAAAGAAACCCCCTTGATGGTCGTGTCGATGGTCTTGTGGAGAGTCCTTTACTCGTAGCAAGGGATCCTTTGTCCGGCCTATGATACACCTCTCCGGATAGATGCCGACGAAAGCTCTCCCAATAACCTTCTTCCAAACGATGCGCGATGTCAGAGCCGTAGAACCTCTCCCAAAACCCTAGCCAATACCCCTCAAAACCTTTGCCGAAGCCCTCTCGCAAGTTGGGGAAATGATGGAGAAAAGAATACCAAAATCGGGGCTGAATCGACTTTAAATAGGGCTGGAATAGGCCGACTCCACGGGCGTGGTCGGTACACGCGCCCGTGCGGAATTTTCACGCGGCCGTGGATCAGTTCCACATGCCCTTGTGGATTCTCTATTTCTCTGATTTCTCGGCTGGATGTGAACAGTGCTGCTACAGTACATGCTTCAGTGCTCTGCTACAGCCTTCAACCTGAATAACTTCCCAATTCCATATTTTCATCGGGGTAACGCAAACGGGCACACGTTTACATCGTGAATCACTTGTTTCTTTAATGATATACATGTTGGTGGAGCTCTCATTCTTATGTGCATAAATCGGAATGCTAGAGTGTGACTACCTTTGTGCCCCTCCAAATGGATGTGCTCACTCGAATGCGAGGAGGTTGGCACAAACTCTAGCATCTCACACCTGACCTATGTCTTCGCGTTTGAACCTTAGCAAGATTTCCTCCAAAATAGGTGCATTATGATCCACATTGGCCTATTTCCTTCATACTAGGCCTCACAACCCTACCTGCATAAAAGTAACATAAAAACACACATATTAGTGTAAAAACCTGAGAAAAGTAATGCTCAACATAAGGAATCAACACTTCGCATTCATATCGCACAAGCCCTTATCACCGCATGATTGGGCACACATCGATGCGCTACATCCCCTAGTGTCTTCAATGAAACCACATTGATGAATCTCTTGACATTGTTGCACAAGTCAGAACATATTAGTGTGATTGCCTTTGTGCCCCTCCACTTTGTGTATTCACTTGAGCACAATGGAGAATGGCACACACCCACATGTCTTTCAGCACAACTTGTGTCTTCACCATTGTTTAATGCAAGAATTTTATCAATAATTGTGTTCACGATCTACTTTTGCATTTTTTCTGCCAAACTTGCCTCCACAACCCTAAATGCACAAAAGAACAAAAATACAGATGAATGAGCTATAAAATCTGATAAAAGTAATGCTCAATGTAAGAAAAGTATACTTCATACTAATTATATACAAGCACTCATCAATCACATCTACATGTACAAATCATAAAAGAATTACGGATTTCTCCACAAATGTAATTATAAACTTGAAAGCATGAAAGATTGAGTTTCAAATAACCATTAAATTAAATGACTAACAACTTCTAAAGTTCTTACACAAGAATATCCCAAGTGTTCATCCAAATCCAAACACAATAATAAGTTAATCCCTCATGATAATTGATAAGTGCTTGTGAATAAATAATCTGAAGTATTCTTTTCTTACATTGAGCATTACTTTTCTCATATTTTATCGCTTATGCATGTGTATTTGTGTTTTTTGTGCATTTAGGTTTGTGGAGACAATTGTGGAAGAAAGAAACCAAAAGTAGATCATGGATGCATTTGTTGATGAAATCCTGGAGGGAACAAACGTGAAGACACAAGTCATGCTCAAAGACATGTGAGTATGTGCCAACCTCTATTGTGCTCGAGCGAACATACAAATTGGAGGGGCATAATGACAGCCACACTCGTGTGCTCCGACTTGTGCAATACTAGTAAGATCTTTGTTAGTGTAATTTAACTGAAAACACAACACAATCTACAGCA
The DNA here is from genome assembly GCF_009730915.1 of Dioscorea cayenensis subsp. rotundata. Lineage (NCBI taxonomy): Eukaryota > Viridiplantae > Streptophyta > Magnoliopsida > Dioscoreales > Dioscoreaceae > Dioscorea > Dioscorea cayenensis. The sequence goes on from NC_052490.1 coordinate 4,491,910, forward strand.
TAAATGTGTGCCCATTCATGTGCCCTTAGTCAAAAGTGTGGATTTGGGAGTATTTTGGCAATGTATTGTAGTCGTTTACTATAGTAGATCACTTTAGCAAAAGTGTTGTAGTAGTTACTATTCACGACTTGTAGGAAATTAACTTCAGAGATTCACACGATCGTGTGGAAATTCCACTGCCCATCGTGGATGCCCAATTCAAGCCCCTATAAAAGCCATGATTTTAGAAGTTTTAAAGGATCCTTTTCACATCTTTTCCCCATCTATGGAGGTGCTTGCGGCTAGGACTTAGAGAGGCTTTGGCAAGGTCTTTGGAGTGGTTTTTCGGCCTTCGGCACCATGTTCCTTTAGAAGATAGTTATCTGTGAAGCTTTTGTCAGTATCAATTGGGCGAGGTGTGCCCTAGGCTTGATGAGGAAACCTTTGGAGAAGACGAGACAACTCCACAACAACATCGATACAGACCAAAAGGGGGTTTTACTCATGGATTGTATGCTTTTACATTTGATTTCATAATTAACTGTATCTTGCTCCATGGAGAGCTAAACCCCTAGTGGGTGCTTGGACATGTAAACCCTAGGATGTTTTTTGACGACACACTTGCGTGCCACCCGCAAGTGCATGGGTTTGTCAAAGTAATAAATTTCCAGTTGAGTGGGGTATCATATCAATAAATAATAGTGATCAGAAACAACAAGATTGCTATTTAACTATGATGAGGATGAATCAATGAAAGTGTGAATAAAATTAATGTGAAAAGAACTAAAAGAAATAAGAAAGAGGCACAATAAAATGAGAGAAAAGCAATCGATAGAAAGTGGGGCACTTTCGGGCATTGCTACCCCCTAGGATTATTGCTTCAAGTGTAAAACCAACTATTATGTCTCCTAACTCGATGCTTAATGAGCCCCTAGAGATCCTAAAATACACAGTCCAAAACCTAAGGTCAACCGTGACTATCTCTACACTATGCCCCGATGGAGAAATCACTCAGTCTCAACACCTAAAAGTGTATACAATTGCAAGAAGCTCTAGGGATTCCAAGTGATAGATGCTATTCTATATATAGATCTAACCCTTTGGTCCGAGGCGAAAGACCCTAATCACACTTAAGCCCTAGATACTAAGTATTACTTTAACACTTCACTCTGTTGCTCACGCAACTAAGTCCCAACGGAGTTCCTCAGCAGCACTTCATTCAATTGTGACTGCAAAGAACTCTAGGAACATGGAAGTAGGATAAATCACACCCGAGGGAAAAGAGGACGCTCCGCTACCTCTCGACTCACCCTCTCAAACCTCTCCAATCTAGCATTGTCTAACCCTCATCGTGTGTCACTCATCCATAAAAGCTACCAAGATGGACTCTCAACCCTAGTGTCACTCTCAGGAAGTAATCATTCAACAACCATTCAAAATTGGAACTCAATTAAAGACATTAATTAAGGAAAACATAATAAAAGGTCAAAAAACAATAACATCCTCGGGTTTACAATTCCAAGTACCTACTAGGCAGTCTAGCCCTCCATGGAGCAAGATATAATCAATAATGAAATTGAAAGTAAAAACATGAAATCCATAAGAAAAACCCCCATCGAGTATTACGTAGTCGATGGTCTTGTGGAGTAGCCCCGTCCTCTCCTAAGGTCTCCTTGTCAAGCCCTAGGGCACACCTCGCCGGATCGGTCGTCGACGAAAGCCTCCCCAATAACTATCTTCCAAGAGAAATGTGGTGTCAAAGCCATAGAACCACTCCAAAAGTCTTGCCAAAGCCCCTCTAAACCCTAGGCGATAGATTCTCAAAAGATGGAGAAAAGATGGAAAGAAGGATCTTGAAATCGGGATGAATCCTGGCTTAAATAGGGCTGGAATCGGGTATCCACATAGGCATGGGTACTTTCCCCCACGCCCGTCGCGAATTCTCAAAATTTTTTTATTTTTACGCGATCGTGAACATTAAGCGCTACGATGAATTCTGCGTTGATTTGCTACAATAACCTGCTATAGTAGTCCACCAAAAACACTCTCGAATTCACACTTTTCATTGAGGGAACATAAACATGCACACGTCTATGCTCTTTTCCGAAGCAGCTACTAAGGTGACTTTCACACTTTCGAGGGGGTAGCTCTTTCTACCAGAGTGATAACTTTCACTGATCCCATGAGATAGCTCTTTCTCTCATTAGGGCATAACGAGTATCCAATTTATGAGAGTAGCTTAATACTTCATAATTGGTAGCTATTTCCACCCCAAATGCACAACTAAACAATATATATATATTTAGCAAAATAACACTATAAATAAAACTAATTAGTCCCTTAAACATTGAACTTGAGTTTCCAAAAGAGTTTAATGAGCGAGTGGTGCAACAAGTGTTAATTGGGAAAAAATTCCTAGAAATTCAAGTAAAAACTAGAGCATGAGAAAATTCAATGTTAAAAATTCTCCGAAACTTAAGAATACGACCAATGCAACTATGGTGAAGCATCATTGGCTACGTGAGCATGCACAATCTAAGCATAGGTGTAAAACATGTGTAATGTGAACTCCCCCCCCCCACACACACACACTTAAGACGTACATTACCCTCAATGTACGCATTCAAGCACAATAAAAAGTATATCACTCAAAAATATATGTGGGAGTTGGTAATTAAAACAATACTCCCCTGAACTACTAGTGATGCGTTTGATGGAGCTAAATCCTTGGGAGTTGAGTTCCAATAGGTTGTGAAGTACACACGGCCAAGTTTAAAACACATTGACCGTGTCTTTGACTAATCCTCAATTTCCATACTGACAAGACCATTTGCACGCATACACAAGGGGGTTCAGTGAAGCTCAACAAAATCTAAAAACAACTCGAGTGTATAAAGATAATGCAATGAAATACAAGTCAAAACAAAAATAAATGATAAACTCAGAAGGAAGATCCTTTCTAAGTGAAACAAGTATAAAATATAATACGAAAATAAAATATGAAAATATAAAAACAAAGAAAAGTAAAGACACATCAAGCGTGATGTATCGGCACGGTCACCTCTATTCTTCGGCGGTGGTGATGATGTCGATCTTTGGTTGATAAGTTCTTGTGTGATAAGAATGTGAAGTGTTCTTCCCTTATGATGGGCATTGCTTTTTATCGGGGTTTGAGTGCTAATACCTATGCATTTATGTTACTTTCATGCATATAGGGTTATGAAGCTTAATAATAAAGAAAAAGAAGCCAATGTAGATCGTGAACGCATTATTTGGAGATAATCATGAGAAGGTTCAAACACGAAGACATAAGTGGGGTTCAAGATGCAAGAATGTGTGCCAACCTCCTTGTATTCAAGTTAGCATGATGGTTTGGAGGGGGCACAAGGGCAGTCACATTTGAGTATCCTAGCTTGTGTATTGATAGCAAGATTTTCACCAATGAAGCCGTTTATTGAAGAAGCAAAGCGATCTACGATGTAAACATGTACCCGTTTACGTTACCTGGATGAAAGCAAGGATTTAGGAGTGTTCTGGGTTGGTACTATAGCATGTTACTGTAGAAATTCACTGTAGCAGGTACTGTCCACATCCTGCCAAAAAAATGAAGTATAGAGAATCCACACGGGTATGTGGAAATTATCCATGCCCGTGCGGAATTTCCACAGGCCCATGTGGAGAATCCACAGGGCCGTGTGGATGCCCGATTCCAGCACTATGTAAAGCCGATTTCAGCCCCGATTTTAATATTCTTTTCCTCTATCTTTTCCACAAATTTCAAGAGGGCGGCGGCTAGGGTTTTGAGAGGTTTTGGCAAGGCTTTTGGAGTAGTTCTCTGACTTCAACACCGCACCCTACTTGGAAGAAGGTTATTGGGGGAGCTTTGTCACCACCAATCCGGCGAGGTATGCCCTAGGCCGGACAAGGGGACCTTTGGAGGAGATGAGGGCACTCCACAAGGCCATCGACATGAACACTGAGGGGGTTTTTCTATGGATTAATTGTTTTTACATTCGTTTTCATTGTTGATTGTAACTAGCTCCATGGAGAGCTAAACCACCTAGTGGGTACTTGGATTTGTGAACACTAGGATGCTACTATTTCTTTAAACCTTTTTTTATGCTTTCCCATATTGATGTTTTAATTGAGTTCCAATCTTGAATTATTGATGCATGATTTCTCTCTTAGAGTGACACTAGAGTTGAGAGTCTATATTGTAACCTTCGTGGATAGGTGACACGACATGAGGATTAGACAGAGCTAGATTAGAGAGGGTTGAGAGGGTGAGTCAAGAGGTAGCGGAACGTCGCCTTTCCCCTTCCATTTGATTTACTCTACCTCCACATTCCAAGAGTCCATTGCGTTCATAGTAGAGTGAACTGGCTAAGGGATGACCTTCCGCTGGGGCATAGTTGCAAAGGGCTTAATTATGACTAGGGACCTTCCGCCTGGAGCAAAGCGTTAGGTCTACACATAGGAATAGGGTTTATCACTTGGAATCCCTAGAGCGTCTTGCAACTGTACACAGTACGAGGTGTTGAGATTGATTGATTTCTCCACCGGGACATGGTGTAGAGTTCATAATGGTTGACCTTAGATTTGGGACCATGTATCTTAGGATCTCCATCACTCATTAATGCATTATTTAGGAAGCATAATAGTTGGTTCTGCACTTGAAATGATTGTCTTAGGCTGAACAATATCCCAGTATCCTATTTATATCGATTGCTTTATCTCCTAATTTTATTGTGCCTCTCGTTCTTATTCTTTTTATCTCTTTTTATATCAATCTCATTCATCATACTATCGATTTATTCTCATCATAGTTAGATAGCAATCGTTGTGTTTCTATTAACTATTCTTTGTAGATACAATACCCACTCACCTGGGATTTATTACTTTGACACCCGTGCACTTGCGTTTTACACGCATATTTGGTCGTGTCACTGGTGGATCAATCAGTGAATTAACTGGTGATGGTGGTGCTGGTGCTGCAAAAATAAATGAAGATTGGGTGAATAAAAGAAAAGGAGAAGCTTACCGACGAAATAAGAATGAAAGACTAGAAAACGGCTGAAAAACTCTAGTGAAAACCCTCTAAATCGACAGTGATAAGTCGGGAGAGTGCAAAAATGTGTTCTCTAATTGTTTTTGAGTGAAAGGATGAAGAAAGTCAAATAAATTTTAAAGAAAAATTGGCATTCTGTACACCCACATGGCTTGTGCAAATTACCCACGCCCATATGACTCCACAGGGGAGCTTCACAGGGGCAGACAAATGCCCCTGTATGCTCTCGGGTTGGCCTCTGAACACATCCACATGGTCGTGCGGAAATTCCTCACGCCCGTGTGCCTAACCCATAGGGGCATCCACACGTTCCTGTGGCATATCTGTTCACCTGAGAATTTCTCTAAGTGTTTCACATGCCCGTGTGGAAATTCCACACGGGCGTGGATCTTCACAAGACCACTCATAGGGGCATTCACACGACCCTGTATCTTCTCAGGATGGCGAGGTCTTCTGCTGAGGAAATCACTGCAGGGAGTGTGGAAAGTACCCACACCCTTGTGTAATACACGCGTCGGACACGAGGCGGACACATGGCCTCGTGTCTTCTCGAGATAGAGCTACGAACATCTGGAGAGAAACACATGCCCGTGTGGAAATTCCACATGGCCATATAACCGTGACAAGGTCATTCATAGGGGCAAACACGCGTCGCTGTGTCCTCTCGAGATGAGCTCTTGAACGAAAACACACGCCCGTGTGGAATTTTGACACGGTCGTGTGTTTTCTCTAGATTACCTAGAAAAATCTGTAGGCTCTATTAAAAATTTTTGAACATCTATACATACTCAAGGCTAGCCTCTACAATGCAACATTAACTAGAGAAGCATGAGAAACATGCTTAAACAACCAAGAAACTTCGCCACACACAATTAAACACACGATAACAACAATGACCGATAAGGAAATTGATAAGGTCCCCTTGCGTATATCCCAGCAAGTGCACGGGTTTGTCGAGTAATAATCCCGGTGAGCGGGTATCGAATCCACATGGAGTTGGGAATAAAAATACTTAATTCGATTCTTAGGTATGTGAAAGATCAATGATAATGAGTGTGATAATGATTCAATTCTCAACAATAAAAGCAACAACAAAGAGAGCAAAAGTAAAGAAGGGGGGTAAGGCAATGGATAAATATGGGGTACCCGGATAATGCTCCACCTAGGATAATTGTTTCAAGTGCAAGAACCCTCTATTATGCTTCCTAATTAATGCAATGGTGAGACGTGGAAATCCTTAATTAGATAGTCCCAAATCTAAGATCAACTATGCCTATCTCTATATATGTCCCGAAAGAGAAATCGAACAATCTCAACACCTACCACTCGCATAGGGTTGCAATGAGCTCTAGGGATTCCAAGTGATAAATCTCTTCCTAATTATAGACCTAACCCTTTTGGTTCAGGTGGAAAGTCCCTAACCACAATTAAGCCCTAGATACTAAGATCACCTCAACGCTTCACTCCGTTGCACGCACAACTAAGCCCCAGCGGAAGTTCATCCCTTATACCATTCACTCTATTATAGCCGTAAAGAACTCGAGGAACGGAGGTAGAATCTATCACACAGGAGGGGAAAGGGGACGCTCTTGTACCTCTCGACTCACACTCTCAATCCTCTCCAACCTAGCTTTGTCTAACGCTCATGGTGTGTCACTCACTCACAAGGTTACCAATAAGAACTCTCAACCCTAGTGTCACTCTAGGGGAAATATTCATACAATCAAGCATTCAAGGTTGGAACTCACAATAAACATCAATTTATTGAAAGCATTATAAAGAGGTTCAAAGAAACAAATACATCCTAGGGTTCACAATACACGAGTATCCACTAAGGGTTTAGCTCTCCATGGAGCTAAGTACAATCAATGAAATAGAATGTAAAAGCAAAGAATCCATAAAGAAACTGACAAGGTACCCTTGCGTATATCCCGCAAGTACACGGGTTTATTGAAGTAATAATCCCGGGTGAGCAGCGTCGAATCCACAGAGAGTAGGGAGTAAAGACACTTAATTCGATTCTTAGCAATGTGGAGTATCAACAATGATAAGTGTGATAATGATTCAATTCTCAACAATTAAAAGCAACAAGTAAGAGAGCAAAAGTAAGGAGGAGGTAAGACAATCGATAAAGATGGGGTACTCGGATGATGCTTCACCTAGGATAATCGCTTCAAATGCAAGAAGTCTCTATTATGCTTCCTAATCAATGCAATGGTGAGTCATGGAAATCCTTACATACATAGTCCCAAATCTAAGGTCAACTATGCCTAACTCTGTTCATGTCCCCGAGGAGAGATTAAATAACCTTTCAACCTCACACTCGAATAAAATTGCAATGAGCTCTAGGGATTCCAAGTGATAAATCGCTTCCTAATTATAGACCTAATCCTTTGGTCCAGGCAGAAGGTCCCTAGCCACAATTAAGCCCTAGATAATAAGATCCCCTCAACGCTTTACTCCATTGCACGTGCAACTAGGCCCCAGCGGAGGTTCATTTATTAGACCATTCACTCTATTATAGCAGCAAAGAACTCAAGGAACGGAGGTAGAATCTATCACGTCGGAAGGGAAAGGGGATGCTCCTGTACCTCTCAACTCACCCTCTCAACCCTCTCCAACCTAGCTTTGTCTAGCGCTCGTGGTGTGTCACTCGCTCACAAGGTTACCAACAAGAACTCTCAACCCTAGTGTCACTCTAGGGGAAATGTTCATACAATCAGGAATTCAAGGTTGGAACTCACAATAAACATCAATTTATTGAAAGCATAATAAAGAAGTTCAATGAAACGAATACATCCTAGGGTTCACAATCACCCAAGTACCCACTAGGGGTTTAGGTCTCCATGGAGCTAAGTACAATCAAAGAAATCGAATGTAAAAGCAATGAATCCATAAAGAAACCCCCTCGATGGTCGTATCGATGGTCTTATGGAGAGTCTTCTACTCATCGCAAGGGATCCTTTGTCCGGCCTAGGATACACCTCGCCGAATCGATGCCGACGAAAGCTCTCCCAATAACCTTCTTCCAAACAACGCACGATGTCGAAGCCGTAGAACCTCTCCAAAACCCTAGCCAATACCACTCAAAACCCTAGCCGAAGCCCTCTCTCAAGTTGGGGAAAAGATGGAGAAAAGAATACCAAAATCGGGGCTGAATCGGCTTTAAATAGGGCTGGAATCGGGCAACTCCATGGGCGTGGACGCTACACGTGCCCGTGCGGAATTTCCACACGGGCGTGGATAATTTCCACACGCCCGTATGGATTCTCTGTTTCTCTAATTCCTCGGCCGGTCGTGAATAAATGCTGCTACGAGTACTTGCTGCTGATATTGCTCTTGTGCTCTATTACGGGTCTTCGACACGAATAACTTCCCAATTCCATACTTTTTATTGGGAGTAGCGTAAAGCGGGCACACATTCACATCATGAATCACTTGCTTCTTCAATGATATACATGTTGGTGGAGCTCTTGTTCTTATATGCATGAGACGGAATGCTCGAGTGTGGTTGCCTTTGTGCCCCTCCAAATGGATGTGCTCACTGGAATGCGAGGAGGTTGGCACACACTCTAGCATCTCACACCTGTTCTATGTCTTCGCGTTTGAACCTTAGCAAGTTCTCCTCCAAAATAGGTGCATTATGATCCACATTGGCCTATTCCTTCATACTCGGCCTCACAACCCTACCTGCATAAAAGTAACATAAAAACACACATATTAATGTAAAAACCTGAGAAAAGTAATGCTCAACATAAGGAATGAACGCTTCACATTCATATCGCACAAGCACTTATCAGAAACACTCTTGATAGTCATGTCGATGGTCTTATGGAAAGTCCTATACTTGTCATCCAAGGATTCGCTCATCCGGTATATGATACGCCTCGACGGAAGCTTCCCTACCAACCTTCTTCATAATGAATGATGATGTCGGAGCCGTAGAACCTCTCCAAAACTTTGGCCAATATCCCTCGAAACCTTAGCCGAAGCCCTCTGCTAAGTTGGGGAAAAGATGGAGAAAAGAATCACGAAAATCGGGGCTGAATCGGCTTTAAAAAGGGCTGGAATCGGGCGACTACACGGCCGTGTATGTTCCACGCTCCCGTGCGGAATTTCCACACCGGCGTGGATAATTTCCCCACACCCATGTGGATTCTCTATTTCTCTGGTTTCTCGGCCGACTGTGAACAGTGCTGCTATAGTATATGCTACAGTTGGGAAAAGATGGAGAAAAGAATATGTTCCTCCTGACCAAACATTGCAAAACTACTTCCTTTAAACCAAAAATCTACTTGCCGGGGTGGAATATTTGTTGGAGACTCCAACAATCTTACCTTTGGCCTCCAAGGAAACAATTTGGGTTCGGAATTGTCTAAGCTTAGCACAGATGTGTCATTATATAGCTTCAATTTCCTACTCACATCTTCTTCCAAACCCAAAATCTCTTTCTTGCAAATTACGAGTTGATCAATGGCAAAGAGAGGTGCTTGTTCCATTTCATTAGGATTTACTTATTCTTGTGTATTTTCAGCTTGAAAGGAACATGACACTAGAAAATCCCCTAGAAAAGTTCCTCGCTCGCTAGCAAAATCTTCTTTCACACAATCCAAAATCTCAAAATGGTGTTTAATTTCTTTCTTTTCATTTTCTGCACAAAATGTACTCAATTTGCCCAACATCTTCTTTATCGTTCGCTACCACATCATTTCTATAAGGAACTTGAATTGCTTGCTGATCGACACGAAGTATGTACACCCACAAGCGCAAGGGGTCGTCAAGTAATAAACCACTCGCGAATGCGCTAATGGGTCGTATTCCCAAGGGGCCTCAGGAGCTACCCTACTCACTTCTTACCTGTTGTTTAGCTCACCGATTCCAAGGTAAGAGAAAAGAAGAAAAGAAAGCGAAACAAAAAGTGAAATGAAATCTTAAGAAGTACGAAACAAGTAAAATACGGGAGATGCCCAAGGTTGGAAAACAGTCACGGATGCGGATTCCCAAGGGGGCTACTATAGTGAGTAGGAAATTGAGTAATAAAGCATGTGGCTAGTTGGACCGAGAAAACCAAGACCTCGGTCAACCCGATGGTCACGGCAATTGACCCCTAACCCGGTGCAAGTGTTGAGCGCGGAATCTCTTCCGCCCAACTTCCCACACGGTTGCAAGGAGAATGTAAGTTTTCACAAGTTAGGGTGGAAACACAAGTAGTTTTCAACCCTAGGATTGGAGGGGTATAAATACCCGATGGTCACGACATATTTATACAATGAACCCTTCCTAGTTTGGTGGAGTCTAGCACTAAGGCAATGGTCATGGTACAAAGTGCTACAAGAATTTGATACATCACTCAATCAAATGTACCAAAACAAACAAGGATCACAATAAGCCAAACATGCATAAACTACTCAAACAATCCAAAACACTACAAGTTCGCCCCTAGGTTCACCTACATCCGGTGACCTAGGGGTTTAGTTTGTTTCATCTTCAACAAGAAAACCAAATAATCCATACAAACAACTAAAGTAAACATGAGGAACACTCCCTCAAATGATGAAGGTCGAATGACGCTAGAATCCCCGGAGAAAGCCTTCCGAAGACGCCACTTGAAGGGGTGGCTTCCCGTTGTCTTCAACCTCCAAGCAATGATGCCCTAGAAGTAGATCCTCCTCGCTCTTGATCTCCCCGCCAAGAAAAATGCTCGGATTTCCTCCCTTTTTGCCCTCCCTAAAGCTTGGGTTCAATTGATGTGGAAGTGTTCTCCCAAACCCGTAGCTGGCCTTGTCCCCCAAAGAAGAAAAAGAAAAAAATCAAGAAGAAGATGCCCAAAAAAATGCCCTTCAAGACCTTATAAGTGCCCGATCCCGACCGATAAAGCGGGTCAAGTATACCGGCCGTATACCCGACCCCTCGGAAATTTCGGTTTCTGAGAAGCCCGCGATGAGCTACGATGGATCGCTACATGATCCGTCCCTCCAAAAATGCCGTTTTGTTGCTGAACTTATCCCCAATCGTGTCGCTGAGGCCCCATGGCTTCAAATGGGCCTGAAATGTAAAAATAACACAATTTAAACCAAAAGGGCATCGATTCAACAAATAAATATAAAGAATCCTACAAAACAAATACATGCGAGTACGTACTTTTTAGACGCTTTATCATACATCCCTCATCACCTAATCGCTTTGCTTGTCCCCAAGCAAACAAACATGAAGAACTAAGGGAAATAAGATAAACGACTAAAAATATGACCTCAAGCTCAAAAGTAAAGAACTCTACAAGCACGAATGGACGTAAAATCAAGGAGTGAGCGGTCAATGAATAGTGAAGTGATATTAGCTTTGTCTCATCTAGAATGCCCCAATGAGTGTGTGCAACCTCCCACCTTGACCACCACACCCTGGATTATCCCAGGATGCCCTTTTACCACACACATAATGAAGATGACATTAAAGTGCCAAAGACTTCTTCAATACTCGGTAAAAGTCCTCTCGGTTCCTCAACACGATTTTTAACCCTTAAGTGATTGCAAAAACAGTTCCAAGAGATCACAAGAGATGCTTTTATTTTCTTCCCACACACTTATACACACTTTCTCTTTTTCTTGGGTCCGCCTAACATAGATCGCAGAGAAAATAATCTTTCGGATGGATGCACATGTCTGGTTAGGCACAAGAGTCACCCACTTACTCAATTACAGTCTACATAGACGCATTCATGCTTATAAACTTATAAAGCGGAGGAATACTCGACATAGACCCTCTTTTAACCTCTCATGATCCCCGACAAACAACCTCGCTACAAACAAGTTCGGTGGAGGAACTCGAAGCTTTTTAAAAAGTGCATTGAAGACCGAATTTAACAAAATTAATGCCAATGTCATCATGATGGGTTGGTTAGAGCGTACAAGGTGAGAGTGATCGTGAACATGTATACAGGTGCACTAAAGATGAAAACAGAGCTACATTCAAGCACATGCAATGTACGACTCACACCTATCATTCTACCAAGCCGGAAGTCCCTAACTAAACATTCATAGCCATCATAGGTAGTAAGCATGCAAAAAGGATAAAATACTCCAAAGTAAGAAAAACATCCCCACACCTAAAGTCGTACATTGCCCTCAATGTACCTAAGTCAGCCGAGAAAAATGGGGAATGAAAAACAATAAGCACAGAAATGGGGTAAAGACACTTCCCTGATTCCCTAGTGTGATTCCAAATTGCTCCACATGGATCAGGGACACACCACATAATGAGGGCGAAAAGTACAAGCTTTACAAAATTAATGATCCTGAAAAGAACAAGAAGCCTATCATCATTCACAATTTTTTTTTTAAAAGGGGGAAATGGAAATAAAATACGGGAGAGAGAGCGCCAACAGAAACAAAATAGGAGCATAGTAGGGGAAAGGCCCTAGCTAGCTCAAAACTACAAGTCTGAACAACACACAACAAACAAAGATAGAATAGAAGAACAAATACAAAATACACAAAAGTATGTCATGGGTCTATGAAGCCGGACGAAATCCTCAATGGAAAATAATTTATCCCAACCATCATGTGAAATGAGCTCCAACACCTTGCCATCAACACCCAAAGTGCTCAAAGCTTCCCAATCGATTTTTCTCACCGTACCGAACACCTTGCGTGATAAGAGTGCATAATGTGTTTTGTGTTCTTCTTTAGAAAACCTTGGTTCTTGCACGGGAGGAGTAGGTTCCCTCCTAGCCCTCTTGGAAGCAAATCTCTTGATGGGCATCCTGCACAAGCAAAGTGGAGATCATTCAACCAACTTACAAGCAAAGAAAGCACCAAAAGAATGAAAAAATTCAAGACAATGGCCAGTGCTACAGTAAATTCGAAAATTTTTTCAAGAAATTTCCTTGCAAAAGTAGCCAAAAAATTCTACAAATCAAGTAAAAATGTTTGATAATCATTAAGCATTCATTCAACAACAAAAATCCAAGAAACTTCACCCACAAAAGCATGAAAAGCTCAAAGTTTTGAGTGAAAGAACAAACCTTCAACCAAGAGTAAGATGAGCAAATATAATGGTTGGATCCAGTCAAAAGCTTACTCAAACTAAAATTTTATGTCACTAAAATGGAGAAGAGGGGGAGAAGAGCAAACTAGAGCAAAAAAAATGAAGGAAAACGGTGGAGAAATGAGGGAGAAAAGGGTAGAAAAGTGGAGAAGATGAATGAATAGTGTGCTGCCCTAAGTCCTTAAGTACCCTTCACTCGGGTGGTCTTGCCGACCATCCTTGCGGCCGCAAGGATGGTCCTCAAGACCCTCAGGATGAGTCTTGAGGGGCATCCTTGCGGCCGCAAGGATGGTCCTCAAGACTCATTGGATGAGTCCCGAGGGTCATCCTTGCGGCCGCAAGGATGGTACTCGGGATTTTCCTGACGCACGTCGATTCTCCACGCGTTGCACTCAAAACAACATCAAGATTGCATCAAAAACAAGAATTACTCAAAGACCACATGACAAATAACAGAATATGAAGGCTAATTACCTAAGAAAAACGATGAAAACACAAAAATAACCAAACCACACTAAAAGTACAAGTTAAACACACAAACATAAATGAGATAAATAATACGAGGAATGAAATGAACTTGGGTTGCCTCCCAAGAAGCTCTTGTTTAACGTCGTTAGCTTTACGTGCATTACCTCAAACGATCATGGTGGAACAAATGGATGGAAGTTACCTTGAGCCCTTGGAGTTGTGTTGCCACTTGGAAAATAATGTTTCAACCTATAGCCATTGACTTTAAACACACCTTTTATTGGGTGACAAATTTCAACGGCGCCATGAGGAAATACTTGTGATACCGTATATGGCCCATACCACATAGACTTCAATTTTCCCGGGAAAAGCCTTAGTCGTGAATTGAAGAGAAGCACTTGATCTCCGACTTGGAAATGTTTAGCTTTTTTTATGTGTCGGTCATGGTATTCCTTTGTCTTCTCTTTGTAACGCACTGTGCTTTATATGCCATGGCTCGCCATTCATCCAACTCATTTAACTAGAATTTCCTTTTGTGGCCGATTTTATGAGGGTCAAAGTTTAATTGCTTTATAGCCCAATAAGCCTTGTGCTCTAGTTCGACGGGCAAGTGACAAGCCTTCCCATAAACCAACCGATACGGTGTTGATCCAATAGGTGTCTTAAATGCCGTTCTATATGCCCAGAGTGCATCGTCAAGTTGATCTGCCCAATCCCTCCTGTGATGACTTACCGTTTTCTCTAAGATTCTCTTCAATATTTATTCTTTCTTTTAGGAATGTCTCTTATTCTTGAATCAAAACCCTAATAGTACGTTTTATTTTCCGAATACCTATTAATTTTCGGTTTTGAATCGAAATCATAATCCTATGTTTTATTTTCAAAATGTCTCCTATTCTTTAATCATAACCCTAATCTTATTTTTTTTCTTTTCGGAATGTCTCCTATTTTTAACGCTCGAATCAAACCCATAATCTTAAGTTTTATTTTTTTAGAATGTCTCCTATTTTTTTATATTGAATAAAAAAATGCTAATCCTCTGTTTTTTCTCGAATGTCTCCTATTTTTTTCAATCAAAAACTCTAATCCTATGTTTTTCTTTAATGTATGTCTAATATTTTTTTCTTTTTGACTCAAAAACCCTAATCCTAAGTTTTTTTCTTCGAATGTCACGTATTTTTTTGGTTTTTGAATGAAAAGACCTAATCCTATGTTTTTCTTTTTTTGAATCAAAAACTTTTACCCTATGTTTACATTTCGGAATGTCTACTATTTTTTAATCAAAACCCAAATCCTACATTTTCTCTTCGGAATGCCTACTATTTTTCAGTTTTCAATCGAAAACCTAATTTTATGTTTTATTTTCTTGTGTCTCTTATTTTTTAATCAATACCCTAAACCTATATTTTCTTTTCATAATGTCTTCCATTTTTAAATCAAAACCCTAATCCCATGTTTTTTTCTTTTATGAATGTCTCCTATTTATTTGGTTTGATTAAAAACCCCAATACATTGTTTTCTTTTCGCAATGTCTCATTTTTTTCAATCAACAAAATAATCCTATGTTTATTTTTGATAATATCTCCATATTTTCAGCTTTGAATCAAAACACTAAACCTATCTTTGTTTTTTAGATTGTCTTCTATTTATTGGTTTTTAAACAAAACATTAGTCCTACATTTTCTTTTCGTAATGTCTCAATTTTCTAGTTTTGAGTCAAAACCCTAACCCATGTTTTCATTTCAGAATGTCTCCTATTTTTTAATCATAACCCTAATCCTATGTTTACCTTTTGGAATGTCTCCTATTTTATAGTGAAAACCCTAATCCTATGTTTTATTTTTGAGATGTCTTCTATTTTTTGGTTTCTAATGAAAACCCTAATAATATGTTGTCTTATCAGAATGTCTCTTATTTTTAATTTAAAATACTAATCCAATGTTTCCTTTTAGGAATGTCACCTATTTTTTAATCGAAGCATTAATTCTTCATTTTCTCTTCGTAATGCCTCCTATTTTTTTCGAATCAAAAACTAAATAATACGCATTCTTTACGGAATGTTTCATATTTTTCATTTTTGAATAAAAAACCTAGTTAAATGTTTACTTTTCGTAATGTCTCCAATTTTTTAATCAAAACACTAATCTTACGTTTTCATTTTGGAATGGCTGCTATTTTTCGGTTTTCAATAAAAACCCTAATCGTATGATTTATTTGTGAATGCCTCCTATTTTGAATCAATACCCTAATCCTACATTTTTGTTAAATATCTCCTTTTTTCAATCCAAAACCCTAATACTATGTTTTCATTTCTAAATGTCTTCTATTTTTTTTATTTGAATCAAAACCCTAATCCTATGTTTTTTTTTTAAAATGTGTCCTATTTTTTATTCAAACCCCTAATCTTATGTTAAACATCTCCTATTTATCAGATTTGAATCAAAACCTTCATCCTATGTTGCCTTTTTGAAATGTCTCCTATTTTTCGGTTTTGAATTACCAAAAATAATAGTATGTCTTCTTTTCAGAATATGTCTTATTTTCAAATTAAAACCGTAATCCTATATTTTCTTTTTAGAATGTATCCAACTTGTTGATTTTGAATCAAAATCTTAATCCTATTTTTTCTTTTCATAATGTCTCCTATTTTTTGATAAAAAAGCTAATCTGATGTTTCTTTTCTAAGTGTCTCTTGTTTTTTGGATTTGCATCAAAACACTAATCTTATGTTTCCTTTTTGAAATATCTCCCATTTTCCAATCGAAACCCTAATCCTATGTTTTTATTTTTTATTTTTTGCAAAGTCACCTATTTTTCGGTTTTGAATCAAAAACCTAATTCTATATTTTCTCTTGTAAATGTCTCCTATTTTTGAATCAAAACCCTAATCCTATGTTTTCTTTTCATAATGTCTCCATTTTGTTTAATAAAAACCTTAATCCTATGTTTACTTTTCGGAATATCTCCTATTTATGAATGAAAACCGTAATCCTATGTTTTCATTTCGATATGTCTCATATCTTTTAGTTTTGCATCAAAACAAGGATCCTATGATTTCTTTTAAGAATATCTCCTAGTTTTTTATTTTGAATCAAATAACCTAATAATATGTTTTCTTTTTTGAATGTCTCTATTTTTTGAATCAAAACCCTAATCCAGTGTTTCCTTTTCATAATGTCTTCTATATTTTAGTAAAAACCCAAATCCTATTTTTTCTTTTTGAATAACTCCTATTTTTGAATCAAACCCCTAATCCTATGTTTTCTTTTCATAATGTCTCCTATATTTTAATAAAAACTCTAATCCTATGTTTCCTTTTCGGAATGACTCCTATTTTTGAATCAAACCCCTAATCCTATGTTTTTTTTGGAATGGCTCCTATTTTTGAATCAAAACCCAAATCATATATTTTCTTTTGGGAAACCTCCTAATTTTTAATCAAAACCCAAATTGTATGTTTTCGTTTTAGAATGTCTTATATTTCTTAATCAAAATACTAATCCTATGTTTTTTTTTCGGAATGTCTCCTATTTTTAGTTTGGAATCAAAGCAATAACAACATGTTTTATAATCAGAATGTATCTTATTTCTGAGTCAAAACCCTAATTCTATGTTTTCTTTTAGGAATATCTCATGTTTTTTTAATCAAAACTCTAATTATCTGTTTTCTATTCCGAATGTCTCCTATTTTTAAATCAAAACCCTAATCCTATGTTTTCTATTTGGAATGGCTCCTATTTCTTAATCAAGACTGTAACCTATCTATTATTTTTAGATTGTCTCCGATTTTTTTATTTTAAATAAAAATTTTAATACAATGATTTCCTATGGCAATGTCTTCAATTTTTTATTCAAAATCCTAGTCCTATATTTTTTTCCTCGAAATGTATCATATTTTTCAATCCAAATACTAATCCGATGTTTTCTTTTAGAAATTTCTCCTACTTTTCGGTTTTGAATAAAAAATCTAATCCTATATTTTTTTTTTGTAATGTCTCCTATTTTTGAAGAAAATCCCTAATCTTATGTTTTCCTTAAGTAATATCTTGTAGTTTTCTTATTTAAATCAAAACCCAAATCCAATGTTTTCTTTTAGAAACATCTACTATTTTTGAATCAAAACATTAATACTATATTTTCTCTTTGAAATGTCTTCTATTTTTTAATCAAAACCCTAATCATATGTTTTTTTTAAGGGCTCCTATTTTTGAATCAAAACCCTTATCATTTATTTCGTTTTGTTAATGTGTCTTTTTTTTTTAATCAAAACCCTAATCCTATATTTTCTTTTTGGAATGTCTCCTATTTTTCTATCAAAACGCTAATCCTATGTTTTCTTTTTAGAATATCTTCTATTTATTTATTTTGATTAAAAACCCTAATCCTATGTTTTCTTTTTGGAATGTGTCCTATGTTTTATTCAAACCCCTAATCTTATGTATTCTTTATGGTATGTCTTATTTTTTCCGTATTTAATAAAAACCTTAATCCTATGTTTTCTTTTCAAAATGTCTCCAATTTTCCAATCAAAATAGTAATCCTATGTTTTCTTTTTGAAATGTCTAATGTTTTTTTCGCTTTGCGAAATCGTAAAAACGTAATCTTTATGTTTTCTTTTTTTGAAATGTCTCTAATTTGTCATTTGTAGAATTAAAAACATTAAGCCTATGTTTTTGTTTTGCATAATGTCTCATATTTTTTGATAAAACCCCTAATACGATGTTTTCTTTTCTGAATATGTAATATTTTCAATCAAATCACTAATCCTATGATTTCTTTTAGGAATGTTTCCTATTTTTTCCTTTTGCATAAAAATCCAAATCATATGTTTTCCTTTCGGAATTTCTCCCATTTTCCGTCAGTTACTCTAATCCCATGTTTTTAATATCGCTCTATTTTTTGGTTTTGAATCAAAACCGTAATCCTATGTTTTCTTTTAGAATGTCTCCTATTTTTTAATGAAAATACTAATGTTATGTTTTTATTTCAATCAAAAACCTAACCTTGTGGTATTCTTTTCTGAGAATGTCTTCTATTTTTTAATCATAAACCCTAATTCTATGTTTTATTATTGTTATGTGTCCAAGTTTTTGGTTTTAAATCAAAACCTAGTCTCCTATTTTTTGTTTGGAATGTCTCCTATTTTTCGATTTTGCATCAAAACCATAATCATATAATTTTTTTTTTAGAATGCCTCCTATTTTCCAATCAAAACCGTAATACTTTGTTTTCTATTCGGAATATCTCCTTTTTTTTATGGTTTTGAAACTCAAAAAGGCCTAATACCATGTTTTCTTTTGTAAATGTCTCCTATTTTTGAATCAAATCCTAAATCATATGTTTTCATTTCATAATGTCTCCTATTTTTTAATAAAATCCATAATACTATATTTTCTTTTATGAATGTCTCCTATTTTTGAATCAAAACCTAATCTTATGTTGTCTTTTTGGGATGTCTCCTATTTTTTTATTTTGAATCAAAACCCTAATCCTCGTTTTTCTTTTAAAAATGTTTCTACTTTTCAACCAAAACCCTAATCATGTGTTTTCTTTTACTATATGTTCATCATATTTTGTTTCTAATCAAAAACCCTAAACCTATGTTTTCTTTTGAGTGTCACCTTATTTTCTCGGTTTTGAATAAAAGTAATCCTATGTTTTCTTTTCTGAATGTCTCCTACTTTTCTGTTTTGAATAAATGAAACTAATCGTATGTTTATTTTTGAATGTCTACCCTTTTTATCTAAAAGGTTTAATCCTATCCTCGAATGTTTACTATCGTTTTCAATCAAAAACATAATTTTATGTTTCTTTTCTTGTATCTCCTAGTTTTTTAGTCAAACCTAATTCTATGTTTTCTTTTCAAAATGTCTCCCATTTTCAATCAAAGCCCTAATCCCATATATTTTTTCGTAATGTCTCCTATTTATTTGGTTCGAATAAAACCCCCAATCTTGTGTTTTTCTTTCGCAATGTCTCCTTAGTTTTTTAATCAAAATCATAATCCTATGTTTTGTTTTAGGAACATCTCATTATTTTCAGCTTTGGATCAAAATACTAATCCTAAGATTGCTTTTCGGAATGCCTCCAATTTATCAATTTTGAAACAAAACATTAGTCCTACGTGTTCCCTCAGCTGAATGTCTCCTATCTTTTGTAGTTTTTGAATCAAAACCATAATCTAATGTTTTTGTTTTAGGCTACTCATATTTTAATCAAAAACCCAAACCTATGGTTTCCCTTTTAAGAATGTCTCATATTTTATATTCAAAACCCTAATCCTATATTTTTCTTTTTGAAATGTCTCCTATTTTTCGGTTTCTAATCAAAGCCGTAATAATACGTTTTCTTATAAAAATGTCTAATATTTTTCAATTAAAAGAATAATCCAATGTTTTCTTTAGGGAATGTCTCCTATTTTTTAATCGAAAACCTAATACTATGTTTTCTTCGAATATCTCCTATTTTTGAATTAAAACCAAATAATATGTTTTCTTCGAATGTCTTCTCATTTTGAGTCAAAAACCTAGTCAGATATGTCTTCTTTTCCGTGATGTCTTAAATTTTAATCTAAAACCCTAATCGATGTTCATTTAGGAATATTCGCTATTTTTGTTTTCAATCAAAACCCTAATCATATGTTTTTTCTTCAAATGTCTCCTATTTTTCACTATTGAATACCTAATCCTATGTCTTTTCATAATGTCTCCTATTTTTGGTTTTGCATCAAACCAGTAATCATATTTTGTGAATGTCTCCTATTTTCCAATAAAAACCCCTAATCCTATGCTCACAGTGGCTCCCGTATACTTTAATAAACCCTAATTCTATGTTTTATTTTCAAGTAATGTCCTCCAATTTTTCACCAAAACAACAATCCTATCTTTTTCATTTCTATGTTGCATTTTTTAGTTTTTGCATCAAAATATTTAATCCTATTTTTCTTTTCGTAATGTCTCCTATTTCTAGATTTTGAATGTACAAAAACTCAGATAATATGTTTTCTTCCTAACTGTCTAATTATTTTTATCAAAACCCCTAATTATATGTTTCCTTTTTCATAATGTTTAATTTTTAATTAAAAACTAATCTTATGTTTACTGCTCTCGAATGTCTCCTATTTTTAAATCAAAAACCCCTAATCCCATATGTTTTCCTTTTGAATAGCTCGTAATATTTTAATCAAAACCCAACCGTGTGTTTTCTTTCGTCAATGGCTTCTATGTAGAATCAAAACCCTCACAATATGTTTCTCTTGAAATGTCCTATAATAAAATCACAAACTCTTTGTTTTCGCCTCCATAATGTCTCTTATTTTTATTAACAACCATAATCCCATGTTTCTTTCTTCGTAATGACACCTATATTTAAATGCAATAAAAACACCAACCCATCTTTTTGGACTTTCAATTCCATTCCCTTTGTTTAAATGCAAAAACCACAGTCCCATTTGAGCCGAACGTCCTTATGCTTTTAAATTAAAACCTAGTCCTTTTTTTCATTTCTCGCGTCTCCAAACCAATCAGTGCTTCCACTATGTTTTCTTCGAATCTCTCCAATTTTTGCTTGAAGTCAAAACAATCCTACAAATATTTTTTGAATGTATCTCAAATATTCGCTTTGAATCAATAAATATAATCCCAGATTTTTTACAGAATGTGCTGTCCTATTATTTCTAGCTTTGAATCATAACGTAATCCGTTTTCTTTTTAGAATGTCTCATATTTCTTAATCAAAACACCAATCGATATCTTTTTATTTGAAATGTCTCCTTATTATTTTTTGTTTTTAATCAAAACCCCAATCCCATAAGTCATTTGAATATCATATATTTCTTTCAATCAATTCATTAACCAATATTTTTCCCCTTTCGAAATTCTCCAATTTGTCGGATTTTGAATCAAACCCTAACTTTTTTCTTTTGAATGCCTCCCACTTTGAACTCAATAGACTAATATTATGTTTTTTTTGAATGTTCTTTTTTAATCAAAATCCTAATCCTTTTTTCTTTTGAATATCTCAAATTTTTAATCAAAACAATAATCCAATGTTTTCATTTCGAATGTCTCCTATTTGTTGCTTCTTGAATCAAAATATTCCTGTTTTTTTTTTTCTAATGCCTCTATTTTTTTGAATGTACCTAATCCCAAGTTTAGCTTTGAAAATGTCTCATTTTGAATCAAACCCCAATCCCATAAGCTTCATTTTTTGAATATCTCCTATTTTTAAATAAAAAATAATCCCATGTTTTCATACTTTATGTTTTCCTTTAAGGAATGCCCCTATTTTTGCCTTCTCAATCCAACGTAACCCCATATGTTTCTCTTTTGAATATCTCCCATATTTTTAATCAAACCGTAATCATATTTTTCTTCTTGAATATTCTATTATAACGCTTTAAAAAAAACCCAACCTATTTTCTTTTTGAACGTCTCCTATTTTTTATTTTGAATCAAACCCCTATTCTATGTTTTCTTCGAATGTTTTCATTATTTTTTATTCAAGACCCTAATCCCAATTTTCTTTAATGTCTTAATTTTTGTTTTAAATCAAACCCCAGTCTATGTCTTTACCAAAATGTTCTTTTTCAATCAAAACCTATCCTAACGCTCTTTTAGTAATGTCTCCCTTAAACGAAACCCAATCAGAGTCATTTACAACGCTCACATAGTTTTCCTCAAACATAACTCTCTTTTCTTTCTAATGTCTCCCAATTTCTCCCAAAACACTAATTCCATATTCGCCGAGTGTCTCCTATTTTTAAATTTTGAATCAAAACCATAATCCTATGATTTCTTCGTGAATTGTATCGTGTTTGGTTTTGAATCAAACCATAATCCATAATTTCTTTCCTGAACGTTCTATTTTTGGTTTTCAATCAAAAACCATCCAATGTTTTATTTTCGAATGTTTCATATTTTATAATACCTAGTCCTATATTTTCTTTATGGTATTTAAAATAATTTTCACTTTGAATCAAAAACCCTAATTCTACGCTTTTTTCGATGGTTCCAATTTTCAATCAAAATATTGACAAGATCCCCTCGCTATATCCCGCAAGTGCATGGGTTTGTCGATGTAATAATCCCGGGTGATGGTATCAATCCACAAGGAGTAGGATAAAGACACTTAATTGCTTTCAGATGTGGAATATCAACAATGATAAGTGTGACAATGATACACCTCAACAATTAAAAGCAACAAGCAAGAGAGCAAAAGCAAGGAGGAGGGTAAGGCTAACCGACAAAGATGGGTACCTGGACGATGTCTCACTAGATAATCAAGCCTCAGTGCAAGAACTCTCTGTTATGCTTCCTAATCACTGCAGCCTGGTGAGCTGGAAACCTCACACACATAGTCCCAAATCTAAGATTTCATCTACGCCACCCCTGGCTCCAGTCCCGAGAGAGATTAAAACTACCCTCCAACCTCGCACTCGAATAAGCTGCAATGAGCTCTAGGGATCCTGGTGTGACAAATCTCTGCCCAATTATGCATCTAACCCTTGGTCCAAAGTGAAGGTCCCTAGCCAATTAAGCCTAGATACCAAGATCTCAACGCTTCACTGCTGTACGCTAACTAAGCAATGAGATTCATCCCTTAGACCATTCACTCCTGCTATGGTCAGAGAAAGAACCTCGAGAGGAACGCAGACCATCACGTCGGCGTAGCGTGACGCCTCCCGTGCACTCTCCCCGACTCACCTCTCTCACAACCCCTCTCCAACCTGTTTTAGCCTAACGCGGTGCATGTCACTCACTCACAAGTCATTTCAACAAAGAATCCTCAACCCTAGTGTCACCTAGGGGAAATATTCATACACTCAAGTCATCTCAAGGTGGGAACTCACAATAAACATCAATTTATTGAAAGCATAATAAAGCAAGCTCAAAGAAATGAATACATCCTAGGGGTTCACACTCACCCAAGTACCATGACTT
The DNA here is from genome assembly GCF_009730915.1 of Dioscorea cayenensis subsp. rotundata. Taxonomy (NCBI): domain Eukaryota; kingdom Viridiplantae; phylum Streptophyta; class Magnoliopsida; order Dioscoreales; family Dioscoreaceae; genus Dioscorea; species Dioscorea cayenensis. The sequence goes on from NC_052490.1 coordinate 4,515,409, forward strand.
AGTGGGTTTGAGCCGCCCATGGAGCTAAGCACAATCAAAGAAATCAAAATGTGTAAAAGCAAGTCGAATCCACAGAAACCACACGATGTGCCAGTGTCACGATGGTCTTGTGGAGAGTCCCACCTGGCGGCAGCGATCTTATCCGCGCCCTTGGATATGCTACATTCCGCACTGGACGATGGCGCAGCTCTGAAAGCTCTCCCAATAACCTTCCTTTCCAAATGATGCGTGTGGATGTTCGGAGCCAGTAGAACCTCTGTACCTAGCTAATACCCCTCAAAACCCCAGCCGAGCCCTCCTCGCAAGGTTGGGATAGACGGAGATGAAAGAATACCAAAAATCGGGTCGACCGGCTTTTAAATACAGGTCGAACCCATGACCTGCGCGCGCGACCCAGCGTGGACGCGACGCGGTGAGGAATTTTCCACACCTGTCAGGATAACCCACAACGCCCGTGGATTCTCTGCTTTGCTCCGATTTGCCTCGGCCCACGCTGAACGCATCGCTGGCATGCGATATGGTACTGCTGCTACTAAGTTCCTCGCCATGTCTGGACTCTGAATAACTTTCAATCCTATATTTCATCGTGAGTAAATGGCAACCCGCGCTTTACATCGTGGAATCACTTGTCTTTCCTTCAATGATCTACATGTTGGTGGAGCTTCCTCGTTTTGCAGGTGCACATGCTAAATCGAATGCCTCAGTGTGACCTCAAGGCTTTTGTGCCTCCAAATGGATGTGCTACCACCGACCGCTAGGAGGTTGGCACACGCTCTAGCATCTCACACCGACCTATGCGTCGCGAACCCCATGCAGAGTTTCCTCCAAAATAGATGCACTATGGATCCACATTGGCCTCATTTCCTTCAGCACTTGGCCTCACAAACCCTGGCCTCGCAGGGAAATAATAATAGGTGCATTATGATCCACATTGGCTCTATAAGTTCGTGTCTATAGCATGTTTTCAATTTCCAAGTCGTTTTGTGTTTTGTCTCTAGCAGTCTTTATACCCACGTTCGGGTGCTGTCTCATGGTATAGGAAATCTTGGCTTAAAGCACAAGGAGTGAACTCGAGGATGCAAAACAAAAGCGTCAAGAAACGAAGAATTTTTCTAAGTGTCCAAGCTAAGCACGAGCAAAGCAATTTTGTGCTTTTGTCACCGTGAATATCACCGCTCTAAAGTTGCTTTAGTAGCTCGAACAAGAAAGTGGTTCCTCCGAGTCATAGCACCATATGCTCACAAGGGAAGCATGCCCAGATGCTTCTTGCACGGTCCTGATCAAGCAAAGCACGGGTGAAGCATGACTGCTCTTCCTCCCCATGAATATCCCTGGTTAATACTTGGAGAATATCAAAGAAGGATGGTATAAGCATGATCGTGCTGAGACCGTGTCAAGCCAAAAAACACCCTTTTTAATTCTAGCTTCTAGGATTTCTCATCTTTTGTTTGGGCATTTTCTTCTCCACTGGGAGAATATTGATGAGGATGAAGATCAAGCTTCACTGCACCCCCTAAGGGGACCAAGGTCGAGTTGGAGGCTCAAAGGAAGTGGAGCAAGCTCAACCATGAAGCTCTAAAACACATTTGAGAGGAGAATTGGTAAGAGGGAGATTATGATTTCTTCCCTTAGTTCTTTCTTTTATTCTTCTCATTTGTATCAAATTATGAGGGGCGAATTGTTTCACGATGCCCCGAGAAGTTGGACTATGTTGATTATTGATACTTTGAATAATTTATTTCTTTTACCTATGGAGTTTTAATGCATTCTTCAATTTTTCATGTGTTTGCATAATATAATGTTCTTGATTTGCATAGATGCTTGCATAAAACATGACATGTGTGGATTGTCGTAGTTGCAATTACCTCGTGTAGTTGCAAAACTTGTTGTGTATGAAACCCGTAGCTTTTGAGCACTCACAAGGATATTAGAATCTACCGTGGTCAGAATTAGATTCAAGTCAGTATCTCGAACACATGGGAATCATCCCGGGGCATTGTTCTCTTGTTACGAAAAAAATCGATGCTAGTCTACGCATTGATTCCACTTTTATCTTGGTTTCCTTTTGCCATCTTTTGTAATTCTTCAACCAACTCTGCGATTTGGTAGACATTAGAAGAGTAATTAGTATTAGAAGTCCAGTCTTTGTGTTTTGATGACTCTATCCCTCACAGGTTACCACTCAGTACATTTGTAACAATCCATGCACTTGCAGAGAGTGCATCACTAACCCTATGTATTCCTTTTGGAATGTCTACTAGTTTTGAATCAAAAAGCTCATCCTATATTTTTTTCAAAATATCACCTATTTTTTTATTTTTGAATCAAAACCCTAGTCCTATGTTTTCTTTTTGGAATGTCTTCTATTTTGAATCAAAGCTCTAATCTGATATTTTCTTTTCAAAATGTCTCTATTTTTTGCATTATAATTAATATCCTAATCCCTGTCTATTATTTATGGAATATCTCCTATTTTTTTGAATAAACAAAATCCTATGTCTTTTTAGAATGTCTAATATTTTACAATTAAAAACCCTAATCCAATATTTTTTTATTTTTTTGAATGTGTCCTACTTTTTTCGGTTTTTGAATCAAAACCCTAATCCTATGATGTTAATGTCTCCTACTTTTTCATTTTTCCAAACAAAAATTCCTACACCTATATATTTTTTTCGGAATGTCTTTAATTTTTTAGTCAAAAACCTAATTCTATATTTTTTTTTTTGGGAATGGCTCCTTTTTTTAATCAAAATCATAATCCTATGTTTTCTTTTCGGAATGTCTCCTATTTTTCACTCAAACCACTAATAGTATGTTTTATCTTAAGAATGTCTCCCATTTATTGGTCTTGAATCAAAATCGTAATCCTAGTTTTTTTTTCTCAATGTCTCATATTTTTTAATCAAACCCAAATCATGTATTTTGTTTTTTGTTTTGGAATGTCTCCTATTTAATGGTTTTCAATAAAAGTCCTATTCCTACGTTTTTCTTTTTCTGAATGTCTTCTATTTTTTTGAATCAAAAACTCTAATCATATGTTTTTCTCTTGGAATGTGACCTATTTTTATAATTAAAATCCCAATTCTATTTTATTATTTCAGAATGTGACCTATTTTATTATTTTTCAATCAAAACCCTAATAATATGTTTTCTTTTCGGAATGTGTCCTATTTTTTGGTTTTGAATCAAAAACTCTAAGTCTATGTTTTTCCATTCCTAATGTCTCTTATTTTTTTAAATCATAACCATGATTCTATGTTTTTCTTTTTGGAATGTACCCAATTTCTTTATCAAAAGCCTAATCATATGTTTTTTCTTTATGTAATGACTCAAAATTTTTAATCAAAAGAGTAATCAAATGTTTTCTTTTCGGAATATCTCGTAATTTTCTCTTTTCAATCAAAGACATAATCCTAAGGTTTGTTTTTAGAAGTCTTCTATTTTTTTAATCAAAACCGTACTTCTATGTGGAATGTCTCCTATTTTTTTCATTTTTAAACAATATTTCTTTCGAATGTCTATTATTTTTTTATTTTGAATCAAAATCCTAATCCTATATTTTTGTTTTTAGGAATGTTTCAATTTTTTTAATGAAAACCCTAATCCTATGTTTTTCTTTTTTTGGAACATGTTCTATTTTTTAGTTTTTGAATCAAAACCCAAAACCATATGTCTTCATTCCCGAATCTCACCTATTTTTTTCAATCAAAAAGTCTATTCCTATGTTTTTTTCTTTTTTGGGATGTCTACTATTTTTTTAAATTTTCAAAAAAACCCCTAATCCAATGTTTTTCTTTTAAGGAATGTCTCCTATTTTTTTGGATCAAAACAAAAATTCTATGTTTTTCTTTTTCGAATGTGTACTAGTTTTTGAATGAAGGCCCTAATCCAGTGTTTTGTTTTTTAGAATGTCTCCTATATTTCCCATTCGAATAAAAACTGTAATCCTATATTTTATGTTTTGAATATGTCCTATTTTTCCATTAAAACCCTAATTAATATTTTTTTTTCTGATTGTCTTCTATTTTTTGATTTTTTAATCAAAACCTTAATCCAATGTCTTCCTTTCGGAAAGTCTCCTACTATTTAATTAAAACCCTAGTTCTATATTTTCATTTCGGAATGTCTCCTGCTTTTTCATTAAAACCCTAATCCTATGTTTCTTTCCGTAATGTCTACTATTTTTGAATCCAAGCACTAATCCTATGTTTTTTTCTTTTCAGAATGTCTCATATTTTTCCGCATTAGAATCAAACCCCTAAATCTATGTTTTATTTTTAGAATGTCTCGTATTTTTGAATGAAAACCCTAATCCTATGGTTATGCCTAATATTTTCTAATCAAAACCCTAATCCTACATTTTTATTTTTGAAATATCTCCTATTTATCAGATTTGAATCAAAATTCTAATCCTATGGTTTCTTCAAAAAATGCCTCCAATTTTTTAATCAAAACCCTAATCTCACATAGGGTTAGTATTTTTTTGAATCATATGTTTTTGGAATACCACCTATTTTATCATTTTTTTGAATCAAAATCCCTAATCTTATGTGTTTTTCACAATGTCTCCTTTTTTTTAAATCAAAATACTAATCCCATGTTTTTCTTTTTTTAAAATGTCTCCTATTTTTTAATCAAAACCTTTATCCTATGTTTTCTTTTTGGAATGTCTCCTATTTTTTTAGGTTTTTGAATAAAAAAACCCTAATCTAATTTTTTTAATGTCTCCTATTTTTTTATGAAAAAGCCGAATCTTATATTTTCTTTTTTTAGGATGTCTTCTAATTTTTTTGCTTTTCAATAAAAAAAACATAATCATAAGTTTTTCTTTTTGAAGTGTCATCTATTTTTGTATAAAAAAACATACTAGTATGTTTTTCTAATCGAATGTCTCCAATTTTTTTAGGATTTTGAATCAAAAACACCAAATGCTATGTTTTTCTTCATGAAATGTCTCCCATTTTTTTGGATTTAAACCCTACGTTTTTCTTTTTTTCGAATGTCTCCTATTTTTTTCAATCAAAAACACTAATCCTATGTTTTCTTTTTCAAAAATTTAGCCTAATTTTTTGTTGTTCAATTAAAAATAAATTCCTATGTTTTTTTCTTCAGAATGTAATCTATTTTTGAATGAAAATTCTAATCCTATGTTTTCTTTTCAAAATGGCTCCCACTTTTTCGGTTTTTGAATCAAAACCCAAATGCTATAATTTCTTTTTCACAATGACTCCCGTTTTCGGTTTTCAACCCTATGTTTTTCCTTTTTAGAATGTCTCCTATTTTTCGAGTTTTGAACCCGATCTTTTTCTTTTTTTGGTATGTCTCCTATTTTTTGTTTTTGAATCAAAATCCTTATCCTATGTTTTCCTTTTCGGAATGGTTCCTTTTTTTTAATCAAAACCCCAGTCATACGTTTTGTTTTTAGAATGCCTCCTATTTTTTGATTTTTTAATCACAACCCTAATCCTATGTTTTTTTTAAAATGTCTCATATTTTTGGATCAAAACCCTAATTTTATGTTTCTTTTCAAAATGTCTCCTATTTTTTTAAATCATAGCTCTGATCTGATTTTTTTCTTTTTTTGGAATGTCTCCTTTTTTTCGCATTAGAATGAAAAACCTAAACCTATATTTTATTTTTTGAATGCCTCGTATTATTGAATTAAAACAATAATTCTATGTTTTTCTTTTTCGAATGCCTCCTACTTTTTCAATCAAAACCCTAATCCTATGTTTTCTTTCTAGAATGTTTCCTATTTTTTTAGTTAAAACTCTAATCCTATGTTTTCTTTTCGTAGTGTCTCCTATTTTTGAATCAAATTTCTAATCCTATGTTTTTTTTAATGTCTCATACTTTCCGCATTAGAATCAAAACCCTAATGCGATGTTTTATTTTCAGAATGTCTCATAATTTTGAATTAAAACCCTAATCCTATGTTTTTTTTGTAATGCCTCGTATTTTCTAATTAAGACCCTAATCCTATGTTTTCTTTTCAGAATGTCCACTATTTATTAGCTTTGAATCAAAATTGTAATCCTATAGTGTTTATAAGAATGTCTCCTATATTTGAATCAAAACCCAAATATTTTGTTTTCTTTTCGGAATATCTACTATTTTTTAATCAAAGAATAATCCTATATTTTCATTTCAGAATGTCTCCTATTTTTTGCGTTAGAATCAAAATTCTAATCCTATGGTTTCTTTTTGGAATGTCTTCTTTTTAAATCAAAACACTACTCCGATGTTTTCATTACAGAATATCTCCTATTTATCATTTTCGAATCAAAACCCTAATCTAATGTTTCCTTTTCGCAATGTCTCTTAGTTTTCAAAACAAAATCCAATTCTTGTGTTTTCATTTTGGAATGTCTGCCATTTTAACCAAAATCCTAATCTTTATATTTTCTTTTAGGAATGTCTTCTATTTTTTTCGGTTTTTGAATAAAAACCCCCAAATCCTATGTTTTTATTTTTAGAATGTATCCTATTTTTTAATCAAAACCTTAATCTTATGTTTTTCTTTTTCAGAATGTCTCCTAATTTTTCGCTTTTTCAATAAAAAAACTTAATTCTATGTTTTTCTTTTTGAAATGTCTTCTATTTTTTTAACCAAAAAAACCTAATAGTATATTTTCTTTTTAGAATGTCTCCAATTTTAAGGTTTTGAATCAAAACCCAAATACTATGTTACCCTTTCGAAGGTCACCTATTTTTGGTTTTTGGACCTAATTTTTTTCTTTTTCGTAGTGTCATCTTTTGTTTTTGAATCAAAACCCCTAATCGTATAGTTTTCTTTTTTTGGAATGTCTCCAATTTTTTTAATAAAATCCCTAATCCTATGTTTCCTTTTTCAAATTGTCTCCTAATTTTTCACTTTTTCAATCAAAAAAATTAATCCTATGTTTTTCTTTTTCATAATGTTTTTCTATTTTTTTGAATGAAAATCCTAATACTATGTTTTGTTTTTGTAATGTCTCCTATTTTTTGGTTTTGTATCAAAACCCAAATGCTAGGTTTGCTTTTTAGAATGACTCCAGTTTTAGATATTTAACCTATGTTTTCCTTTTAGAATGTTTCTTATTTATTGGTTTTGTGTCGAAACCAAAATCCTATGTTTTCTTTTAGGAATGTCTACTATTTTTTGGTTTTGGAAATGTCTCCTATTTTTTAATCAAAACCTAATCCTATGTCTTTCTTTAGGAATGTCTACTATTTCTCAATTAAAACCTTAATCCTATATATTCTTTTTGGAAAGTCTCCTTTGTTTTTTTTATCAAAAACCTAATCCTACATTTTCTTTTTGGAATGTATCCTATTTTTTAATCAAAAACATTATCCTAAGTTTTCTGTACAAAATGTTATCTATTTTTTTATCAAAAACCATATTCCTATGTTTTTCTTTTCGAATGTCTCCCATTTTTTTGAGGTTTGAGACAAAAACCCAAATGCTATGTTTTTTTAATGTCTCCTATTTTTACTGTTTTTGAACCAATGTTTTCTTTTTGGAATGTCTCCTATTTTTCAGTTTTTAATCAAAATCATAATCCTATGTTTATTTTGGAATGTCTCTTTTTAGTCAAAACCATAATCCTATGATTTTTATTTTTTTGGAAAGTGTTCTATTTTTGTGTTTTGAATGAAAACCCTAATTCTATGTCTTCATGTCCGAATATCTCCTACTCTTCAATCAAAACCCTAATCCTATTTTTTCTTTTTAGAATTTCTCCTTTTTTTATTTTTCAATAAATGCCCTAATCCTATGTTTTATTATCAAGATATCTCGTATTTTATTTTTGAATTAAAACCTTAATCATATGGTTTTTTCGCAATGCCTCCAATTTTCTAATAAAAAAACTAATTCGATGTTTTCTTTTCGAATGGTCTCCTATTTATCGGCTTTGAATCAAATTCTAATCCTATGGTATCGTTTAGGAATGTCTCCTGTTTTTGAATCAAAACCCTAATCTCATGTTTTCTTTTCTGAACATCTCCAATTCATCAATTTTAAATCAAAACCCAAATCCAATTTTTTTTTTTCCGGAATGTCTCTAACTTTTCAATCAAAAACCTAATAATGTCTCCTACTTTTTTATCAAAACCATAATCCTATGTCTTATTTTAGAATGCCTCCTATTTTTTTAATCAAAAACATTAATCCTATGTTTTATTTTTCTAAATATCTCCTATTTTTCAATCAAAAACACTAATCCTACATTTTTTTCAAGTATCTCCCAACATTTTATTTTCCAATCAAAAACCTAATCCTAAGTTTTTCTTTTTTCGAATACCTTCTATTTTTTTGAGTCAAAACCATAATCCTATCTTTTTCAAAATGTTTGCTAATTTTTTTAATCAAAACATTAATCCTATGTTTTTCTTTTCGAGAAAATATCCTATTTTTTTAATCAAAAACCATAATCCTATGTTTTTCTATTTTGCACGCTCTCAAATTTTTCAACCAAAAACCGTAATACTATGTTTTTATTTTTTAAAAATGTCTCCAAATTTTTTTACTTTTTCAATCAAAAAAACAAAATCCTTAGTTTATGTTTTTCTATTTTTTTGAATCAAAAACCCTAATCTAATGTTTTTGTTTTTGCAATTTCTCCTATTTTTTTCATTTTTTTGAATAAAAACCCAAATCCAATCTTATCTTTCTCGTAATGTCTCATATTTTTTTCGGTTTGAATCAAAGCCCAAATGCCATTTTTTTCTTTTTCAAAATTTTTTCTATTTTTTTCATTTTACAATCAAAACCCTAATTGTATGTTCTTTTCGGTATGTCTCCGATGGAATGTGACCTTTATTATCCGCTACCTCTCGATACACCCCTTCGACTCTCTCCAACCTTGCTTTGTCTAATCCTAGTAAAGTGTCGATTACCAAGATGGATTCTTATCCCTAGTGTCACTCTAAGTGAAAATCAATACAACAAGCATTCAGGGATGGAACTCAATTAAAACATCAATTAAAGAAGCATAATAAAAGGTCAATAAAACAAAAATCATCCAATGGTTTACAAGTCCAAGCACCAAGTAGGGGTTTAGCAAAGTAAAAGCATTCTATCCATAGATAAAAACCCCTTGTAGTCCGTATCGATGGTCTTGTGGAGCTGCCTCGTCTTCTTCAAAGGTTCTCTTGTCAAGCCAAGGGCACACCTCGCCAAATCGGTGCCGACGAAAGCTCCCCTAATAACTCTCCCCATAGGATTTTGATGTGGAAGGCCGTAGAACCACTTCAAAAACCTAGGCAAAGCCTTTAAAAACCTTAGCCGTGATCGCTTCCTATCATGGACAAGAGATGGGAAAAGGATCCTTCAATAACTCTCAAAACACGGTATTTATAGAGGCTGGAATCGGGCATCCACACAGGCATGTGGAATTTCCAGAACTTGTTTCCTAAGAGCTATGAATGGTAACTACTGCAATAATTTTGTTACAGTGATTAACTACAGTAAACTGCTATAGTACTCTGCCAAAATGCTTCCGATTCCACTCTTTTCATTGATTCCACATGAATGGGCACACATCTATGCGGTAGATCGCATCACATCTTTAATGAAACCACATTAAAGACACACTTGCTAATATTTGCACAAGTCAGAACATATGATTGTGACCGCCTATGTGCCACTCTATTTTTTGTGTTTTTCTCTTGAGCACAATTGAGGTTGGCACACACCCACATGTCTTTGAGCACAACTTGTGTCTTCACCTTTGTTCAACCAAAGAACTTCATCAACAATTGGATCCATAATCTACTTTTGCTTTCTTTTATTCAACTTTATCTCCATAACCCTACATGCACAAAAAGAACACAAACACATTGATAAGTGCTTGTGTGATATGAATGCAAAAACATTCTTTCCTTATGTTAAGCATTACCTTTCTCCGGTTTTTTATACTAATATGTGTTTTTTTATGTTACTTTTTATGCATGTAGGGTTGTGAGGCCGATTATGAAGGAAAGAAGCCAATGTGGATCATAATGCACTGATTTTTGGAGGAAATTTTGCTAAGGTTCAAACGCGTAGACATAGGTCGGGTGTGAGATGCTAGAGTGTGTGCCAACCTCCTCGTATTTGACTTAGCACAACCATTTGATTGGGCACAAGAGCAGTCACACTCATGCATTCCGACTTATGCACATAGAACTAGATCTCCACCAACTTATCCGTCATTGAAGAAGCGAAGCGATCCACGACGTGAATGTGCAACAGAGCATTGTAGCAACACTGTAGCAAAGTACTATAGAAGCACTGTTCACAGCCGGCCAAGAAAATTGCAGAACAGCCGGACGAAAAAAATCCAGAGGGGCGTCTACAGGGGCGTGTGGATCCCCGATTCCAGCCTTATTTAAAGCCGATTCAGCCCCGATTTCAGCATTCTTTTCTCAAACTTTTCCCCAACTAGAGAGAGTGCTTCGGCTAGGGTTTTGAGAAGTATTGGCTAGGGTTTTGGAGAGGTTCTATGGCTCTGTCATCGCCCATCATTTGGAAGAAGGTTATTGGGAGAGCTTTCGTCTGCACCGATCCGGTGAGGTGTATCCTAGGCTGGACGAAGGACCCTTTGCGACGAGTAGAGGACTCTCCATAAGACCATCAACACGACTATCGAGGGGGTTTTCTATGGATTCATTACTTTTACATTCTATTTCTTTGATTGTAATTAGCTCCATGGAGAGCTAAACCCCTAGTGGGTACTTGGGTGTTTGTGAACCCTAGGATGTATTCACTTCATTGAATCTCTTTATTATGCTTTCAACTAATTGATGTTTATTGTGAGTTCCAACCTTTAATTCTTGATTGTTTGAATACTCATCTAGAATGACACTAGGGTTGCGAGTTCTTGTTGGTAACCTTGTGATTGGTCGACACACCATGAGTGTTAGACAAAGGTAGGTTAGAGAGGGTGACACGCGTCCGAATATGCGTGTAAACCGTCAAGTGCATGGGTGTCGAGTAATAATTACCCCGGTGAGTGGGTAGTCGAATCCACGAGGGAACAGGGCTACTAGTACTAACTTCTTCTCTGCTTTCTAACCTAATGATAAATGGAAAGGTGTGGTGATCTAATGTGCGAAGAAATGAATACGGAGACAAATATGCAAGGGTAAAAATGGATGGAGATCTCAATCGAGTAAAAAGTGGGGTATTCAGGGCAATGCTCCCCCTAGGATTCAGGTATTAGGTACCGAATAAGCAAAGTGTTTCTATGATGAGTAAGTTAAGTTGTGGAAATCCAAATATAATCGGATCCGGCCCTCCCGATCACCGATACTAGTCCCCTACGAGGTCCCCGTGGAGAAATCGCTCAATCTCAACACCTCACACCACATCGCCCGCGTGGGTTTCCTGGGCATTTTTTTCAGCCCGCGGTCGGCGTGGGCATCCCTACGACCAGCGTGAGAGCTGGGTTATGGCCAAAAATGCCATACCGACCCACAGCGGCGCTCAAAACTCTTATAAAAAGTATTCTCAAGCATATTAAGGTGATTTCCATGAAGAACAATGCATAAGAACCAAGATATCCACATAAAGTTTGAAAAAAATGGAGGCATGGAGAAGGTTAGAAAAATGAGAGCGCACCGGTGTGAATTGAAGAATAAAGTATGATTAAATGGCGGCAAAACCCTTCTAAACTTTTTAATGACCAAGGAAAAATGTTTGAGAGTGTGGGTGTGTGAGAAAGATGAAGGGATGTGTGAATGGAAAATTGTGAATAGTGGTCCTCTTCATCAATTTACCCCACATGGGGGTGTGAAAACTCCACATGGGGGCGTGGAGTCTGTACTGCAGGCGTGGAAATTCCACGCGCCCGTGTGAGGCTGCGAATTTCTGCGAAACACATCAATAGAGATATTTACATGAAATTAAGTCCAATTTCCCAACTAAAAAAACATGAATATCATCCTAAACCATGCCACACACATACATTTAAACTAAAAACACCAAAAAAATCTTCATGAAGAACTCAACACCAATAAAAAAATTTAACAAAGCGCACACTCATGATTTTTATTCTTTGCAAAAAAATAAAAAAATCTAAGCTAGAAAACAATTAAAAAAACTTGGGTTGCCTCCCAAGAAGCGCTTGTTTTACGTCACTAAAGCTTGACGTACCTCTTCTTTACCCTTATGGAGGCTTGAAAAGAGTGTGTTCCTCCCGACTAGACATTGCATAGCTACTTCCTTTAAACCAAGAGTCAACTTGCCGGGATGAAGTATTTGTTGGAGAGTCCAACCATCTTACTTTTGGCCTCCAAGGAAACAATTTGGGTTGGGATTTGTCCAAGATTAGCATAGGTGGGTCATTGGATGGTTTCAATCTCCTACCCACATCTTCTTCCCTTCCCAAAGTCTCTTTCTTGCATTGTAAGAGTTGATCAATCCCAAAGAGAAATGCTTGTTCCATTAACTTGGGGTTTGCTTCTTCTTGTGTATTTTCAACTTGAGAGGAACATGACACTAGCAAATCCCCTTGAAAATTTTCTCGCTCACAAGCACAATCTTCAGTCACACAATCCAAAATCTCAAAATGATATTCAACTTTCTTGTCTTTTTCATTTTCTACCCCAATGTACTCAATTTGCCCAATTTCTTCCATGTTGTTCATGGCCTCATCATGTCCCGAAGACACTTGCCTTGCTTGTTCAAATTCTTCTTTTTCCTTAGCAAGCATGTCCAAGATCTCTCCTAATTGATGCTCAATGTTTTTTTGATGGAGACATCGTGACAACTTAATGTGGCCTCAATATTTTTGGAAAGCGGGCATCGGTTGCTTCAATAAATCTCGGTAACACTCTTTCCAACGAAGTACATCTTCTTCAACTTTCTCATCCCATTGAAGTTCTTGTTGAGGTGCTTCCCATTGTTGTCCATCAATATCCCACAAGAGGTTTGGGATAGCTCCTTTGATTTGGATGATAGTTGATGCGATATGGATTGTGTTGTTGATGAACATTGATAAATTGATCAATTTTTTTCTAGTGAGAGCATCAACCTGAAAAATATAAATCTACAACTGGATTAATCATCATTCAAGTTCCATGCAAGAAAAAGTAAATAAGACAAAAATAAAACAAAAATAGAAAGCGGTGGAAGAAGATAGAGTGAAATAGATAAAAAAACAAAAATAAAAAAATCGATGAGAATGATGGAAGAAAAAAAGAAAGTATGGAATAGACAAAAATAAAAGAAAAAAAGATAAGTGGCTAGAGCAACAAAGTCCTAGCGTTCCTAATATCCTGCTCCCCGGCAACGGCGCCAAAAACTTGACACGTGTCCGAATATGCGTGTAAACCGCAAGTGCACGGGTGTCGAAGTAATAATTACCCCGGTGAGTGGGTAGTCGAATCCACAGGGAATAGGGCTACTAGTACTAACTTCTTCTCGCTTTCTAACCTAATGATAAATGGAAAGGTGTGGTGATCTAATGTGCGAAGAAATGAATACGGAGACAAATATGCAAGGGTAAAATGGATGGAGATCTCAATCGAGTAAAAAGTGGGGTATTCGAGGCAATGCTCCCCCTAGGATTTCAGGTATTAGGTACCGAATAAGCAAAAGTGTTTCTATGATGAGTAAGTTAAGTCGTGGAAATCCAAATATAATCGGATCCGGCCTCCCGATCACCGATACTAGTCCCCTACGAGGTCCCGGTGGAGAAATCGCTCAATCTCAACACCTCACACCACATATGACTGCAAAGCACTCTAGGGATTCCAAGAGTTGTATCCGATTCCTAAAGATTGATCCAACCCTAATTCCCGGCGAAGGATCCTAACCCCCTACAAGGTCCCGGTGGAGAAATCTCTCAATCTCACGCCTCACACCAAATATGGTTGCATAGAGCTTAAGGAACGGAGATAGAATACACTCAATCGGAAGGGAGAGGGGACACTCCACTATCTCATGACTCACCCTCTCAACCCTCTTTAACCTTGAAGTTCTAACTCTAATGGAGACCTCTCTCACATCAAAGTAACAAATCATGCAAATCCAATCAACCACAAGGATTAATTAAACAAGCAAGCAATGAGAATACAAGATTAAAACTTAATCAAACTCGGATTAAATAGAAACACTAAGCAAATCCACAAAAGATGAGAATCCTAGGGTTCACAAGCCCAAATACCCTCTAGGGTTTTAGCTCTCCATGGAGCAACATACAAAAACACACCATCAATGAATGAAAAGTACATTAAAACCATAGAAATAAACCCCTTATATATGAGCTGATGGCCTTGATGGAGAGCTTCGACGTCTTGAAAGGACCCACTCCGAAGCTAGGTTCACGGTGGCTTCCTTGATGCTATGACGGAGGAGGAATCGATCAAAGTTGGTGACGAAGCGCCTCCAAAGCCGCAAAGACCTCCTCTCCAAACCCTAGCCGTCTCACCCCTCAAGAGCCGCACAAAAGATGAGAAAGAATAGGGCAAAACGGCTGTTTATAGGCCTTAGATCGCGTCATCACGTGCCCTCACGCGCCCGTGTGGATTTTTCCACGCGGCGCGTGGTGCAGAAATTTTCCCGCAGGGCGTGGAATTTTCGCTGGGCGCGTGAGCGATGAGTCTTTGATACGATTGCTACGATGACTTTTTCACAAAACGCGGTCCAATCACTCTTCTCTTGAGGCCACATGTCCGGGCACACGTCCATGTGGTAGGCTATAAAACTTTTTCTTCATCGACGTATCTTTGAGAGGTCTTGCAATCTTCACAAAGAGAAGGAAACATGAAGATGTGGCTGCCTTTGTGCCCTTCCAAACTAGTGAATTGACTTGAATCTTCTTGGAAGTTGGCACACATCTCCACGTTTATGAAACTCCTCTCGTGTCTTGGTCCTTGAATTGAACAAGAACTCCCAACATTATGTCTTTATAGCCCTATCTTTGCTTCCTTTTTTTACTCTTCAAGGCATTCACAACCTATATGCATAAAAGAACACCAAATACACAATATGAGACATAAACCACAGTAAAAAAATGATGCTCAATGCATGTAAAAACATATAAAAAAATATGTCTACTCAAGCATTTATCAAGGGTTGAGAGGGTGAGTCGAGAGATCATGAGTGTCCCCTTTCTCCTCCGATGTGTTAGATTCTACCTCCGTTGCTCGAGGTTCTTTCTTTTGCCATAATAGAGTGAATGGTCAAAGGGATGACCTTCCGCTGGGGCTTAGTTGCGGGTGCAATGGAGTGAAGCATAGAAGTGAGCTTAGTATTTAGGGCTTAATTATGGTTAGGGACCTTCCACTTGGACCCCTGGACCAAAGGGTTAGGTCTATAACTGGGAAAGATTTATCACTTGGAATCCCTAGACCTCATTGTAATTCTATGTGAGTGCGAGGTTGACAGGTTATTCAATCTCTCCTCCAGGAGATGTATAGAGTTAGGCATGGTTGACCTTATATTTGGGACTATGTAATTAAGGATTTCCACGACTCACTATTGCATTAATTAGGAAGCATAATAGAGGGTTCTTACACTTGAAACGATTGTCCTAGGAGGAGCAATATCTGGGTACCTCATCTTTTATCGATTACCTTACCTTCTCCTTTTACTTGTGCTCTCTTACTTGTTGTTTTTTTACTTTTGAGAATTGAATCATTGCCACATATATCAATATTCATCTTTCACATTGCTAAGAAGAGAATTAAGTGTTTTTATTCCCTACTCCCAGTGGATACGATACCAGCTCATCCGGGATTATTACTTCGACAAACCCGTGCACTTGCGGGATATACACAAGGGTAACCTGTCAAGTTTTTGGCGCTGTTGCCGGGGAGTAGGCGTTTAGATATACTTTGCACTTTGCTTTTCTTAGCTATTTTTACCATACATACTATTTTCATATATTCTTATTCTATCATCGTTCTGATTTCTTTTTTTCTTTCTTTTTTGGAGTGCGAGCTCCGAGTTATGACCCGAGGGAAACCCCTCGATATTGATTGAAAGGAGATCCCGAGCTTAAAGCGTACACTTAGAAGAAAAAGGAAAGAGCTTGTGCAAGAAACAGTCTAATCTAGGCGATTTGGAAGTGGAAGAATCGAAAACATGGCATAGCAGAATGAGCAGCGGTGAACATTATCGATTATACGGACCTTGAGTGTTGGAGACACAATCCGAGTATTGTCGTCCCACATGTTACACCAATCCACTGCAGTTCAATGGTTTGCCCGATGAGGATCAAAGCGAGTCACATAGAGAGTTTTCTTGAGGGTGTGTGATATCTTTGAAGATAAGCGGGGTGACGGATGATGCCATCAAGTTGCGAGGCTTCCCATTTTTCCCTAAAGGGAGAGCGAAGCAATGGCTACACTCATTAACTAGAGCATCAATTACCACATGGGAGGAGATGGTAGAAGCTTTTCTTGCACGTTATTTCCCTCCCGGAAAATCCCCGAAGCTTAGGAATGAGATCTCATCCTTTGTTCAGTTGGAATTGGAGTCTCTATTTGAGACATGGGAAAGGTTCAAGGAGCTCTTGAGAGAGTACCCATACACCCGAGTTTACAAAGTGGATGATTGTTCGAGACCTTTTACAGACGGTTTGAACCCGATTACAAAGGCAACTCTTGGATCTGCGTGAGGAGGTACCTTAGGTAGCAAGACCCCAATGAGGCCCGTCGGTTAATTGAAGAAATGGGGTTAAATAGACTACTAATGGAATGCTAGGGAGAAGAAAAAAGGTGGCGGTCTCCATTTAGATAGATCGCGATAATTTCATTGGCGGCTCAAGTTGAAAATTTGAGTAAGATGTTAGATCTTCTAACTTCAAACAGAGTAGCGGCCATGACGAATTGCTCGATCTCTATTGGTGATATATCTTCAGTGGAGAATGTTGATTTTTTAGGTTATAGCATGAGACCTCAAGGAAACCCATATAGCAATACCTACAATCCGGGTTGGAAGAATCATCCCAATTTCTCATGGAGCAATCAGGGTCCATCAAAGACCATGGGGCCACCGGGTTTCCAACCAAAACAACAAGCCCCGCATGTGGAAAACAAAGTTTTAGGTTTGGAAACCCGAATAAATGATTTTGAGAAGGCCTTGACTAGATTCGTGCAATTCGCAAATACAAGGTTTGAAATTGTTGAAGCCACACTTCGCAACCACACCGCGCTCTTTACATAACCTTGAAAATCAGGTACAGCAAATTGCGAAGTCACTTTTTGAAAGGCCACATGGAAGCTTGCGGAGCAATACAGAGACCAACCATAGAGAGCAAGTGAAGGCGATCACTTTGAGAAGCGGTCGTGAGGTTGAAGGTAGGCTTCCGAGTGAGATGCCAAAAGAACATGCACCCGAGGTTATAGACGTAGAAGAGGGAATAAGCAAAGAGAAGGAGGTGGCACCCCCACCTTTCAAGCCAAGAATCCCTTATCCCTCTAGATTGAAAAATGACCAATGGGATGAACAGTACAAGAAGTTCCTGAGTTTGTTCAAGCAACTCCATATTATATTAATTTTGTTGAGGCATTGGCCGAAATGCCTAAGTATGTGAAGTTCTTAAAAGACTTGTTGACTAACAAGAGGAAGTTGGAGGAGAGTGCTTGGTGGTTCTAGATGCTTCATGCTCGGTGGTGTTGCAAAAGGAATTTGCCGAACAAGAAGAAAGATCCGGGAAACATCATCATTCCGTGTAGCATTAGCAATATGGGTGAAGAAATGGCATTGGCGGACTTAGGGACAAGCATCAACATCATGCCATACACCTTCTTCCGAAAGTTAGGTTTGGGTGAGCATAAATAAACTCGGATGACTTTGCAATTGGCGGACGAGCGGTGAGACATCCGAGGGGTATCATCAAAGATATACTTATCAAGGTGGACAAGTATATATTTCCTGTAGACTTTTTGGTGCTGAGACATCGATGAGGATATGGATTTACCCTTGATACTTGGGAGGCCATTCTTGCGGACTTTCAAGGCATTGATTGACATGGACGACGGAGAGATAACTTTGAGAGTTGGAGATGACAAGCTCACATACCGCCTTGCTGAAGCCATGCGGCATTCTCTTGATTTCGATGATACTTTATACTTTCTAGACACTATTGATGAGATTATTGATGAATACATGCAAGAAAATGATCAATCCGGACCCGATCTGAAGGTTTGTTCGACCAAGAAGAGGATGATGAAGAAGTAATGATGCTTGGTTCGACGGAAGAAGTACAATCTACCGGGGGATCTTGAAGAAGGTGTTTTCGGAAAATGAAGAGGGCTAGAGACGCCACCGGAAATGGTCCAAGGTCGTTAGAGATGTACGTGAGCCGAAGAAGTTGGATGAACCATTGCTAGGTGGCACCAAGCCCGATAATACAACCTCTACCTTCAAGAGATTACGCTCATCATGCTTCCAAGTCATGGGTAAGAGGGCAACATTCATCTTTGAGCCCCCATGAGGTAAGACAAGCTACGTCAACCTTAGTGACGTTAAACAAAGCGCTTCTTGGGAGGCAACCCAAGTGTTTCCTATTTTTCTTAGTCGAATAATGTAGTGTTTCCATGAATAAATTGTTGAGTGTTGGTGTCTTGATTTTTAGATGCTTGTGCTGTAATTTTATTTGAGGTTTTGAGTATTCATCATGCGTTTTCATGTGGATTTGGTGAAGATGGGTCGTTTGAGTTTTATTTCATGTTTTTCACTGGTAAAACTTGCATAAAAGGGCAGACTCTGAGTGTGCAAACATGTTCAAGAATTTTCTGCAGAGCCTGCGGGTTTTCTAAGGCATCCGGGAAAATGCACATGCATGTGGTATTTCCACACGCCCAGTTGATTTGCACTACGAGCTCATCTAGAGAAGGCGAAGGGCGTACGGTGGCCCCTGTGAGCGACCATATGAATATCGCATGCCCGTGGGTAATTTCCACATGGGCGTGTGATTTCCTCGAGAGTTGCGGATTATCCTGAGGCGCGACAGGGTCGTGAACTGCGCCCCTGTGGGTGACCTTGTGAACTTCGCACGGGCGTGGATAATTTCCGCACCCCCGTGCGAATCTCTGCAGAGGAACTCTCTCCATCTCGGATGTCTAGAGAAGCCATAGGCGGCTGCGGCTGCCCTACATGGGTCGAGGCGACTGAGGGGTGGGTAATTTTCGCACGCCCGTCGTGGATGTCATGAAACTACCAAGAGGCGCGATGTATTTTTAAAAGAATAGTCAGTTTTTCTTCTTCTTCACATCCTCTATTCTTCCGAGGAGAAGTCGCACATCATTCTCCGACCTCGTGGCGTCAATTTGGTGGGATTTTTCAAGAGGTTTTCGGGCGAATCTAAATTCTCTCATCTCAACTCGTCGGTAAGCCCTATTCTTGATTCTCTTCGTCAATTCATGATTTTCATCGATGACTCTAGTTAATAATGCTTCGTTTATCCAATTAGAATGATTATTTATGTTTAGAACGAGTTAAAGTAATTGTACGTTGTATTTTTGGATTTTTGGTCGCGGCCGTGCGGTTTTTCACGCCCCATGGATCACACGGGCGTACTAAAAATTTCGCCTGCGACCAGTGTGGATTTTTTGCGGCATTAGTTAATCAACTTGTTTGATTGATCTCCTTTCAAATTTTTGCGATTATGGCCCCTCGAGTCGAAGAAGCAAAGCTAATAAGCGGCGTGAGTCACCGTCCAGGGCACTGAGGTGTGAGTTTCACTATTCTAGAGCACCAGTGCTCATTTTTGAGCGTTTGTCGAGACTAGCGGTTTGGTCGGACTCAATTCCTTGATACGTGTATATTGAGAGATCTCGAGCGAGGGAGATGAGTTTGCAGACGAGGTCAAGGATCTCATATCAGTAGGTGGTTGGAGGCGCTTATTGATAATTAAAGAGCCGAGCCCATCCGAGAGCTTACATTGGAGGTTTACGGCATCGTTCGAGTTCGAGAGATCTTACGCGAGTTTTTGACGACCTCGATTCCATTCGAGTTGAGCACTTGGACACCACCATAGTTTGAGCATCACTCGGTTTTTAGTTTTGCTTGAAAAAGCTTATATGAGGAGGCGTTCACGTGCAAAGAGTATTCTCGATTACTGAGCAAATTATCCCTGGAGCTTTAACCCCGCAGAGAGCTTATCGAGCACTATATGGTCAGGGCCAGTATGAGCCGGGAGTGTCCAAGGCCATGTGCCTTTCCCAACCTGCATACCGATATTTAGATTCCCTAATGAGTAGGTCGATGAATGGCCATGGTGATCACTCTACAGTGTGCTGGAGGCGAGGAGCTTTCCTGTGCACCATACTCGATGGTGCGGTGTGTGCCGATTCACCCAGGGACACATCATCGCAGTCATATTAGGACACCAAGGGTACTCACGCTAGATTGGGAGTGATCTTCTCGGGCCCTCACCTTACGAGATTAGTGCGAGGGTATGGGTCTATTGGACAGTTGCGGGGTCGGGAAGAGCGAGTATACCAGGGCTCCCGAGCCTAGAGACGATGAGATTGATGCGTATGATCCGCAGGTCTCGGATAGAAGTTTAGTGCTTTGGTGCTACCAGCTCCGGAGATAGGGCGAGGATGAGGGAGATGATGCCTGAGGCTTCTCACCCGTACCCGATCGATCGACCAAGACCAAATGGAGACCGAGGCATCTCCATCGGCAGAGGAGCGACTCAGTACATATGTTTTCACCATCTAGAGTCCAGTGATCACTTTTAAAAGGCTCGAGAGTGCTGTGGGGTGATCTGGACGTAGTTAGGCCGAGGCTCAGATCTAGATTGTTGAGGATTAGGGCCTGTCAGTTGCTTAGTACACGGAGTTCTTATTCGACATAGTCTACGGATCTTAGAGCCGAGATGTCGCCTCATCATTTGTCTTGCGACTCGAGGTCACCTCGAGCCCCCTCAGCTCCTCCAGCATTTTCCTCATCACCTATACCAGTACAGGTGGACCCACCATGTACTTCCTAATCACCAGCAGCAGCAGAAGACCAGAGCACGACACCGATATTTGATTTTATTTCCATTTCCTTTCTGCACTTTCTTTTTAGACTTGTTCACTCTGTAAAGGATTCCCTTTACGAGTTTATTTTTCATTTTACATCTCAAGTTGTATTCATTGTTCTCATCTTTTTATATACTCGAGTTATTTTTGTTTTTATTGAGCTTCACCGAACTCCTCGTATAACATGCGGATGGTCTTGTCTATCTGGGAATTGAGACTTTGTCTATGGGCATGGGCCAAAGTGTTTTGACACTGACGTGTGAGCTTCACAACCCATTGGAACACTACTCCCTAGGATTTAGCTTCATCAAAGTCACAACACTAGGAGTCGAGCATTGTTTTGATTGCTTATCCCACATATATTCTTGATTGATATGCATTATGAGTGAGCTTGCATGTGTACATTGGGACAATGTACAACATCTAATAGTGTGTGTGTGTGGGGAGGGAGTTTCATGGTGCACATATCTTTTCTCATTGTTCTTGATTGATATACATGCTCATATAGCCAATCGCAGTTCACCTTAGTTGCATTGATTGCATTCTTGAGTTTAGAAGAATTTTTAACATTGAATGTTTTCATGCTCTAGTTTTTATTTGAATTTCTAGGAAAATTTTTGCCCGATTTACATTCGTTGCTCTACTCACTCTTTAAACTCTTTTTGAAAACTCATGTTCGATGTTAAGGGACTAGTTATAGTTGTTTCTTATGTTAAATTACGAGAAGGAACAAAAATAGTTTTCTTGTTTATTGGGCATTTGGGTGGAAAGAGCTACCACCTATTAAGTATGAAGCTACTCTCATAAGTCGGATACTAGCTTAGTGCCCTAATGAGAGAAAGAGCTATCTCATAGGATGAGTGAAGCTACCACTCCGCTAGAAAGAGCTACCACCTCGAAAGTGTGAAAGCCCACCACACCTAGAAAGAGCTAATTAGAGAATGTGTGAGCTACCAGTCTTTGAAATTGGTGTTGTTTTCTTGTTGTGATAAATAAGTCCCTTTATACTTAGAGCTTTGAGAAGTATACTTTGGGTTGACTTGAGTGAGTCCACACTACACTTTTTCATTATTTGGGTTTGTTAGTCCTTTTATTCAAGTTTTGTAGCTAGAGCCCGATTTTCATGTTTAGTGTTGAAATTCCTTACTCAGAATGCTCTCTTTGCATACTTTGGTGAACCTAAGGCAAGCACTTCCAATATTTTCCTTCATCTATGCACAAAATGTTTAATCTTCTGCTTGAGGACAGCAAAAGCTTAAGTGTGGGGAGTTTGATAGTGTCAGGTGATATGAATGCGCCATTCTTCCCTTATGTTAACCATTACCTTTCTCGGGTTTTTACACTAATATGTGTGTGTATGTTACTTTTTATGCATGTAGGGTTGTGAGGCCGATTATATAGGAAAGAAGCCAATGTGGATCATAATGCTCAATTTTGAGGAAATCTTGCTAAGGTCCAAAAGTCACACGAGACAAGGCTCGGGTGTGAGATGCTAGAGTTGTCGGTGGCGAACCTCCTCGTATTTCGGGACGCCAGCACTAACCATTTTGGAGGCGTAAGGAGGCGACCACACTCAAGCATTCCTGACTTATGCACATACAGAACTAGATCTCCATCATAATATCAATCATTGAACAAGCAAAGTGATCCACGACGTGAAACGTGTGCCCGTTGCATTACCTCGATGAAAGTATGTGATTCGGGAAGTATTTCGAGTGGATACTACAACAGAAAGCAACGTAGCAGCAATCTTGTAGAAAGCCAGCTGCTCACAGACGCATGCAAGGAAACTTGAGAGCGAGCATCGCGCAGGCGCAGTGGAAATTCCACATGCCCTTGCGTGTGAAAAATCCACGAGGGACGCCCATGCTCGTGGATCCCCGATTCGGCACTTTCTTTATTTGTGCCGATCCAGCTGATTTCAAAGATTCTTTTACTCGATCTTTTCCCCAACTAGAGAGAGGGCTCTGGCTAGGGTGAGAGGTATTGGCTAGGATTTTGAGAGGTTCTACGGCTCACATCGTGTGTCGTTTGGAGGATGGTTATTGGGAG
>NC_052490.1:4539412-4611418 GCF_009730915.1 Dioscorea cayenensis subsp. rotundata
ATGAATCAAAAACCCTAATCTAGCAATGGCTACACTCATTACCTGTGGAGCATCACTACCACATGGGATTAGATGGTAGAAGTTTCTGCCCCTCATTTCCGTCCTGCAAATTCAAATGGGTTTCTAGGAACGAGATTTCATCCCTTGTGTAGTTGGAATTGAGTCTCTATTTGAGACATGTGGAAAGGTCTTCAAGAAGCTCCCGAGAAAGTGCCCACAACACGGATTTCCGTAGAGGATGCATTGTTCAAAACCTTACAACGGTTTGGACCCCGAGTACAAGGCAAATCCCCAGATGCGGCAGTTATGAAGGTGTACCTTAGGTAGCAAGACCGATGTGCCCTTGGCCGCTAATTAGAAGAAACGGGTTAAATCAACTACCAATGGAATAAGTTGAGCAGGGAGAAGAAAAGCAGGCGCCCATGAGATAGATGCAAAGAACTTCATTGGCACCTCATGGAGGTGGCTTGAGTAAGAAGTTAGATCTTCTAACTTCAAACAGAGTAGTGGTCATGACTCGACTGCAAAACGGGTGTGGTGGGAGGATCATGCTCCCACCGCGATCGTCTGGATTCTATTGGTGATGTATCTTCGTTGGAGAATGTTGATTTTGTAGGCACATAGCACATGAGACCTCAAGGAAACCCATATAGTAATACCCACAACCGGTTGAAGAATCATCCCAATTTCGCATGGAGAAATCGTGGTCCACTCAAAGGCCATGGGGCTCACCGGTTTCTAACCACAACAATAAACTCGCGATGTCTAAAAACAGTAGTTTTAGGTTTGGAAAGCCGAATGAATGATTTGGAGAAGGCCTTGACTAGATCTCGCAATCGCGAAACACAAGGTTTGAATCACTGAGGATACACTTCGCAACCACACCGCCACTTTTACATAACCTTGAAAATCAGGTGCGCAAATCTGCAAAAGTCACTTTTGAAAGGGCAACATGGAAGCTTGCCGAGCACATGTGCAGACCAACCCTAGAGAGTTAGTGAAGGCGATCACTTTGGAGAAGTGTCTCGGTGAGGTTGAAGGCGAGGCTTCCCGGAGTGAGATGCAAAAAGAACATGCACCGAGGTTATGGAGGCAGAAGAGGGAACAAGAAGAGAAGGAGGTGGCACCCCACCTTTCTGCCAAGAATCCCTTATCCATATAGATTGCATAACCAGGGGATGAACAAGACAAGAAGTTCCCCTTTGAGTCTGTTCAAGCAACTCGATATTAATATTCCTTTTGTTGGAGGCATTGGCCCAAATGCCTAAGTATGCAAAGTTCTTGAAAGACTTGTCGACCAATAAGAGGAAGTCAGGAGAGTTTGTTTCTAATGCTTCATCAGTGTTGCAAAGGAACATGCCGAACAAGAAGAAAGACCCGTGAAGCTTCATCATTCCATGTAGCATTGGCAATATGGGAAGCGAAGAAATGGCTTTCATGGCGACTCAGATGCGTAAGCATCAACGTCAGGCTACATACATCTCTTTTCAAAAGTTGTGCTTTGGGTGAGCCTAGACTCCACTCGGATGACTTTTGCAATTGCTGGACTCAAACGGTGAGACATTCAAGGGGTAATCATCGGTAGTATGTATGTTGTCACATAGAGTGCAGCACAAGTATATATTTCCTATAGACTCTGTGGTGCTGGGACGCCGAGTGGTGAATAATGGATGTACCTCCTTGATACTTGGGAGGCTCGTTCTCTTATGGACTTCCAAGGCATTGATTGACGCGGATCTCATGAGATAGCTAACTTTGAGAGCGGGAGATGACAACTTACATACCGCCTCAATACCGGCCATGTGGCATTCTCTTTGATTTTGATGCGATACTAGTACTTTCTAGACACTCATCGATGAAATTGTTGCATGAATATATGCGGTGAAATGTAATCAAATCCTCGGGACCCGCATCGAGGATTTGTTCGACCAAGGAAGAGGATGATGTGAAGAAGTAATGATGCTTTGGTTCGACTGAAGAAGTACCATCAACACCGGGATCTTGAAGAAGGCGTCTCGAAAATGAAGAGGGAAGCGACACACTGTGCAAACGCCTCCAAGGCTGTTGGAGACGTTATGTGAACTGAAGCAGTTGGATGTGAACCATTGCTAGGGTGGCTCGAAGCCCTGATAATACACCTCCTACCTCTCAAGAGATTAGTGCTCATCATGTCAGTGCGTCATGTGGTAAGAGGGAAACATTCATCTAAGGAGCCCCCGTGCAGGTAGTAAGACAAGGTGGCTGCTCAAGCTTAGTGATGTGTGTGACAAGGCCTGGGAGGCAAACCGCAAGTGTTTCCTATTTTTCTTAGTTGAACAATGTAGTGTTTGCATGAATAAATTGTTGAGTGCGTTGGTGTCGTGATTTTTAGATGCTTGTGGTGTGATTTTATTTGGAGGTTTTGAGTATTCATCACAAGCGTTTTCATGTGAATTTGGCGGTGATGGGCTTCATTTGAGTTATATTTCATCCTCGTAAAACTTTTCGTACTATTAGGGCGTGCTCCGAGGTGCAAACATTTTTAGAAATTTTGCGTGAGCCCATAGGTTTTTCAAAGCGCATCCGTGCAAAAGCGCGACTGGGTGTATGGAATTTCGACACGCCCGCATTTGCACTCGCGAAGCTCATCCAGAAGGCGCAGGCGCAGCGATTTACCCCCGTGAACTGACTACGCAAATCATCGCATGCCCGCGTAATTCACACGGGCGTGTGATTTCCGGAGAGTTTGCCGCATTATCGCGAGAGCCATTGTAGTGGAACTCGCTCTCTTTGTGGGCGACTCTTTGAACTTCGCATGGGCGTGGATACCTCGCACACCCGCGTAATCTCTGAAGAGTGAGCCTCATCCATCCCGCGAGAAGGCATAGGGGTGTATTTGCCCTGAATTGGACTGTGGAATGTCCACGCCAGCTGCATTTTCCGCACTGGCATGCGGAACACTTAGGAATTTTCTTGACAGTTCGAGAAGCCAGGGCGTGCGGCCGCCTGTAGGCTGCGAGCGACAAGCGGTACTGCCAGACGCCCGCATGGATGCGGTGACACCAAGAGGCGATGTCTTTTTAAAGAATAGCCGCTTTCTTCTTCTTCACATCCTCCATTCTTCCCGAGAGAACTCGCCCATCATTCTCCGACCTCTTAGCTACCGATTTGGTAGGATTTTCATGAGGTTTTCGGGTCGACCCACATTCGCCATCTCAACTCACCCGAGTAAGCCATATTCTTGATTCTCTTCATCAATTCATGATTTTCACTCGATGATCGAGGCTCGCCGTCCGGTTTTCACACTCTGGCAGTATCCATTACGCAAGGCAGTGAAATTCGCAGCGCACCGCTGTGGATTGCAACATTAGTTAATCAACTTGTTTGATCGATCTCTTTCAAATTTGTGCATTATAGCACCCTGGCCCAGGAAGCAAGTGTTGATTAGTGGCCTCCTAGTCACCGTCCGAGCATGAGAGTGTGAGTTTCACTATTCCGAGCACTAGGCTCATTTTGAGCCGCTTGTCGAGATCAAATGCGTTTGGCTCGCACTCAATTCCCTTGATACGAGTATATTGAGAGATCTACGCAAGCGAGATGAGTTTGAAGATGAGGTCGAGGATCTCGGACGGAGGTGGTTGGAGTGCGCTTATTGACAATTAAAGAGCCACCCATCCGAGAGCTTGCATTGGAGGTTCCGCATCGCTCGAGTTCGAGAGATCTCACGCGTAGTTTCTGATAGCCTCTGATGCCATTTAGTTAAGAGCACTTGGACACCACCATAGTTTGAGCATTACTAAATTTTCGCTTTTGCTTGGCTTATATGTGGAGGTATGCTCATGTAAACCGAGTATTCTCGCCACCGACATGATCATCCTCAGCATCGACCCCAAGAGAGCTTTTATCGCGCACTCATGTCACCATGGCCATTATGAGTCCCGGGAGTGTCCACCGCCATGTCCCTTTCCCAACCCTACATACTCGCTATTTACATGCCCCTCATGAGCATGTCGATGAATGGTCGTGCGGTGATAGCATCGTGCAGAGCATGGTGTGAGCCTCAGTACCTATACTAGATGGTGCAATGTGTGCCGATTCACCTAGGACACATCATCACTGAGTATATTAGACACCAGGGGCACTACGCTAGATTGGGAGCGATCTTCTCGGCCCCTACATTAAGTGAGATTAGTGTTGGGTATGGGTCTATTGGACATAGTTCGCGGGTCGAGAAGACGAGTATACCAACTCACCCGAGCCTAGAGACGCATGAGATTGATAGGCATGATCCGCAGTGGTTCTGATAGCGGCTTTATGCTTTGGTGCTACCGGGCCCAGAGACACTGAGGATGAGGGAGATGATGTCGAGGCTTCTCATCCCCGCAACCAAGAATTAGCCAACACCGATGGAGACCGAGGCACCTCTAATGGCGAGGACGTACTTCGCGATACATATTTTCAACATCTAGAGCCCATGATCACTTTGAGAGGTTTCAGTGAGTGCCGTGGGGATGATACTAATGAGTTACTCGAGGCTCATACAGAGATTGTTGAGATTAGAGTCGCTCAGTTGCTCAAGACACGTAGTTCATGGCACATTTTGGATACACTACAATAGATCTTAGAGTGAGACGTCAGCCTCATCATTTGTCTCATGCGATGTAGGTCTCCCTCAGTCCCCCGCTCCTCCAAAGATTTTCCTCATCACCTATACTAGCACTGTGGATCCACCATGTACTTCCTCATCACCGCAAAGAAGCAGCAGAGGACCCAAAGCACGATACCGACATTTTATTTTATTTCCATTTCCTTACTTTTATGCACTTTATTTTGGACTTGTTCACTCAGAAAGGACTCTCCTTCTGAGTTTATTTTCATTATGCATCTCTAGTTGTATTCATTGTTCTATCTTTTTATATACCGAGTTATTTTGTTTTTATTGAGCTTCATCGAACCCCCCGCGTATACGCAGTGCATCATCTTGTCATCATGGGAATTGAGACTTTGTCATGGGCAAGGCCAAAGTGCTTCAGCACTTGGCCGTGTGAGCTTCACAACCGATTGGAACACTACTCCCAAGGATTTAGCTTCATCAAACGGAACACTAGGAGTAAGGGTGAGTATTGTTTTGATTGCTTCTCACATATATATTCTTGATTGATATGCATTATAAGTGAGCTTTCATGTGTATATTGGGGACAATGTACAATTTAAGTGTGTGTGTGTGGGGGGTTTCATAGTGCACACACCTTTTCTATTGTTCTTGATTGATATACATGCTCACATAGCCAATGGCGGTTCACCTTAGTTGCATTGATTGCATTCTTGAGTTTAGAAGAATTTTCAACATTGAATGCTTTCATGCTCTAGTTTTTATTTGAATTTTCGAGGATTTTTGCCCCGATTTACATTTGTTGCACTACTCACTCTTTAAACTCTTTTTGGAAACTCATGTTCGATGTTAAACGGACAAGTTATAGTTGTTTCTTGTGTTAAATTCTGAGAAAGAACAAAAATAGTTTTCTTTGTTTATTGGGTGGAAAGAGCTACCACCCTATGAAGTATGAAGCTACTATCATAAGTCGGATACTAGTTATGCCCCTAATGAGAGAAAGAGCTATCTCACAGGATGAGTGAAAGCTACCAATCCACTCGAAAAGAGCTACCACCTCGAAAAGTGTGAAAGCCACATTAGCGCCACTTGGGAAAGGGCTACCTTAGAGAATGTGTGAAGCTACTACCGCCTTTTGAAATTGGTGTTGCTTTCTTGTTGTAAATAAATAAGTCCCTTATACATAGAGCTTTTGAGAAGTATACTTTTGGGTTAAATTGAGTGAGTCCACACACTTTCATGATTTTGGATTTGTTGTCATTTTTTATTCAAGTTTTTAGCTAGAGCTTCGATTTTTCATGTTTAGTGTTAAAATTTCCCTTACTTGTAGAATGCTCTCTTTGTATACATTGGTGAACCTAAGGCCAAGCACTTCCAATATTTTCTTCATCTATGCACAAAATGTTTAATTTTTCCTTGAGGACAAGCAATAGCTTAAGTGTGGGCTAGTTTGATTAGTGCTTGTGTGATATGAATGTGAAGCATTCTTTCCTTATGGTAAGCATTACCTTTCTCGGGTTTTTACACTAATATGTGTGTTTTTTATGTTACTTTTATGCATGTATGGTTGTGAGGCCGATTATGAAAGAAAGAAGCCAATGTGGATCATAATGCACCGATTTTTGGAGGAAATCTTGCTAAGGTCCAAACGCCAAGACATAGGGTCGGGTGTGAGATGCTAGAGTGTGTGCCAACCTCCTCGTATTTGACTTAGCACAACCATTTAGAGGGGCACAAGGGCGCCACACTCAAGCATTCCCGACTTATGCACATAGAACTAGATCTCCATCAACTTATCTCGTTATTGAAGAAGCAAAGCGATCCACGACGTGAACGCGTGCCCGCTTATGCTACCTCGATGAAAGTATGGATTCGGGAAGTATCTCAGGTGGGAACTGTAGCAAAGTACTATAGAAGCAATGTTCACAACCGGCCGAGAAAACTGTAGAACAGAGAATCCACACGCCTGTGTGGAAATTCCACACACCCGTGGGAAAAATCAACAGGGGCGTGTGGATCCCCGATTCCTGCCCTATTTAAAGCCGATTCAGCCCCAATTTTAGCATTCTTTTCTCGATTTTTTCCCTAACTAGAGAGAGGGCTTCTGCTAGGATTTTGAGAAATATTGGCTAGGGTTTGGGAAATGTTCTACGGCTCAAACATCGCGCATCGTTTGGAAGATGGTTATTGGGAGAGCTTTCGTCGGCACCAACCCAGTGAGGTGTATCCTAGGCCGGACGAAAGACCCTTAGCGATGAGTAGAGGACTCTCCACATGACCGCTCGACTATGACTATCGAGGGTGTTTTCTATGGATTCATTGTTTTTACATTTTTATTTCTATGATTGTAATTTGCTCCATGAAGAGCTAAACCCCCGAGTGGGTACTTGGGTATTTGTGAACCCTAGGATTCACTTCATTGAATCTCTTTATTATGCTTTCAATTAATTGATGTTTATTGTGAGTTCCAACCTTTAATGCTTGATTGTTTGAATACTCGCCTAGAATGACACTAGGGGTTGCGTAGTTCTTGTTGGTAACCTTGGAGTGAGTGACACACCATGAGTGTTAGACAAAGGTAGGTTAGAGAGGGTTGAGAGGGTGAGTCGAGAGGTAAAGGAGCGCCCCTTTCCCCTCTGATGTGTTAGATTCTACCTCCGCTGTTCGAGTTCTTTGCTTTCCATAATAGAGTGAATGGTCAAAGGATGACCTTCACTGGGGCTTAGTTGCGGGTGCAATGGAGTGAAGCGTAGTAGTGATCTTAGTATCTAGGGCTTGGTCGCTTCCCGAAGTGTAATCGGGATCGCTATAATACCTCGTGCAAAGACACGAGGATCGTATTCCACGGGCTAAGGATCTCCCTATTACTCCTTCTCGAGCTATTATCTAGCCTAAGATCTTAAGTGATGGATTTACTCTACTAAATACAAATAAAAACTAAACACAAGATTTGCTAGCAAATTAGAGAGAACAAGCAACAAGCAAGCAAGAGAATCAATGAAGTGCAAAGGCCTCATGGATGTGGATCCCCTTGAGGGGTTATCATGCAACATGGATGATGATTTAAAGATGCAAGGGTAAATTGCACCATGAGATTCCAAGATTAGAACAACCCCAATTTCTCGGCGATTGAACCCTAATCCCATACGTAACATAGATAGGAATTTCTTCCAAATCTACATTCCCTACGATTGCATTAAGTACAAGTATCTCAACTCAGCGGATACGCATACACGCTCATCCGTAGGATTATTACTTCGACGAAAACCGTGCACTTCAGTGGATATACGTAATGGGACTTGTCAAGTTTTTGGCCTCGTGCAGAGTAGGCGTTTAGATATACTTTGCACTTTGTTTTCTTAGCTATTTTACCATACATACTATTTCATATCTTCTTATTCTATTATCGTTCTGATTTCTTTTTCTTTCTTTTTGGGTGTAGCTCCAGGTTATGACCCGAGGGAACCCCTCAATATTGATTGAAGGAGATCCCGAGCTTAAACGTACACTTAGAAGAAAAAGGAAAGTGCCTATGCAAGAACAGTCTAATCTAGCTGATTTGAAAGTTGAAGAATCTGAAAACATGGCAGAACAGAATGAGCAACAGCGAACATTATCCGATTATGCCAGACCTTCAGTGTTGGAGACACAATCGAGTATTTTACGTCCACATGTTACACCAATCCGCACAGTTAAATGGTTTGCCCGATGAGGATCCAAACAGTCATATAGAGAGTTTTCTTGAGGTGTGTGATATGCTGAAGATAAATAGGTTGACGGATGATGCCATCAAGTTGCGAGCCTTCCCATTTTCCCTAAAGGGGAGAGTGAAGCAATGGCTACACTCATTACCTAGAGCATCAATTACCACATGGGAGGAGATGGTAGAAGCTTTTCTTGCCCGTTATTTCCCTCCCGGAAAATCCTCGAAGCTTAGCAATGAGATCTCATTCTTTGTTCAGCTAGAATTGTAGTCTCTATTTGAGACATGGGAAAGGTTCAAGGAGCTCCTGAAAAAGTGCCCGCAACACGGATTTCCAGAGTGTATGATTGTTCAGATCTTTTACAATGGTTTGAACCCGAGTACAAGGCAACTCTTGGATGCGGCAGCAGGAGGTACCTTAGGTAGCAAGACCCCCGATGTGGCCAGTCAGTTAATTGAAGAAATGGAGTTAAACAGCTACTAATGGAATGCTAGGGAGAAGAAAAAGGTGGCTGGTCTCCATTAGATAGATGCAGTAATTTCATTGGCGGCTCAAGTTGAAAATTTGAGTAAGATGTTAGATCTTCTAACTTCAAACAGAGTAGCGGCCATGACGAATTGCTTGATCTCTATTGGTGATGTATCTTAAGTGGAGAACGTTGGTTTTGTAGGTAATAGCATGAGACTTTAAGGAAATCCATATAGCAATACCTACAATCCGGGTTGGAAGAATTATCCTAATTTCTCATGGAGCAATCAGGGTCCACCAAAGGCCATGGGGCCACCGAGTTTCCAACCACAACAACAAGCCCCGCATGTGGAAAACAGAGTTTTAGGTTTGGAAACCTGAAAGAATGATTTGGAGAAGGCCTTGACTAGATTCATGCAATTCACAAATACAAGGTTTGAAATTATTGAGGCCACACTTCGCAACTACACCACACTCTTTACATAACCTTGAAAATCAGGTGCAACAAATTGAGAAGTCACTTTTTGAAAGGCCACATGGAAGCTTGCCGAGCAATATAGAGACCAGCCCTAGAGATCAAGTGAAGGCGATCACTTTGAGAAGTGGTCATGAGCTTGAAGGTAGGCTTCCGAGTGAGATACCAAAAGAACACGCACCCGAGGTTATAGAGGTAGAAGAGGGAACAAGCAAAGAGAAGGAGGTGGCACCACCACCTTTCAAGCCAAGAATCCCTTATCCCTCTAGATTGAAAAATGACCAATGGGATAAACAGTACAAGAAGTTCCTGAGTTTGTTCAAGCAACTCCATATTAATATTCATTTTGTTAATGCATTGGCCCAAATGCCTAAGTATGCGAAGTTCTTAAAAGACTTGTTGACTAACAAGAGAAAGTTGGAGGAGAGTGCTTTGGTGGTTCTAGATGCTTCATGCTGGGCGGTGTTGCAAAGGAATTTGCCAAACAAGAAGAAAGACCCGGGAAGCTTCATTATTCCATGTAGCATTGGCAATATGGGTAAAGAAATGGCATTGGCGGACTTAGGGGCAAGCATCAACATCATGCCATACACCTTCTTCCGAAAGTTAGGCTTTGGTGAGCATAAACCCACTCGGATGAATTTGCAATTGGCGGGCAGAACGGTGAGACATCCGAGGGGTATCATCGAAGATGTACTTATCAAGGTGGACAAGTATATATTTCATGTAGACTTTGTGGTGCTAGACATCGATGAGGATACGGATGTACCCTTGATACTTGGGAGGCCGTTCTTGCGGACTTCCAAGGTATTGATTGACATGGACGGTGGAGAGCTAACTTTGAGAGTTGGAGATGACAAGCTCACATAGCACCTTGCTGAAGCCATGCGGCATTCTCTTGATTTCGATGATACTTTATACTTTCTAGACACTACTGATGAGATTATTAATGAATACATGCAAGAAATGATCAATCCGGACCCGTACAAAGGTTTGTTCGACCAAGAAGAGGATTATGAAGAAGTAATGATGCTTGGTTCGACGGAAGAAGAACCATATACCCGGGGGATCTTGAAGAAGGTGCTTCGGAAAATGAAGAGGGCTAGGAGACGCCACCGGAAATGCTCTAAGGTTGTTGGAGATGTACGTGAACCGAAGAAGTTGGATGAACCGTTGCTAGGTGGCCCTAAGCCCAATAATACACCCTCTACCTTCAAGAGATTGCGCTCATCATGCTTCCAAGTCATGGGTAAGAGGGCAACATTCATCATTGAGCCCCCATGAGGTAAGACAAGCTACGTCAAGCTTAGTGATGTTAAACAAGCGCTTCTTGGGAGGCAACCCAAGTGTTTCCTGTTTTTCTTAGTCGAATAATGTAGTGTTTCCATGAATAAATTATTGAGTGTTGGTGTCTTGATTTTTAGATGCTTGTGCTGTCATTTATTTGAGGTTTTGAGTATTCATCGTGCGTTTTCATGTGGATTTGGTGAAGATAGGTCATTTGAGTTTTATTTCATGTTTTTCACTGGTAAAACTTGCATAAAAGAGCAGACTCTGCGATGAGTAGAGGACTCTCCGCATGACCATCGACATGACTATCGAGGGGGGTTTCTATGGATTCATTGCTTTTACATTCTATTTTTTTATTGTAATTAGCTCCATGGAAAGCTAAACCTCTACTGGGTACTTGGGTATTTATGAACCCTAGGATTTATTCGCTTCATTGAATCTCTTTATTATGCTTTCAATTAATTGTTGTTTATTGTGAGTTCCAATCTTAAATGCTTGATTGTTTGAATACTCCCCTAGAGTGACACTAGGGTTGAGAGTTCTTGTTGGTAACCTTGTGAGTGAGTGACAAACCACAAGTGTTAGACAAATCTAGGTTGGAGAGGGTTGAGAGGGTGAGTCGAGAGGTATAGGAGCGTTCCCTTTCCCCTCCGATGTGTTAGATACTACCTCCGTTCCTCGAGTTCTTTGCGGCCATAATAGAGTGAATGGTCTAAGGTATGACCTTCCGCTGGGGCTTAGTTGCGAGTGCAATGGAGTGAAGCATAGAAGTGAGCTTAGTATCCAGGGCTTAATTGTGGTTAGGGACCTTCCACCTGGACCCCTGGACCAAAGGGTTAGGTCTATAACTAGGAAGAGATTTATCACTTGAAATCCCTAGACCTCATTGTAATTCTATGTGAGTGCGAGGTTGAGAAGTTATCCAATCTCTCCTCCGGGACATGTATAGAGTTAGGCATGGTTGACCTTAGATTTGGGACTATGTAATTATGGATTTCCACGACTCACTATTGCATTATTTAGGAAGCATAAAAGAGGGTTCTTGCACTTGAAACGATTGTCCTAGGAGGAGCAATATCCGGGTACCCCATCTTTATCGATTGCCTTACCTTCTCCTTTACTTGTGCTCTCTTACTTATTGGTTTTACTTTTGAGAATTGAATCATTGTCACATATATCACTATTCATCTTTCACATAGCTAAGAAGCGAAATAAGTGTTTTTATTCCCAACTCCCTGTGGATATGATACCCGCTCATTCGGGATTATTAGTTCGACAAACCCCCTGCACTTGCGGGATATATGCAAGGGAACCTTGTCACACATATGAATAAGTGATAAAATCTGATAAAAGTTATGCTCAATGTATGAAAAGAATACTTCGTATTACTTATACACAAGCACTTATCAAACTCCCCCACACTTAAGCTTTTGCTTGTCCTCAAGCAAAAAATAAAACATTAAAGCATCTAAAAAGGAAAATTATAAGTGCTTGGCCTTAAGTTAACCAAAAGTATGCAAAAGAAGCATTCTACAAGTAAGGAAAAATTCCAACACCGAATAAGAGAAATCAATGCTCTAGCTAAAACCTTGCATAAAAAATAACAACAAACTAGATATTGTGTAGTATGTGTAAACTCACTCAAGTCAACCCAGCATTGACAACGCCCTTGCATGTGACCCGCAAGTGCATGGGTTTGTCAAAGTAATAAATCTAGGTGAGTGGGTTATCGTATCCATAAAGAATAGTGAATATAAACACAACGATTGCTACTTAACTAAGTGAATATGAAACGATAATAGTGTTGAAAAAATCAATGTGAACAAGACAAAAGAAAATAAGAAAGAAAGGCATAATAAAATGAGAGAAAAGGCAATCGATAGAATGTGGGGTACTCGGACATTGCTCACCCTAGGGTTATTGATTTAAGTGCAATACCAACTATTATGTCTCCTAACTGATGCTTAATGAGTTGTGAAAATTCTAAAATACATGGTCCCAAACCTAAGGTCAACCGTGACTAACTCTACGCAATGCCCCAGTGGAGAAATCACTCAGTCTCAACAACTCACATTGCATACAAATGCAAGAAGATCTATGGATTCCAAGTGATAAACCCTATTCCTATATGTAGATCTAACCCTTTGGTCCAGAAGAAAGACCACTAGTCCCAATTACGCCCCAGATAGTAAGGATTACTTCGACGCTTCACTTTGTTGCTCGCGCAACTAAGCCCAACTGGAGTTTCTCTCTTAGCACTTCACTCTATTGTGACCACAAAGAACTCTAGACGCATGGAGGTAGGATAAATCACACCGGAAGGGAAAGGGGATGCTCTACAACCTCTCGACTCACCCTCTCAACCCTCTCCAACCTACTAATGTCTAACCCTCATGGTGTGTCACTCATCCACAAAGGCTACCAAAATGGACTCTGAACCCTAGTATCACTCTAAGGGAGAAATCATTTAACAAGCATTCAAGATTGGAACTCAATTATAGACATCAATTAAGGAAAACATAATATATGGTCAATAAAACAATAACATCCTAGGGAAACGCAAGTCCAAGTACCCCCTAGGAGGTTTAGCTCTCCATGGAGCAAGATACAATCAATAATGAAATTGAAAGTAAAAACATGTAATCCATAACAAAACTGCCTCGGTATTTGTGTCTATGATATTGTGAAATAGCCTCGTCCTATCCAATGGTCCTCTTGTCAAGCCTAGGGCACACCTCACCGGATCGGTGCCGATGAAAGCTTCCCCAATAACTATCTTCAAAGAGAAATATGTTGTTAAAGCCGTAGAACAACTCTAAAACCCTTGCGAAAGCCCCTCTAAACACTAGCCGCAGGCCTCCCAAAAGTTGGAGAAAAGATGGAGAGAACGATGAAAGATAGATGCCCAAATTGGTACAAGTTGTCGCTTTATAAATGGCTGGAATCGGGCATCCACATGTTTGTGTGGAATTTCCACACGCGCATGTGGATTTCTAGAAATTTGATTTTCTGCTTACTGTGAACAGTAAGTGCTACAATAAATTGTGACAATAGTACTCTGGCAAAATACTCCAGAATCCACACTTTTCATCGAGGTAACATAAATGCGCACACGTCTATGTTGTAGATCGCATCGCTTCTTCAATAAAATGCCATATTGGTGAATATCTTGCTAACATTCTACAAGTCAGAATGGGCAAATGTAATTTCATGAGCGCATGAAGGTTGGCACACATTCATGTATCTTTGATTACAACTTGTGTCTTCACATTTGTTCACTCCATGACTTCATCAACAAAGTACAATCACAATCTAATTTGGCTTCTTTCTTTTATAATCGGCTTCATAACCCTTCATGCACAAAAGTTCACAAATACACATGTATTATCGCTTAAATCTGATAAAAGTAATGCTCATCTTAAGAAAAGAATACTTCATATTACTAATACACAAGCACTGATCAAGCATGTACTTCCCAAAGCTCTAATTGAGAGAAACATATTTATGTACAAAAAGAAAAGAGAAGGAAGTAGCTTCACAGAAACAAGTGAACAAGTGTCAATCAGGTAAAAATTCCTAAAACTCCAAGTAAAAACTAGAGCATGAAAACATTCTATGATGAAGATTCTCCTAAACTTAAGAATACAGTCAATGCAACTAAGGTGAATCGCCATTAGCTATGTGAGCATGCATGAACAAAGCATAGGTATAAAACATGTGTAATGTGAACTTACCCCCCTACACACACACACACTTAAGATGTACATTGGCCCTCAATGTACGCATGCAAAGCACAATACAAAGTATATCACTAAAAATGTATGTGGGAGCGGGCAATTGAAACAATACTCCCTTGAAGTGCTAGTGGCGCATTTGATGGAGCTAAATCCTTGGGAGTTGAGCTCCAACGGTTTGTAAAGCACACACGGCCAAGTGTAAAACACATTGACCGTGTTTATGACTAATCCTCAATTTCCATACTAACAAGACCATCTGTAGGCATACACAAGGGGTTCAGTAAAGCTCAACAAAAACAAAATAAAACTTGAATATATAAAAGTAAAGCAATGAAATGCAACTCGAGACAAAAAATAACATAATCTCAGAAATAAGATCCTTTATGAGTATACAATGCCCGAAATAAAATATGGAAAATGAAATACAAAATCATAAAGAACTAAGAGAAGGATGTAGCAAGTGTTGGTGTCTGCGCTGGCTACTCTAATACTATTGTTGGCGGTGCCAAGTCAAATGGTGTCGGTGGATCTGGTGATGGTGATGCTGGAGGAGCCTGAGGGGTAAAGTGTCTCCTAATGAATGGTGGGGCGGTGTCGCGCTCAAGTAGCTGCTGCAGAATATCAAGACGCGCCATCATCTCTGTGTGCTGAGCGAACTGTGTCGGGCAAACCTCGGTGATCTTAGTCTGGAGCACCCTTACAGCATTCTAGAGCCTCTCAAAATGATCATAGGCTCGAGATGGAGAGAAGATACACACTGGGGGGGTAGCTCCTGTGCTGGAGAAGGTGCGTCGGTCTCCACCGGCTCTAGCTGCAGCTCAGGAGCAGGTCGAGACCCCTTAGCTGCATCACCTTCAATATCTGATGGCTCTGGTTGCGGTATATTTAGCACATACACCCTGTCTCTATAGTGTCTGATCATGCCCATCATACGCATGGTCTCTAGGCCGAGGGGTGCTGGAACAATCATCTTCTCAACCCCTCTAATCGCATCCAGTAGACCCATTCCGACAATGAGTCTTGTAATGTATGGGCCCGAGAAGATCACCCCGATCCTGGTATACTTCCCCTGATGTCATAAGTACTCAAATACGATGTGTCCTAGATGGATCAACGTGCTATGAACCATCGAATAGAGATGTACAGCAGCTCTTGCCGGCTCAGGACTCTAGTACTATCACCACGGTCGTTCACCGACCTACTCTAAATGTTGTGCAAGTAGCGGTAAGCAGGTCAAGAAAGGCTCGTGGCCTTGGACACTCTGAGTTCATATTATTCCTATCCACACAACGCTCTGTATGCGCACTACGGTGTCAAAGTACCGGGGTAATATATTGGTACCTGTTAGTATTCCCGTGTCATAGTGAAGCTCTCCTTGTATATTCCTAATCTGACTGAGAACTGCGTGACGCTCATACTATAATGGTGTCCAAATGCTCTGAACTATATGACATCAACGCTGTCAAATCTCCTATATGATCGATCAAACTTAAAAGATAAAAATACCTCCAAGGTCAAAAGATGAATGGCGGGCTCACAAATGTATAATAATCTGCCTAACCTACCCACCATGAGCAACTGTTCAACCTCATTCACAATATTATTGGACAACTACACCTCCCTGAGCAAGCTCAAATCTGGTAGTCATATCTGACCAAACTTGAGCTTCCATAAATGCTCGAATCGAGCCTAGTGCTCGAGAATCTAGAATTCTAGGTACTCCAGCTCAGGTGAGGACTCACGAGGATGTTTGCCAGCCACTTTCTTAGTCCTGGGTGACAAGTCTGCAAGCTTTGAAAATAAAAATTGATTAAAACACTCACAGAATTAACACTATAGAAATCCATATGGTCGTGTAGAAATTCCAAACGCCTGTGTTGATCCATGGGGCATGAAAACCGCATGGCCACCATACTAAAAACTTAAAAAATATATCAGAACTTCATTCCAAACTCACTCTAAAGCATACATAAACTATTTAGCATAATAACGAAGCGCATTCACCAGTTTAATCAATGCAAATCAAGTAATGGTGAAGAAAAGAGAGAAAAAGGGTTTACCGATGAAATAGAGAATGAAAGCTTGAAATCAGCAAGAAAACACTAATAAAATCCATCGAAAACAATGGTGCGAAGTCATGAGAGTGAATGATAGTGTTCTCTAAGTGTATGGGAGTGAGAAGACGAAGAAACACGAAAATATTTTAAAGAAAACCGGCATCTCTTGGTGTTCTGTACATCCACACAGATGTGTTGAAATTACCCATGCCTATGTGACTCCATAGGAAAACATCACAGCGGCAGACATATACCCGTGTGTACTCTCGAGATAGCACACTTTATCTCTGAATGCATCCATATAGGCATGTGGAAATTTCCCACGCCGGTGTGCCTGACCCATAGCGGTACGCACACACCCCTGTAGCTTCCCTGTCCAACCGAGAAAAA
The DNA here is from genome assembly GCF_009730915.1 of Dioscorea cayenensis subsp. rotundata. Lineage (NCBI taxonomy): Eukaryota > Viridiplantae > Streptophyta > Magnoliopsida > Dioscoreales > Dioscoreaceae > Dioscorea > Dioscorea cayenensis. Next base: position 4,556,125 of record NC_052490.1, read on the forward strand.
TTCTTAGTGTTCCACACACCCCTGTGAAAATTCAACCTTCACTGGGGTACTCGCAGGGCATTCACATGAAGCTGTGTCTTCTTGGGATGATGGAGAACTCTTTACAGGAACTCACACGGGCTTGTGGTAATTACCCACGCCCGTGTGTAGTTCACAGGGTCAAACACAGGCGTAGACACACGCCCCTGTGTATTCTCGGGATAGCCCTCTGAACCTCTGCAGATAAACAAATGAGCGTGTGACCATCATAAGGTCATTCACAGGGGCAAATGCATACCGCTGTGTCTTCTCGGGATGAGCTTTGAATGCAAACACACGCCCATGTGGAATTTCAACACGGCCGTGTGTTTTCTCTAGATTACTTAGAAAAAATAACAGAAAATTTCTAAACATTTACAAGTATTCAAATCCTATCTATATTATGAAAATGTAATCAGAGAAACATAAAAAACATGCTCAAATGACCAAGAAGCTTCACCAAAACGCAATTAAGCACATGAAAACACTAAAGATCCACAAGAAAATCACAACAATAGTATGTAAAAGATCAAGACACCAACACTTAAGCTCTTATTCATTCAACCGCTAACTAAAACCTAGAAAAAAGTAAAGACTTAGGTTGGCTCCTAAGAAGCGCTTGTTTAACATCACTTAGCTTGACGTACCTTTGCCTTACCTCACGGGGCTAATAGATGAAAGTTTCCCTCTTACCCATGTCCCCGAAAGCACGATGAACATAGTCTTTTTGAAGATAGAGGGGAGTTATTGGATTTGTTATCGCACAAGGGTTCATCGCCCTTACTCTATTCTTTCTCATCATCATTAGTGTTGGGGCATTTCTTGTGACATCTCCTTGCACGCTTCATCATCCGGAGCATCTTCTTCATGATCCCCGGGGTAGGTTGTACCTTCTCCTCTTGACCAAGCATTAAGATTTCTTCATCCTCAACTCCTTGGTGAGGCTGTATGTAAGCTTGTCGTCTCCAACCCTCAGTGTCAACACCCCGCCGTCCATGTGCATATGTGCCTTGGAAGTGCACAAGAATGGGCTCCCAAGTATCAAAGGAACATCTACATCCTCATAGACATCTAACACTATGAAGTCTACAGGAAATATGTGCTTGTCAATCTTGAATAGCAAGTCTTCAATGATGCCCCTCGGATACCTCTGATAAGTGCTTGTGTGATATTAATGCGAAGCATTCTCTCCTTATGTTGAGCATTACTTTTCTTGGGTTTTTAAACTAATATGTGTGTTTTTATGTTACTTTTATGCAGGTAGGGTTGTGAGGCTGAGTATGAAGGAAATAGGCCAATGTGGATCATAATGCACCGATTTTGGAGGAAATCTTACTAAGGTTCAAACGCGAAGACATAGGTCAATGTGAGATGCTAGAGTGTGTGCCAACCTACCCGTATTCGAGTTGGCACATCCATTTGGAGGGGCACAAAGGTAGTCACACTCGAGCATTCCGACTTATGCACATAGAACAAGAGTTTCACCAATGTGTACACCATTGAAGAAGCAAGAGATCCACGACGTGAACGTGTGCTCGTTTGCGTTACACTGATGAAAGCATGAAATTGGGAAGCTATTAAGGCCGAATACTGTAGCAGAGCACTGTAGCACCATTGTAGTATGTACTGTAGCAGCATTGTTCACAGCCGGCCGAGAAATTAGAGAAACATAGAATCCACACTGGTGTGTGGAAATTACACACGCCCGTGTGGAAATTCCGCATGGGCGCGTGGAGCATCCACGCCCATGTAGTCACCTGATTCCAGCCCTATTTAAAGCTGATTTAGCCCTGATTTTGGTATTCTTTTCTCCATTTTTTCCCTAACTTGCGAGAGTGCTTCAGCAAGGGTTTCGAGGGGTATTGGCTAGGTTTTTGGAGAGGTTCTACGGCTCTGATATCGCGCGTCATTTGGAAAAAGGTTATTGGGAGAGGTTTCGTCGGGACCGATCCGGCGAGGTGTATCCTATGGCGGACAAAGGATCCCTTGCGACGAGTAAAGGACTATCCATAAGACCATCGACACAACCATCGTGGGGGTTTCTTTATGGATTCATTGCTTTTACATTCTATTTATTTGATTGTAATTAGCTCCATGGAGAGCTAAACCCCTAGTGGGTACTCGGGTATTGTGAACCCTAGGATGTATTTGTTTCTTTGAACCTCTTTATTATGCTTTCAATAAATTTATGTTTATTGTGAGTTCCAACCTTGAATGCTTCATTGTATGAATATTTCCCCTAGAGTGACACTAGGGTTGGGAGTTCTTGTTGGTAACCTTGTGAGTGAGTGACACACCACAAGCGTTAGACAAAGCTAGGTTGGAGACAGTATAGAGGGTGAGTCGAGAGGTACAGAAGCGTCCCCTTTCTCCTCTGGTGTGATAGATTCTACCTCCGTTCCTCGAGTTCTTTGTGGCCATAATAAAGTGAATGGTCTAAGTGATGAACTTCAGCTGCGGCTTAGTTGCGCCTGCAACGGAGTGAAGCGTTAAGGTGATCTTAGTATCTAGGGCTCAATTGTAGTTAGGGACCTTTCACCGGGACCAAAGGGTTAGGTCTATAATTAGGAAGAGATTTATCACTTGGAATCCCTAGAGCTCATTGCAACTCTACGCGAGTGCGAGGTGTTGAGATTGTTCGATTTCTCCTCCGAGACATGTATAGAGTTAGGCATAGTTGACCTTAGATTTGGGATTATGTAATTAAGGATTTCCACGACTCACCATTGCATTGATTAGGAGGCATAATAGAGGGTTCTTGCACTTGAAACAATTATCCTTGGCGGAGCATTATCCGGGTACCCCATTTCAATCGATTGCCTTACCCCGCTTCTTTACTTTTGCCCTCTTTCTTATTGCTTTTATTGTTGAGAATTGAATCATTATCACACTCCTTATCATTGATCTTTCACATAGCTAAGAATCGAATTAAGTATTTTTTTATTCCCTACTCCCCTGTGGATTCGAGCACCCGCTCACCCGGGATTATTACTCGACAAAACCCCGTGCACTTGCGGGATATACGCAGGGGACCTTGTCAAGTTTTTGGCGCCATTGCCGGGGAGTAGGCGCTTTAGAGATACTTTTGCACTTTGTTTTCTTAGCTATTTCACCATACATTCTATTTCATATCTTCTCATTCTATCATCGTTCTGATTTTCTTTTTTTTTTTTTTTGTTGCAGCCCGTGTTATGACCCGAGCGAATCCATCAATATTGATTGAAGGAGACATCGAGCTTGAACGCACACTTAGAAGAAAAGGGGAAAGAACTTGTGGAAGAACAGCATAATTCAGCTGATTTGAAAGGAGAGGAATCAGAAAACATGGCAGGTCAGAAATAGCAACAGCGAACATTATCCGACTATGCTGCACCTTCAAGCATCGGGGCGCAATCGAGTATTGTGCGTCCTCCGATCATACTCGTAACTTCGAGCTAAACCCGCATTCATCCATATGCCGCAGCGAGTCCCGCACAATTCAATGGTTTTGGCCAATGAGGATCCAAATAGTCATATAGAGAGCTTTCTCGAGGTGTGCGACATGCTGAAGATAAATGGGGTTACGGATGATGCCATCAAATTGAGAGCCTTCCCATTTTCCTTGAAGGGGAAAGCGAAGCAGTGGCTATACTCATTACCTAGAGCATCAATCACTACATGGGAGGAGATGGTAGAAGCTTTTTCTAGCCCGTTATTTCCTCCCGAAAATCAAGAAAGCTTAGGAATGAGATCTCGTCCCTTTGTTCGGGCTTGAATTGGAGTCTCTGCTCGAGACATGGGAAAGGTTCAAGGAGCTCCCCGAGAAAGTGTCACGAACACGGATTCCCGAGTGGATGATTGTTCAAACCTTCTATAATGGTTTGAACCAGAGTACAAGGCAACTCTTGGATGCGGCAACAAGAGGTACCTTAGGTAGCAAAACCCCCGATGAGGCTCGTCAATTAATTGAGGAAATGGGGTTAAATAGTTACCAATGGGATGCTAGGGAGAAGAAAAAGGTGGCCGGTATCCATGAAATCGATGCGGTGACTTCATTGGCGGCACAAGTAGAGAGTCTGAGTAAGAAGCTAGGTCTCATAGCTTCGAATAGAGTTGCGGCCGTGACCAATTGCACTGTTGTGGTGGAGGACATGCTCCCTCCCGACTGCTCGATCTCTTTTGGTGATGTTTCTTCGTGGAAAACGTTAACTTTGTAGGTAATGGCATTAGACCTCAAGGGAACCCATATAGCAATACTTTACAATTCAGAAGTTGGAAGAATCATCCCAACTTTTCATGGAGTAATCAAGGACCACAAAAAGGCCATGGGGCCACCTGGGTTTCCAACAACAATAACAAGCACCTCAAGTGGAAAAATGCAAATTTCAGCCTTTGGAAACCCGAATGACGGATTTAGAGAAGCACTTGGCTAGATTTGTTCAATCTGCAAATACACAGCTTTGAATCGGGCCGAGGCTACACTTTAGAACCACAACGCTTCTTTGCACAACCTTGAAAAATCAGGTGGGGCAAATTACGTAAGTCTCTTTCCCGAAAAGGCCACATAGAAGTTTACCAAGCACTACGGAAACCAAACCCGTAGAAAAACATGTGAAGGCGATCACTTTGAGAAGTGGTCGTGAGGTTGAAGGGAGGCTTCCGAGTGAGAAGCCGAAAGAACACGCACTCGAGGTTGTAGGGGTCGAGGAGGGAGCAAAGAAAGAGAAAGAGGTAGCATCCCCACCTTTTCAAGCCAAGAACCTTTATCCCTCTAGATTGAAAAATGACCAAGGGGATGAACAGAGATAAGAAGTTCCTCGAGTTTATTCAAGCAACTCCACATCAACATTCCTTTTGTAGAGGCATTAGCTCAAATGCCTAAGTATGCGGTTCTCGAAAGACTTGTTGACTAACAAGAGGAAGTTGGAGGAGAGTGCTTCAAGTGGTGCTAGATGCTTCATGCTCGGTGGTGTCGCAAAAAGAACATGCTGACAAGAAGAAAGACTCGGAAGCTTCATCATTCCGTGTAACATCGGCAACTTAGGTGAGGAAATGGCATTGAGTGGATTCGTAGGGCAAGTATCAATGTCATGCCATACACTTTTTTCCAAAAGCTAGGCTTGGGAGAGCTAAGGCCTACTCGGATGACCTTACAATTGGCGGACTAAACGGTACGACATCCGAGAGGTATCATTGAAGACGTGATTATCAAGGTGGACAAGTACATTTTTCTGGTTGACTTCGTAGTGCTAGATGTCGATAAGGAGCGGATGTACACTTGATACTTTTGAGACCGTTCTTGCGGACTTCCAAAGCATTGATTGACATGGACGGCGGAGAGCTCACATTGAGAGTTGGAGATGACAAACTCACTTACTGCCTTGCTGAAGACATGTGGCATTCTCTCGATTTTGATGACACTTTGTATTTCTTAGACACTACTGATGAACTTGTTGATGAATACATGCAGGAAATATTCAACCTGGATCCATATGAAGGTTTGTTCAACCAAGAGGAGAGTAATGAAGAAGTAATGATGCTTGGGTCGACTGAGGAGGTAACATCTACCCCGGCGATATTGAAGAAGGTGCTCCGGAAAATAAAGAGGGCTAGGAGACGCCACTGAAAATACTGCAAGACCGTTGGAGACGCACATGAACCAAGAAGGTTGGATGAACAATTACTAGGTGGTCCAAAGCCCGATAATACACCCTCTACCCTTAAGAGACATTGCACATCATGCTTCCAAGTCATGGGTAAGAGGGCGTCTTTCATTAATGAACCCCCGTGAGTTAAGACAAGGTACGCATAGCTTTAGTGACATTAAACAAGCGCTTCTTGGGAGCCAAACCCAAGTTTTTACTGCTTTTCTTATCTTTTTAGTTTTAGCTTGTTTGCATGAATAAATCGTTAAGTGTTGATGTCCGAATTTTTTAGATGCTTGTGTCTGCAATTTTATTGTGGGTTTTTAAAGTCATCGTGGTGCTTTTTTTGAGGAAGTGACGAAAGTTTGGTCATTTGGGTTCTATTTCGTGTTTTTCACTGGTAAAATTTGCATAACAGTAGGTGCTCGAGTGTGCAAAACATGTTCGTAAATATTCTGCAGAGCTCAAGATTTTTCTAAGTCATCTAGAGAAAAACACACGGTGTGTGGAATTTCCAAACGCCTGGGTGTATACTCATGTAGCTCATCCGAGAAGGCACAGGGTGTGCGGGCCGCCTCGTGAACGACCATGCGACTACTGCACACGCCTGGGTAATTTACGCACGCGCGTGAATTTCTGCAGAGTTGGGCGGATTTTCCCGAGAGCACACAGAGGCGTGGACTCACCCCTGCGGGTAACCTTGTGAACCATGCACGGGCGTGGGTAATTTCCACACACCCGTGCGAAACTCTGCAGAGGAGTTCTCTCCATCCCGAGAAGCCACAGGGGTGTGCGGCTGCCACTATGATTCGGGAGCACGGGCGTGGATGTTTTCCACACGCCCGTACGAGAGCAGTCAGAGTCAAAGGAGATAGGGGCGTGCACACGCCCCTGTACTGTTTTTGGAGTGAGGTGCACGGGCGTGGGGAATTTCCACATGCCTATGGGGATGCACAGAATGCCAAAACTCGTGAGTTCTGTTTAAAAGAGGATAATTCCTCTCTCTCTTCACGACTTCTTTTCGCTTGAAAACACTTTCACAGTATTCTCCGAGGTCAGAGTGCTAATTTGTTGGGATTTTAGTGAAATTTTCTGGCCGATTCTTCATTTTCTCATTCCATCTCATCGGTAAGTTTTGTTTTTATCATCTTCCTTGCAAATTCATGGTTTCTAGCGATTAATCTGGTTAATAATGCTTCGTTTCTTCAATAGGAAAGATGATTTATGTTTAGAACGAAGTTAGAATGACTATTAAGTTGTATTTTTGGATTATTGAAGCGTGGCCGTGCGTTTCTCACGCCCTGTGGAGGTGCTTTCATCATTCGAGTTCGATAGATCATATGCAAGCTTCGACAGTGTGGACACCATTCAGTTCAGAGTATTTGGACACCACCATAGCTTAAGCATCATGTAGTTTTCAGTACTACTTGGCTTGTACGAGGAGGCATTCACAGATACAGAGGAGTACGTGCAGTTACCGACTGATTACCCTGGAACCTTGACCCCACACAGAGCTTACAGAGTGTTATGTGGTCAAGGTCAGTACGAGCCAGGGGTGTCCAAGGCCATGTGTCTTTATCGACCTGCATACAGATACTTGCATGCCATTATGAGTAGGTCGGTGAATGACCTTGGTGATAGCACTGGTGTCCTGCGCCGTCAGGAGCTACTATACTTGTACTCGATGGTACAGCACGTATTGATTCATTTAGGGCACATCCTGGAAGAGTACATTAGACATCAGGTATACTATGCTAGACTGGGAGCGATCTTCTCGGGCCGCTACATTACGAGATTAGTGTTAGGCATGGGTCTCTTGGATTCGATTCTCGGGGCCGAGAAGACGAGTATACCTGCTCCCCTGAGTCTAGAGACGATGCGAATAGTGGGCATGGTCTGCAGGGTTCGGACAGGGATTTTTGCTTTAATACTACCAGCTACAGAGATAGCTGAGGATGAAGGTGATGAAGCTCGAGCATCTCAGCCGCCTCCCCGAGCCTCAGCCCAAGAACGATGGAGACCGAGGCACCTCCAAAGGGCGTAGGAGCCACCCCGCAATGCGATGTTTTCCACCATCTCGGGCCAATGATCGCTTTGAGAGGCTCGAGAATGCTATAGGAGTGGTCCGAGATGAGGTTGAGAGATTAGAGATACGTAGGCTACTCAGTACACAGTGTTCATGGCGCGTTTCGACATGTTACAGCAGATTTTAGAGCGAGACGTCGCCTCATCATTTGTATTGCGGCCGAGGACTCCTCCGGTCCCCTCAATTCCTCTAGCACCTCCATCCACTACCACGGCACCGGTAGACCCACTATATGCTTCTTCAAAGAATCGCAGCAAAGACTCGGAGCCCCGAGAGCGACACCGACACTTGATTTTCCCTTCCTTTACTTTCTTGCATTTTATGTTATTTTTCTTGTTTTTAGACTTGTTCACTCAGAAAGGATTCTCCTTCTGAGTTTATTTTCATTTTGCATCATCGAGTTGTATTCATTGCTTCATCTTTTATATACACTCGATTTATTTTGTCTTTATTGAGCTTCACTGAACCACCTCTTGTATGCGTGAAGATGGTCTTGTCTTCTTGGGAATTGAGACTTAGTCATGGGCACAGCCAAGGTACTGAGGTACTTGGCCGTGTGAGCTTCACAACCCGTTGGAACCCTACTCCCAACGAACTAGCTTCATCAAATGTCACACTAGGAGTCGTGAGTATTGTTTTGATTGCTTCTCCCACATTTGCTTTTTGAATGATTTATATTTTTGAGTGAGCTTAAATATGTATATTGGGGACAATGTACAACTTAAGTGTGGGGGGGAGTTTCATAGTGCACACATGTTTTCTATTGTTCTTGATTGATATATGCTCACATAGCCAATGGCGGTTCACCTTAGTTGCAATGATTGTATTCTTGAGTTTAGGAGAATTTCTAACATTGAATGTTTTCATGCTCTAGTTCTTGCTTGAATTTCTAGGAATTTTTGCCCGATTTATACTTAGTGCACTACTCACTCTTTGAACTCTATTGGAAACTCATGTCCGATGTTAAATGGACTAGTTAGGTTTATTTTCTTGTGCTAAATTCTCAAAAAAAAAAAAATGGAAAATGAAAAGAAATAACAAAATAGTTTTATTGTTTATTTGTGCTTGTAGGGTGGAAAGAGCTACCACCTATGTAGTATGAAGCTACTCTCATAAGTCGGATACTAGGTATACCCTAATGAGAGAAAGAGCTATCTCATAGGATGAGTGAAAGCTATCACTCTGGTATAAAGAGCTACCACCTTAAAAGTGTGAAAACTACCTTAGCGGCGGCTTTGGAAAGGGCTACATTAGAAGATGTGTGAAGCTACTACCATCTTTGAAATTGTTGTCACTTTTGTAAATAAATAAGTCCCTTGTACTTAGAATTTTGAAGAGTATACCTTGGGTTGTTTTGAGTGAGTTCACACACGTACACGATTTCGGGTTTGTTGTCCTTTTTTATTCAAGTTTTAAGCTAGTGCTTTAATGTTTTGTTTTTAATGTTGAAATTTCCCTTACTTTTAAAATGCACTCTTTGTATACTTTGGTGAACCTAAGGCCAAGCACTTTCAATATTTTCTTCATTGATGCACAGAATGTTTAATTTTTGCTTGAGGACAAGCAAATGCTTAAGTGTGGTGGAGTTTGATAAGTGCATGTGTGATATGAATGCGAAGCATTCTCTCCTTATGTTGAGCATTACTTTTCTCGGGTTTTTACACTAATATGTGTGTTTTTATGTTACTTTTATGCAAGTAGGGTTGTGAGGCCGAGTATGAAGGAAATAGGCCAATGTGGATCATAATGCCCCGATTTTGGAGGAAATCTTAGTAAGGTTCAAACGCGAAGACATAGGTCGATGTGAGATGCTAGAGTGTGTGCCAACCTCCTCGTATTCGAGTTGGCACATCCATTTGGAGGGGCACAAAGGCAGTCATACTCGTGCATTCTGACTTATACACATAGAACAAGAGTTTCACCAACGTGTACACCATTGAAGAAGCAAGTGATCCACGACGTGAACGTGTGCCCGTTTGCATTACCCCGACAAAAGTATGGAATTGGGAAGCTATTCGAGCCGAATATCGCAGCAGTGAGCACCGCAAGAATGATGTAGTATGTACTCGTAGCGAAAGACTGCTCATAGCGCTCGAGAAACCAGAGAAACAGATAATCCACACGGGCATGTGGAAATTATCTACGCCCGTGTGGAAATTCCGCACGGGCGCATGGAGCATCCACGCCCGTGTAGTCACCCGATTCCAGCCCTATTTAAAGCTGATTCAGCCCCGATTTTGGTATTTTTTTCTCCATTTTTTCCCCAACTTGCGAGAGGCCTTCGGCTAGGGTTTCGAGGGTTATTAGCAAGGTTTTTGGAGAGGTTTTATGGCTCTGACATCGCACGTTATTTGGAAGAAGGTTATTGGGAGAGCTTTCGTCGGCACCGATCAGGCGAGGTGTATCCTAGGCCGGACAAAGGATCCCTTGCGACGAGTAGAGGACTCTCCATAAGACTATCGACATGACCATCGAGGGGGTTTCTTTATGGATTCATTGCTTTTACATTCTATTTCTTTGATTGTAATTAGCTTCAGGGAGAGCTAAACCCCTAGTGGGTACTCGGGTATTGTGAACTCTAGGATGTATTTGTTTCTTTGAACCTCTTTATTATGCTTTCAATAAATTGATGTTTATTGTGACTTCCAACATTGAATGCTTTATTGTATGAACATTTCCCCTAGAGTGACACTAGGGTTGAGAGTTCTTGTTGGTAACCTTATGAGTCAGTGACCGACCACAAGCGTTAGACAAAGCTAGGTTGGAAAGGGTTGAGAGGGTGAGTCGAGAGGTACAGGAGTGTCCCCTTTCCCCTCCGGTGTGATAGATTCTACCTCCATTCCTCGAGTTCTTTGCGGTCATAATAGAGTGAATGGTCTAAGGGATGAATTTCCGCTGGGGCTTAGTTTCGCCTGCAACGGAGTGAAGCGTTGAGGTGATCTTAATATCTAGGGCTCAATTGTGGTTAGGGACCTTTCACCTGGACCAAAGGGTTAGGTCTATAATTAGGAAGAGATTTATCACTTGGAATCCCTAGAGCTTATTGCAACTCTACGCGAGTGCGAGATGTTGAGATTGTTCGATTTCTCCTCCGAGACATGTATAGAGTTAGGTATAGTTGACCTTAGATTTGGGATTATGTAATTAAGGATTTCCACGACTCACCATTGCATTGATTAGGAGGCATAATAGAGGGTTCTTGCACTTGAAACAATTATCCTTGGCGGAGCATTATCCGGGTACCCCATCTCTATCGATTGCCTTACCCCCCTTCTTTACTTTTGCTCTCTTTCTTATTGCTTTTATTGTTGAGAATTGAATCATTATCACACTCCTTATCATTGATCTTTCACATAGCTAAGAATCAAATTAAGTATTTTTATTCCCTACTCCCTGTGGATTCGATACCCGCTCACCCGGGATTATTACTTCGACAAACCCGTGCACTTGCGGGATATACGCAAGGGAACCTTGTCAACCTCGCTGTTCAGTCCAACAATTGAAGTATCATCCGAGTAGGCCTAAGCTCTCGTAAGCCTAGCTTCTTAAAGAAATGGTATGGCATGACGTTGATACTAGCCCTTGAATCCGCCAATGCCATCTCTTCACCCAAATTAGCTATGTTGCAGGGGATGATGAAGCTTCTGGTGTTTTTCTTCTTGTTCCGCATATTCTTTTACAAAACCACCGAACAAGAGGCATCTAAGATCGCTGATGCACTCTCCTCCAACTTCCTCTTGATGGTCAAAAGATCCTTTAAAAACTTTGCATACTGAGGCATTTGGGACAACACCTCCATAAAAGGAATGTTGATGTGTAATTACTTGAATAGACCCAAGAACTTCCTGTATTGCTCATCGTTTTAATCGTCCTTTAACCTTGAAGGATAAGGGATTCTTGGCTTGTAAGCTGGGGGTGCCACCTCCTTCTCTTTGTTTACTCTCTCCTCAACCTCTATGACCTCTGGTGCTTTAACATTCGTCTTCTCACTTGGAAGCCTACCTTTAACCTCATGACCACTTCTCAAATTGATCGCCTTTACATGTTCTCTCAGATTAGTGTCAGTATTACTAGGCAAGCTTCCTTGTAGCCTCTCCGATAGTGACTTCATAATTTGCCCCACTTGATTTTCTAGATTGTGCTATGACACCATGTGATTGCGAAGTATAACTTTGACTGATTGGAACCTTGTATCCGATAATTGGATGAATCGTGTCAAAGCTTTCTCAAGTCGGTCATTCAGGTCTCCATGTTTGGGGCTTGTTGTTGTTGGAAACCCAGTGGTGCCATGGCATTTTGTTGCCCCTGGTTATTCCAAGAAAAGTTGGGGTGGCTTCTCCACCCTTGGTTGTAGGTGTTGCCATAAGGATTACCTTATCCTCTTCCCGAATTACTCAGAAAGTCTACTTGTTCAGTTGGGGCTGAAGTAGCAATCAAAATAAGACAACCAAATGGCATATTTGAACCCCCACAATCGGCACAACTTGTGATTGCAGCTACCCTAGGTGATGTCAATGTATCTAATTTCTTTCTTAACGCCTCTACTTGGGCTACCAATGATTTAAATGCATTGATTTCATAGAGTCTAGCCACTTTCTTCCTTTCTCTTGCATTCCATTGGTAGCTATTCAAACCCATTTCTTCAATTAATTACCGGGCTTCTTTGGAAGTCTTGTTTCCCATTATACCTCCTATGGCAGCATCTAGAAGTTGTTTGATGCTTGATCTCAAAATGTCATAAAATGCATTAATGATCATCCACTCGGGGAACCCATGTTGTGGACACTTCTGCAAAAGGTCTTTGAATCATTCCCAAGGCCCAAACAAAGTTTTAAGTTCCATCTTAACAAATGAAGATATCTCATTACGAAGCTTTGCCTTTTCCCCAGAGGGAAGTACCTTGCAAGGAAAGCTTCTACCATTTTGTTCAACATTGTGATAGAAGCTCTTGACAATGAATGAAGCCACTGTTTGGCCCTACCTTTTAAACAGAATGGGAAAGCCCTCAATCGAATTACATCATCAGAAACCCCATTGATCTTCAACATGTCGTAAACTTCATGGAAGTTCTCAATATGATTGTTTAGGTCTTCATCAGCTAACCCATTAAATTATGTAGACTGTTGAACCATCTCAGTAAAGGCCAGCTTCAACTCAAAATTCTGGGCTGCTACCGGTGGCCTCACAATGCTTGATTGTGTCCCATGAATAGTGGATCTAACAAAATCTGAAAGAGTTCTTTATTGGCACTCTTGTTCAGCAATGTATTCAGATCCTTCACCCTCTATTTCAGCTGAATGATTCTGTTCTTGAACAGGTTCTATACCCATTCTATGGAGTGTTCGTTCAAGTTTAGGATCTCCATCAACTAATGTCAAAGGGTTCCCTCGGGTCATAACCTTGAGCTGCTACAAAAGAAACAAAAACAAATCAGAAAGATGATAGAACAAGAAAAGGTGAAATAGAATAAACAATGAATAGCTAAAATAGAAAAGTGCTAAGTGTTTCTAAAATTCCTATTCCCTGGCAATGGTGCCAAAAACTTCTCAACGCCCCTTGTGTATGACCTGCAAATGTACGGGTTTGTCGAAATAATAAATCACAGATGAGTGGGTTATCATATCCACAGGGAATAGTAAATAGAAACACAACAATTGCTACTTAACTATGTGAAGATGAAACAATAATAGTGTGGATAAAATCAATGTGAACAAGACTAAAGAAAATAAGAAAGAGAGGCATAATAAAATGAGAGGAAAGGCAATTAATAGAAATCAGGGCACTCGGACATTGCTCCACCTAGGGTTATTGATTTAAGTGCAAGACCAACTATTATTTCTCCCTAACGATGCTTAATGAGTTGTAGAGATCCTAAAATACATGATCCCAAACCTAAGATCAACCGTGACTACACTATGTCCTAGTGGAGAAATTGCTTAGTCCCAACACCTCACATCGCGTATAGTTGCAAGAAACTCTAGGGATTCCAAGTGATAAACCTATTTCTATATGTAGATCTAACCCTTTGGTCCAGGTGAAAGACCCCTAGTCACAATTAAGCCCTAGATACTAAAGATTACTACAACGCTTCACCCTATTGATAGCGCAACTAAGACCCAGCGGAGTTCCTCTCTCAGTATTTCACTCTATTGTGACCGCAAAGAACTCTAGGAATATGGAGGTAAGATAAATCACACCGAAGAAGTAAGGGGGCGCTCCACTATCTCTCAACTCACCATCATAACCCTTTTCATTCTAGCATTGTCTAACCCTCATGGTGTGCCATTCATCCACAAAGGCTACCAAGATGGACTCTTAACTTTAGCGTTACTCTAAGGAGAAATCATTCAACAAGCATTCAAGATTGGAACTTAATTAAAGACATCAATTAAAGAAAGCATAATAAAAGGTCAATGAAACAATAACATCCTAGGGTTTACAAGTTGATAAGTGCTTGTGTGATAAGAATGTGAAGTGTTCTTTGCTTATGATGAGCATTACTTTTATCAGGTTTTAGTGCTAATATGTGTGGATTTATGTTACTTTCATGCATATAGGGTTGTGAAGCAGAATGTTAAAAAAAGAAGCCAATGTAGATCGTGAATGCAACATTTGGAGGAAATCTTAACAAGGATCAAACGCAAAGACATAAGTCGGGTTTAAGATGCGAGAATGTGTGCCAACCTCCTTATATTCAAGTTAGCACAATGATTTGGAGGGGCACAAAGGCAGTCACATTCGAGTATCCCGGCTTGTGCATTAATAGCAATATCTTCACTGATGAAGCAGTTGTTGAAGAAGCAAAGCGATCTACAATGTAAATGTATGGCAGTTTATGTTACCTCGATGAAAACATCAATTTGGGATTATATCTAGCCCGTACTACAGCAGGGCAATACAGCAAATACTGTAGTAATTTACTGTAGCAGGTACTGTTCACATGCGGCCGAACAAGAGAATTCCAGAGAATCCAGACGGGCATGTGGAAATTATCCATGCCCATGTGGAATTCCACAGGTCCGTGAGGAGAATCCACAGAGGCATGTGGATTCCCGATTCCAGCCCCATTTAAAGCCGATTTCAGCATTTTTTTCTCCATCTTTTCCCCAACTTGAGAGAGGGTGGCAGCTAGGATTTAGAGAGTTATTCACTAGGGATTGGGAGAGGTTCTATGTCTCTAACATCACTCACCATTTAGAAGAAGGTTAACGGAAGAGCTTTCATCGGCACCGATCTAGCGAGGTGTATCCTAGGCTAGACAAAGGGACCCTTGGACGAGTAGAGGCCTCTCCACAAGACCAACGTCACAACTATCAAGGGATTTTCTATGGATTACTTATTTTTACATTCACTATTTTTGATTGTAATTAGATCCATGGAGAGCTAAACCCCCTAATGGGTACTTGGATTTGTGAACCGTAAGATGTATTTGTTTCATTAAACCTTGTTATATTGCTTTCATTAATTGATGTGTTAATTGAGTTCCAATATTGTATACTTGATTGTTTGAATACTCCCTCAGATTGACACTAGGGTTGAGAGTTCTTTTTGGTAAACCTTATTAGTGAGTGACACACAACGAGAGTTACAAAAAGCTAGATTGGAGAGGGTTGAGAGGGTGAGTCGAGAGGTAGCAGAGCTTGCGCTTTCCCCTCCATTATGATTTATCCTACCTCCATTTCCTCAAGTTATTTGTGGTCATAGTAAAGTGAATAGGCTAAGGGATGACCTTTCACTGGGGCTTAGTTGAAGAGGCAATGGAGTGAAGTGTTGAAGTGATTTTAGCACCTAGGGCTTAATTGTGACTAGGGACCTTTCACCTGGACCAAAAGGTTAGGTCTACATCTAGAAAGAGGATTTATCACTTGAAATCCCTAGAACTAATTGCGATTATATACGAGTGAAAAGTTGAGAAATTATTTAATTTCTCCTCCGAGACATGTATAGAGTTAGGCATGGTTGACCTTAGATTTGTGATAATGTATTGAAGGATCTTAATGCCTCATTAATGCACTAGTTTGGAAGCATATTAGAGGGTTTTTACACTTGAAATGATTGTCCTAGGCGGAACAATATCTGGGTACCCCATTTATATTGATTGCCTAACCTCCCCTTTACTTGTGCTTTCTCTCTTATCTCTTTTACTTTTGTTTACATTACATCTTGTTACACAACTATTATTCACTTTTCGCTTAGTTAAGAAACAATTCAAGTATTTTTGTTCCTTGCTCCCTGTGGATACGATACCCACTCATCTGAGATTTATTACTTTGACAAACCCGTACACTTATGGGACATACACAAGGGTCATTGTCACAAGTCCAAGTACCCATTAAGGGGTTTAGCACTCTACGGAGCAGGATATAATCAATAATGAAATCAAAAGTAAAAACATGTACTCCATAAGAAAACCCACTCTGTATTCATGTCGATGGTCTTGTGTGGTGGCTTCATCCTTTCCAAAGGTCCCTTTGTCAAGTCTAGGGCACACCTTGCCGGATCAGTGCTGATGAAAGCTGCCCCAATAACTATCTTCCAAGAGAAACACAGTGTTAAAGACATAGAACTACTCCAAAAGTCTTGCCATAGCACCTCTAAACCCTAGACGCAAGCATCCCAAAGGTGAAGAAAAGATGGAAAGAAGGATGAAAGATGGATCCCCAAATCGGTATAAGTCACGGCTTTATAAAGGTTTGGAATCGGACATCCACACGGGCGTGTGGAATTTCCACAAGCCCGTGTGGATTTCTAGAAATCTAATTTTCTGCTACAGTGCTCTACCAAAAATACTCCCGAATCCACACTTTGTATCGAGGCAACATAAACGGGCACACGTCTATACCGTAGATCGCATCACTTCTTCAATAAAATGCTATATTGGTGAAGATCTTGCTAACATTGCACAAGTTAGAATACACAAATGTGACTGTCTTTGTGCCCCTCCAAACTATTTAATTGCTTGAGCGCATGGAGGTTGGCACACATTCACGTATCTTCGATCACAACTTGTGTCTTCACATTTGTTCACTCCAAGACTTCATTAACAAAGAACAATGAAAATCTACTTTGGCTTATTTCTTTCATATTTGGCTTCATAACCCTTCATGCGTGAAAGTTCACAAATACACATGTATTAGCAATAAAATCTAATAAAAGTAATGCTCATTATAAGAAAAAGAATGCTTCATATTACTAATGCACAAGAACTTATCAAGCATGTACTCCCCAAAGCTCTAATTGAGAAGGACTTATTTATGTACAAAAAGAAAAGAGAAGGTAGTAGCTTCACAGATCCTCTAAGGTAGCCCTTTCCTAGGCGGCCGACAAGGTGGCTTTCACACTTTTAAGGTGGTAGCTCTTTCTACAGAGGTATTAGCTTTCACTCATCACATGAGATAGCTTATTCTCTCGTTAGAGCATAACTAGTATCCGACTTATAAGTATAACTTCATACTTCATAGGTGGTAGCTCTTGCTGATAAGTGTCTAAATACATCACTTTTATAGCATATATTTTATGCACTTTCATGCATACTTCTATGACTCCAATGCCTTTATTGTGTTTTATTTGTTATAATTTTTTTAAGACACTGAAGAACCATAATTGCGAGGATGAACTACATTTGGGTCATTTCGAAGAAGATTGATGATGAAATGAAGTTTACACGAGCTCCGGACGCAAAATAATGCCCAAAAAGCATTTCATAGAACCCTGAGTTGGCACTGCAGTGACCACACACTTCTGTGTTGCCATTGTGCAGTCCACATAGTGCCCATACATCCCAGGCACTGAGCTGTACGGCCTTGTCTGCGGCCCGCATACCGCCCACACACACACTGGCAAAACCATTATCTTAAGGTTATGTAAGGCAACCTAGGGTTTTTTGGGAGCTGTCTTTTGCCACTATCTTTTCTACCATTCTCCACCATCTTCTCCATCATTCTCCACCATCATCTCCATCATTCTCCACCACCATCACTGGATTGGAAGACGATTTGAAGAGCAACAACCCAAGGAAAGAAGAATGTAGCACTCAAAGAGGTCATCAAGGAGCTCACTAACACGGATCCAGTGAGCCTTCATCATCACCTTCTAGCCTACATCTAAGGGAGATTTTTATGGGCTTTGTCATCGATTATATTTTGTTTCCTCTCTTTATGATGTGGAACTATCCTCCCAAGGCCATTGGGCTCCGGTGAGCCTTGGGAGAGGAACTTGTATGTATGGATGGATGATATTTGTTAGTTTTAATTGATTGTTGGCATGTTTGTTGATTTCAATCTATTGTTTTGATGTTCAACCTATAATGGATGGATTCCCTAGGTTTTGATTCATGAATTGTACATGTATTGCGGGATGCTTTCGTGTATTAGGTCATGCAATGATTGAAGGGGGATTCAATGTACCGATACACTGAAGGTTCCGGGTGCCGGTAGCTCCCTGCGTGCATTAGGGTTGTTCTAGCTGAGAGCGAGCAATAGAATTACCCTATACAGGAATCCCTATTCCCAAAGACATCGTAGGTCTATCTTCCAGATGGAGGAACCTGTATTGCATTAGGGTTACTTCATGGAGGTTTCGTGGTAGTCGACATTCGAGTCTACCGGACCAACTCTAGCCAACCTTGTGCTTAAACTACCAGATTCATCCTAACTTGTTCTTATCTCGAGGGGGTCCATGCCCGAGGCCTTTAGTTCTCATTGCTACTTGTTCTTCAGATTGCTTGTATAGTGTTCCTTAGTCCATTTTATTTATAGTTCTTTCTTTTATTTATTTTGTGTTTGTGATTTGAAACAACAATCTCTTTATTTGGTCAACTAGATAGTGATACCTAGGAGGAAGTTAATAGCAGATCTTGGGCCATTAGGAATATGACCCTCTTGTGTTTGCACAAGTGGTTATTTCTTGATGTCCCGTGAAGTAGCGGCCGGGGAGTCGTATGCTCTCTTTTTACAGTGTCGTGCGATGACTCATCACTTTCCATCCCTAATGCACAAACAAACAAACATATATTTTTTTCTTTTTTTTTCACAGAAATTAAAACAAGAAACAAACTATAAATAGTCCCTTAGACGTCGAACTCTAGTTTCCACAAGGTTTAATGAATGAGAAGTACAACAAGTTTTAATTGGGTAAAAATTCCTCTAAAAATTCAAGTAAAAACTAGAGCATTATAGTATTCAATGTTAAAAATTCTCCTAAACTTAAGAATATAATCTATTACAACTAAGATGCAAAACCATTTCCTACATGAGCAAGAATGATAAGTGCTTGTGTATTAGGAATACAATATATTCTTTTCTTATGATGAGCATTACCTTTATCAGATTTTAGTCCTAATACATGTGTATTTGTGAACTTTCATGCATGAAGGTTGTGGAGTGAAATAATGAAAGAAAGAAGCCAAAGTAGATTGTGATTGTACTTTGTTGATGAAGTCTTGGAGTGAACAAATGGGAAGGAACAAGTTGTGATCGAAGATACATGAATGTGTGCCAACCTCCATGCTTTTAACAATTACCATGATTTGGAAGGGCACAAAAGCATTCACATTTGTGTATTCTGACGTGTGCAATCTTAGCAAGATCTTCACCAATATGGCATTTGATTGAAGAAGCTATGCAATCTTCGGCATAGTTGTGCGCCCGTTTATGTTGTCTCAATGAAAAGTGTGGATTCAGGAGTGTTTTTGAGGGGTACCGTCGCAGGTATTGTAGCAATTTACTGTAGTAGTTACTGTTCATAGCTAGCAAAAAATTAGATTTCTAGAAATCCACACGGCCGTGTGGAAATTACCCGTGCCCGTGTGGATGTCCAATAACAGGCCTTTATAAAGCCGTGACTTGTACCGATTTGGTGATCCATCTTTCATCCTTCCTTCCATCTTTTCTCCATCATTTGAGAGCCTTGTGGCTACGGTTTAGAGGGGATTTAGCAAGCCTTTTGTAGTGGTTCTACGGCCTTGACCCCATGTTTCTTTTAGAATTTAGTTATTGGGTGAGTTTTCATCAGCACCGATCAAGTGAGATGTGCCCTAGGCTTGACAAGGGGACCTTTGGAGAGGACAAGGCTACTCCACAAGACCATCGACTCAAACACCGAGGGTTTTTCTTATGGATTATATGTTTCTGCTTTCGATTTAATTATTGATTGCGTCTTGCTACATGCAGAGCTAAACTCCCTAGTGGGTAGTTGGACTTGTAAACCCTAGGATGTTATTGTTTCATTGACTTTTTATTATGCTTTCATTAATTGATTTCTTGAATTAACTTCCAATCTTGAATGCTTGTTGAATGTTTTCTCTCTTATAGTGACATTAGTGTTGAGAGTCCATCTTGGTAGCCTTTGTGGATGAGTGACACGCCATGATGGTTAGATAATGCTAGATTGGAGTGGGTTGAGAGGGTAAGTAGAGAGGTAGCGGAGCATCCCTTTTCTTCTCCGGTGTGATATATCCTACATCCATGTTCCTTGAGTTCTGTGTCGTCATAATAGAGTGAAGTGTTAAGAGATAAACTCTGCTCGGGCTTAGTTGCGCAAGTAATAGAGTGAAGCGTTGCAGTAATCCTTAGTATCTGAGACTTAATTGTGACTGGGGTTCTTTCTCCTGGACCAAAAGGTTTGATCTATTTATAGTAACAGGGTTTATCACTTAGAATCCCTAGAGCTTCTTTCAACTGTACACAATGTAAGGAGTTGAGACTGAGCGATTTCTCCACCTGGGCATAGTGTAGAGTTAGTCACAGTTGACCTTAGGTTTGGGACCATGTATTTTAGGATTTCCACGACTCATTAAGAATCAGTTAGGAGATATAATAGTTGGTCTTGCACTTGAAGCAATAGTCCTAGGGGAGCAATGTCCGAGTGCCCCACCTTCTATCGATTGCCTTTATTCTCATTTTATAGTACCTTTCTTTCTTATTTCTTTTAGTTTTGTTCATATCAATTTTATTTATACTATCATTGATTCATCTTCATCATAGTTAAAAAGCAATCTTAGGGTTTATGATCATTATTCTCTGTGGATACGATAACTAAAACGACTGAATATGCATGTAAACCGCAAGTGCACAGGGTGTGGAAGCAATAAATCCCAGGTGAGTGGGTATCGTATCCACAGGGAATAGTGAATAGAAACACAACGATTACTATCTAACTATGATGAGAATAAATCGATGGTATGATGAATGAGATTGATATAAAAAGAGATAAAATAAATAAGAGAGTGACAAGGTCCCCTTGCGTATATCCCGCAAGTGCAGGGGTTTGTCGAAGTAATAATCCCGGGTGAGCGGGGTCGAATCCACAGGGAGTAGGGAATGAAAATACTTAATTTGGTTCTTAGCTATGTGGAAGATCAATAGTGATTAGTGTGAAATTGATTCAATTCTTAATAATAAAAGAAGCAAGTGAGAGAGCAAGAATAAAGAAAAGGGTAAGGCAATCGATAAAGATGGGGTACTCAGATGATGCTTCACCTAGGATAACCGTTTCAAGTTCAAGAACTCTCTATTATACCTCCTAATCAATGCCATTGTGAGTCGTGGAAATCCTTACATACATAGTCCCAAATCTAAGGTCAACTATGCCTAACTCTATATATGTCCCTGAGGAGAAATCAAACAATCTCAACACCTCGCACTCGCATAGAGTTGCGATGAGCTCTAGGGATTCCAAGTGATAAATCTCTTCCTAAAAGTAGACCTAACCCTTTGGTCCAGGCGGAAGGTCCCTAGCCACAATTAAGCCCTAGATACTAAGATCCTCTCAACGCTTCACTCCATTGCACCTGCAACTAGGCCCCAGCGGAGGTTCATCCCTTAGACCACTCACTCTATTATGGTCGCAAAGAACTGGAGGAACAGAGGTAGAATCTATCACGTTGGAGGGGAAAGGGAACGCTCCTGTACCTCTCAACTCACCCTCTCAACCATCTCCAACCATAGCTTTGTCTAACGCTCGTGGTGTGTCACTCACTCACAAGGTTACCAACAAGAACTCTCAACCGTAGTGTCACTCTAGGGGAAATGTTCATACAATCAAGCATTCAAGGTTAGAACTCACAATAAGCATCAATTTATTGAAAAGCATAATAAAGAAGTTCAATGAAACGAATACATCCTAGGATTCACAATCACCCAAGTACCCACTAGGGGTTTAGCTCTCCATGGAGCTAAGTACAATCAAAGAAATCAAATGTAAAAACAATGAATCCATAAAGAAACCCCCTCGATGGTGCGTAGTCGATGGTCTTGTGGAAAGTCCTCTACTAGATCGTCCAAGGATTCCTTCGTCCGGTATAGGATATGCCTCGATCGAAGCTCCCCTACCAACCTTCTTCCTAATAGAATCACAATGTAGGAGCCGTAGAACCTCTCCAAAACCTTGGCCAATACCCCTCGAAACCCTAGCCGAAGCCCTCTCGCAAGTTGGGGAAAAGATGGAGAAAAGAATACTGAAATCGGGGCTAAAATCGGCTTTAAATAGGGCTGTAATCGGGCGACTACACAGGCGTGTATGATGTCACACGCCCATGTCGAATTTCCACACGGGCGTGGATAATTTCCACAAGCCCGTGTGGATTCTCTGTTTCTCTGATTTCTCGACCGGCTATGAACAGTGCTTCTACAGTACTTGTTGCATTGTTTTGCTATAGTACCCTGTTACAGTACTCTGCCGGAAATACTCACGAATTCCATACTTTCATTGGGGGTAACGCAAACGGACACACGTTTACGTCGTGAATCACTTGCTCCTTCAATGATGTACATGTTGGTGGATCTCTTGTTCTTATATGCATAAGTCAGAATGCTCGAGTGTGACTGCCTTTGTGCCCCTCCAAATGAATGTGCTCACTAGAATACAAGGAGGTTGGCACACACTCTAGCATCTCACACCTGACCTATGTCTTTGCGTTTGAACCTTAGCAAGATCTCCTCCAAAATAGGTGCATTATGATCCACATTGGCCTATTTCCTTCATACTCGGCCTCACAACCCTACCTGCATAAAAGTAACATAAAAACACATATATTAATGTAAAAACCTGAGAAAAGTAATGCTCAACATAAGGAATGAACGCTTCGCATTCATATCGCACAAGTACTTATCAGAGAGAGAGAGGCACAATAATTGAGAGGAAAAAGGCAATCAATGTAAATGGGGTACTCGGATATTGTTTCGCTTAGGGTTATTGCTTCAAGTTCAAAACCAACTATTATGCTTCCTAACTAATGCATTAATGAGTCGTGGAGATCCTAAGATACATAATCTCAAATCTAAGGTCAACCATGACTAACTATGCACCAAGTCCCGGTGGAGAAACCAATCAGTCTCAACACCTCGCACTGTGTACAGTTGCTAGACACTCTAGGAATTCCAAGTGATAAACCCTATTCCTCTATGTAGACCTAACCCTTTGTTCCAGGCTTAAGATCCCTAGTCATAATTAATTCATAGGTGTTAAAATCACTTCAACGCTTTACTCCATTGCCTTTGCAACTAAACCACAGTGGAAGGTCAACCCTTAGCACATTCACTCTATTATGACCGCAAAGAACTCTTGGAACGTGGACGTAGAGTAAATCAAATCGAATGGGAAAGGGGACGCTCTACTATCTCTTGACTCACCCTCTCAACCCTCTCCAATCTAGCTTTGTCTAACCCTTATGGCGTGTCACCCATCCACAAAGGTTACCAATATAGACTCTCAACCCTAATGTCCCTATAAGGGAGAAATCATTCAACAAGCATTCAAAATTGAAACTCAATTAAAACATCAATTAAGGAAAGCATAATAAAAGGTTTAAAGAAACAATAGCATCCTATGTTCACAAAGCCAAGTACCCACTAGGGGTTTTAGCTCTCCATGGAGCTAGTTACAATTAACATTGAAATCGAATGTAAAAACAAGTAATCCATAGAATAACCCCCTCGGTGTTTGTGTCAATGGTCTTGTGGAGTGGTCTCGTCATCTCCAAAAGTCCCCTTGTCAAGCTTAGGGCACACCTCGCTAAATTGGTGCCGACGAAAGCTCCCCCAATAACCTTCTTTCAAGTGGAGCGCAGTGTCTAAGTCGGAGAACCACTCCCAAAGCCTTGCCAAAACTCCTCTAAACTTTAGCCACAACCCACTCTCAAGTTGGGGAAAGAATGGAGAAAATAATGCTGAAATCGAGCTGGAAAATAGCTTTAAAGAGGCTAGAATCGGGCATCCACACGGGCCTGTGGATGTTCCACACGCCCCTGTGGAATTTCCACATGGGCCTGTGGAGATTCCACACTCCTGTGTGGATTCTCTGGAATTCTAATTTTTGGCCGGCTGTGAACAATAACTGCTATAGTAAATTACTATAGCGATTTGTTACAGTAACCTGCTATAGTACTCTCCGCCAAAAACACTCCTGAATCCACTTTTCATCGAGGCAATATAAAAAGGCACATATTTATGCTGTAGATTGTGTAACTTCTTCAATAAACAGGTACATTGGTGAAGATCTTGCTATCATTACACAAGTTGGGATACGCAAATGTAACTGCCTTCGTGTACCTCCTACTGATTGTAATGGCTTGAATACATGGAGGTTGGCACACATTCATGTGTCTTAGAGCCCCAATTGTGTCTTCGCGTTTGTTGCTTCAAAGATTCCACCAAATAGTGTGTTCAAGATCTACTTTTGGCTTCTTTTCTTAATACTTAGCTTCACAACCATATATGTGAAAAAGAACACAAAACACATGTATTAGCACTTAAACCTAATAAAAGTCATGCTTATTGTACGGAAATAATGCTTCGCTTTCTTAACACACAAGCACTTATCAAACTCGCCCACACTTAAGCTTTTGCTTGTCCTCAAGAAAAAGTAAAACATTGAAGCATTGAAGAAGGATATAATAAAAGTGCTCGGCCTTAGGTTCACCAAAGCATGCAAGGAGAGCATTCTACAAGTAAGGGAAATTTCAACAATAAATACGAAAAATCAATGTTCTAGCTAAAAACATGATCAAAAAGGACAATAAACCCAAAATCATGTAAGTGTGTGTAAACTCACTCAAGTCAAACCAAATTATACTCCTCAAAGTTCTAAGTATAAAGGACTTATTTATTTACACAAAGTGACAAAAATTAAAAAGATGGTAGTACCTTCACACATCCTCTAAGGTAGCCCTTTCCAAAGCGGCCGCTAAGGTGGCTTTCACACTTTTAATGTAGTCGCTCTTTTAACCGGGGTGGTAGCTTTCACTCATCCTATGAGATAGCTCTTTCTCTCATTAGGGCATAACTAATATCTGACTTATGAGAGTAACTTCATACTTCATCGGTGGTAGCTCTTTCCACGCCCAAATGCACAACTAAACACTATATTTTTCTTTCTTCATTTTAACAAAATAAAGACAAAAAAGAAAACAAATTATTAACATCGAACTTGAGTTTCCAAAAGAGTTTAATGAATGAGCAGTGCAACAAGTGTCAATCGGGCAAAAATTCCTAAAAATTCAAGAACAAACTAGAGCATGAAAACATTCAATGTTAAAATTCTCCTTAACTCAAGAATACAAGCATTGCAACTAAGGTGAACCACCATTGGCTATGTGAGCATGTATGTCAATCAAAATTTATATAAAGAACATGTGCAATGTAAACTCCCCCCCACACTTAAGATGTACATTGCCCTTAATGTACGCATTTAAGCACGATAAAAGTAAAACAATTTAAAACAAATGTGGGGGTGGGCAATTGAAACATTACTACCCTAACTCCTAGTTGTGCGGTTGATGGAGCTAAGTCCTTGGGAATGACGTTCCAACGGGTCAAACACACACGGCCAAGTGTGAAACACCTTAACCATGTCCATGACTAGTTCTCAATTCCCATACTGACAAGACCATCTGCATGGATACACAATGGGGGTCAGTAAAGCTCAACAAACAAAAATAACTCAATTATATAAAAGATAGAGCAATGAAATACAACTTGAGACATAAATAAAAGATAAACCCAGAAGGAAAATCTTTTCAGAGTATACAAGTCCAAAATAAAATGCAAAAATAAAATACAAAAAATAAAAACAAAGAAGGTGAAGATGCCTCAAGTGTCGGTGTCAATTGCTGGTGCATTTGTTGCCGCTGCTAGTGAAGATGATTCTGGTGCTGCAAAATAAATGAAGATTGGGTGACCAAAAGAGAAAGAGAAGCTTACTGATGAAATGAGAATGAGAGAATAGAAACCGGCCAGAAAACTCAACTAACAACCCTCTAAAACGGCGTTGAGAGGTCGAGAGAGTGCAAGGATGTGTTCCCAGAATGTTTGGGATGAAAAGATGAAAAGCAAAATAAATTTATAACCAGAAAATGCAGCCTTTTGAGTTCTGTACATCCACACACGCGTGTGGAAATTACCCACACCCGTGTGACTCCACAGGAGAGACCCACAGGGGTAGACGCATACGCTTGTGGTTTCTCGGGGATGACACCCTATGCTTCAGAATGCATCTGCAAGGGCGAGCGGAAAATTACCATGCCCGTGTGCCTTACCCACAGGGACAGACGCACACGTCTATAGCTTCTCTGTCCAACCAAGAAAATTCTCTAAGTGCTTCACACGCCCGTGCGGAAATTCCGCACGGGCGTGGATCCTTACTGGGCAATTCACAAGGATAGACGTTTGCCCCTGTGTCTTCTTGGGATGGAGGTGAAATTCTCTGCAGAGAACCACACGGGCATACGGAAATTACCCACACCCACGCGTTTGTTGATAGAATCATCCACAGGGGCAAAGTCCACGCCCCTGTTTCTTCTCGGGAAAAATCTCTAAGTCTCTGCAGGGAAACAAACGCCCGTGCGAAAATTCTGCAAGGTCGTGGACAATCACAAGGTCACTCAGAGATATATACTGGAAGCCAGCCTAACAATGCAATTTTAACTTGAGAAAACACAAAAACACCCTCAAATGACCAAGGTTCTTCGCCACACATGATTAGGCACATGATAACACCACAATGTCCACAAGTAAATCTCAGCAAAAGCATCTAAGTATCAAGACACCAACACTTAAAGCCTTATTCATGCAAATACTAACTAAAAACTAGAAAAACATTAAAAACATGGGTTGTCTCCAAAGAAGCGCTTGTTTTACATCACTTAGCTTGACATACCTTTTCCTTTCCTTATGGGGGCTTGAAAAGAGTGTGTTGCTCCTGACTAGAAATTCCATAGCTACTTCCTTTAAACCAAAAATCTACTTGCCGGGGCGGAATATTTGTTGGAGAGTAAAACCATCTTATCTTTGGCCTCCAAGGAAACAATTTGGGTTGGGAATTGTCCAAGTTTAGCACAGGTGGGTCATTGGATGGCTTTAATCTCCTGCCCACATCTACTTCCAAACCCAAAATCTCTTTCTTATAATTTATGAGTTGATCAATCCCAAAGAGAGGTGCTTGTTCCATTACCTTAGGATTCACTTCTTCTTGTGTATTTTCGGCTTGAAAGGAACATGACACTAGTAAATCCCCTTGAAATTTTCTCACTCACAAGCACAATCTTCATTCACACAATCCAGAATCTCAAAATGGTATTCAACTTATTTCTTTTAATTATCCGCACCAATGTACTAAATTTGCCTAACTTCTTCATTGGCGTTCACTACTTCATCATTTCTATAATAAACTTGAATTCCTTGCTCAAATACTTGTTGTTCCTTGGAGAGTGTGTCAAGTATCCCTCCTATTTGATGCTCAAGGTTTTTAAAGGAGGCTTTATGACATCTTAGTATCATCTTAATATTTTGAACATGAACATCAGTTGCTTCAATAAAATTAGCTAATACTTTTTGCAATTGAAGTGCATCCTCTCTAATTGTCTCATCCTTTTGACATTCTACTTGAGGTGCTTCCCAATGTTGTCCATCATTATTCCATAATAAGTTTGGGTAGCCCACTTCAATTGGATGATATGTGCTATAACATGGATTGCTTCGCTGTTGTGAAGTAACAATTCTATCAACTTTTTTCTAGAGAACTTCGACCTGAAAATATAGAGCAACGACTGGGTCAATCATCATTTAAACTCCTTGCAAGAAAACGTAGGACATAACAAAAGAAAACAAATGAGAATGATGGAAGAATAAGAAAGTGTGAAATAGAATGAATGATAAATAGCTAAAATAGCTAAAATAGTAAAGTGCAAAGTGTTTTCAAAATGCCTATTGCCCGTCAACGGCGCCCAAACCTTCACATGACCGAATAAATCCAAGGTGAGTGGATATCGTAGCCATAGGGAATAGTGAATAGAAACACAATGATTGCTATCTAACTATGATGAGAATAAATCGATGGCATGATGAATAAGATTAATATGAAAATAGATAGAAGCAAATAAGAGAGAGAGGTGCAATAATTGAGAGGAAAAAGGCAATTGATATAAATGGGGTACTCGGATATTGTTCCGCCTAGGAGTATTGCTTCAGGTGCAAAACCAATTATTATGCTTCCTAACTAATGGATTAATGAGTCATGGAGATCCTAAGATACATGGTCCAAAATCTAAGGTCAACCATGACTAACTCTACACCAAGTCCTAGTGGTAATATCGATTAGTCTCAACACCTTCCACTATGTACAGTTGCAAGACAATCTAGGGATTCCAAGTGATAAACCCTATTCCTATGTGTAGACCTAACCCTTTGGTCCAGGCGGAAGGTCCCTAGTCACAATTATGCCCTAGGTGCTAAAATCACTTCAACGCTTAACTCTGTTGCCTTTGCAACTAAGCCCCAGAGGAAGGTCATCCATTAGTTTGTTCACTCTACTATGATCACAAAGAACTCTTCGAATGTGGAGATAGAGGAAATTAAATCGAAGGGGAAAGGGGACGCTGGGCTACTTCTCAACTCACCCTCTTAACCCTCTCTAATCTAGCCTTATCTAACCCTCATGTCATGTCACACATCCACAAAGGTTATCAATATTGACTCTCAATCCTAGTGTCACTCTAAGGGAGAAATCTTTCAACAAGCATCCAAGATTGGAACTCAATTAAAACATCAATTAAAAAAAGCATAATAAAAAGTTTAAAGAAACAATAGCATCCTAGGGTTCACAAATCCAAGTACCCAGTAGAGGGTTTAGCTCTCTTCATGGAACTAGTTACAATCAACAATGAAATCAAATGTAAAAACAAGTAATCCATAGAAAAACCTCCTCAGTGTTCATGTTGATGGTCTTGTGGAGTGGCCTCGTCCTCTCCAAAGGGACCCTTCTCAAGCCTAGGCCAAACGTCGCCGAATAGGTACCGACGAAAGCTCCCTTAATAACCTTCTTCCAAGTGGATCACAGTGTTGAAGCCACAGAAGCAATCCAAAAGCCTTGTCAAAACCCCTCTAAACCCTTGCCTCAGCCTACTCTCAACTTGGGGAAAGAATGGAGAAAAGAATGCTAAAATCAGGCTAAAAAATGGCTTTAAATAGGTTAGAATCGGCCATCGACATAGGCCTGTGGATGTTCTACACGCTCCTCTGGAATTTCCACACAGGCGTGTGGAAATTTCACATGCCTGTGTGGATTCTCTGGAATTCTGATTTTCGGCTGGCTATGAACAGTAACTATTATTTTAAATAGCTACAGTAATTTGCTGCAGTACGTGCTATAGTACCACGCCAAAAACACTCCCGAATCCACTTTTCATTGAGGCAACATAAATGGACACACGTTTATGCCGTAGATTGCGTCGCTTCTTCAATAAACAGGTTTATTGGTGAAGATCTTGCTATCATTGCACAAGTTAGTATACGCAAATGTGACTGCCTTCATGCCCCTCAAACTCATTGTAATGGCTTGAATACATGGAGATTGGCACACATTCACGTAGCTTAGATCCCCACTTGTGTCTTCTTGTTTGTTGCTTCCAAGATTCCACCAAATAGTGCGTTCACGATCTACTTTTGGCTTCTTTTCTTAAGACTTAGCTTCACAACCCTATATCCACAAAAGAACACAAAAAGACATGTATTAGCGCTTAAACCTGATAAAAGTCATGCTCATTATAAGTAAAGAATACTTCGCATTCTTAGCACACAAGCACTTATCAATAACCCACTCACCTGTGAATTTATTACTTCGATAAATCCGTGCACTTGCGGGTCACATGCAATCATTGTCAACACATTAGTCAACACAATCATTGTGGATATGATACATTTGCACTTGAAACATTAGTCGACACAATCATTGTCAACACATTAGTCAACTTTACACTTTGTCAACACAATCATTGTTCATCTTCACTTGGTTAAGTAGCAATTTTAGTATTTTTATTCCCTACTCCCTGTGGATACGATAAGCCACTCACTTGGGATTTATTACTTCTACAAAACCGTGCACTTGTGGGTCACATGAAAGGGCCGTTGCCAACACTCTACAGATAAATTTCTTCAACACTTATACACATACAGAGGCTACATATACAGGGGAAAACTAATCTGAGACTCATTAAAACAAGCTCAAATGACATTAAAACTTCACCAATCATAGTTAAGCATACTAAAACAACAATAATCCATGAGAAAAACATAGCAATAATGGTAAGTGCTTGTGTGATATTAATGCGAAGCATTCTTTCCTTATGTTGAGCATTACTCTTCTCGGGTTTTTACACTAATATGTGTGTTTTTATGTTACTTTTGTGCAGGTAGGGTTGTGAGGCCGAGTATGAAGGAAAGAAGCCAATGTGGATCAAAATGCACCGATTTTGGAAGAAATCTTGCTAAGGTTCAAATGCGAAGACATAGGTCGGGTGCAAGATGCTAGAGTGTGTGCTAACCTCCTCGTATTTGAGTTAGCACAACCATTTGGAGGGGCACAAGGGTAGTCACACTCAAGCATTCTGACTTATGCACATAGAACAAGATCTCTACCAATTTGTCCATCATTAAAGAAGCAAGTGATCCACGACGTGAAAGTGTGCCCGTTTGTGTTACCCCAATGAAAGCATGGATTCGGGAAGCTATTCAGGCCGGATACTGTAGCAGGAATTCAGAGAATCCGCATGGGCACAGCAAAGTACTGTAGTAGCACTGTTCACAGCTGGCCGAGAAAACAGGAATTCAGAGAATCCACACGGGCGTGTGGAAATTATACACGGCCATGAGGAAATTCCACATGGGTGTGTGAAAAATCCACATGCCCTTGTGGTCGCCCGATTCCAGCCCTATTTAAAATCGATTCAGCCCCGATTTCAGCATTCTTTTCTCCATCTTTTCCCCAACTTGTGAGAGGGTTTTGGCTAGGGTTTTGAGAGGTATTGGCTAAGGTTTTTGAGAGGTTCTATGGCTCCAACATCGTCATTCCTGAGTAAGAAGGTTGGTAGGGGAGCTTCCGTCGAGGCGTATCCTATACCGGATGAGGGAATCCTTGGATGGTGAGTAAAGGACTTTCCGCAAGACCATCAACATGACCATCGAGGGGGTTTCTCTATGGATTCATTGCTTTTACGTTCTATTTCTTTGACTGTACTTGGTTCCATGGAGAGCTAAACCCCTAGTGGGTACTTGGGTATTTGTGAACCCTAGTATATATTTGTTTCATTGAATCTCTTTATTATGCTTTCAATTAATTGATGTTTGTTATGAGTTCCAACCTTGAATGCTTGTTTGTATGAATATTTCCCCTAGAGTGACACTAGGGTTGAGAGTTCTTGTTGGTAACCTTGTGAGTGAGTGACACACCACGAGCGTTAGACAAAGCTAGGTTGGAGAGTGTTGAGAGGTTGAGTCGAGAGGTACAGGAGAGTCCCCTTTCTCCTCCAATGTGATAAATTCTACCTCCATTCCTCGAGTTCTTTGCGGCCATAATAGAGTGAATGGTCTAAGGGATGAACTTCCACTGGGGCTTAGTTTCGCATGCAACGGAGTGAAGCGTTGAGGTAATCTTAGTATCTAGGGCTTAATTGTGGTTAGAGACCTTTGTCCTGGACAAAAGGGTTAGGTCTATATTTAGGAAGAGATTTATCATTTGGAATCCCTAGAGTTCATTGCAATTCTATTCGAGTGCGAGGTTGAGAGGTTATCTAATCTCTCCTCTGGGACATGTTTAGAGTTAGGCATAGTTGACCTTAGATTTGAGATTTTGTATTCAAGGATTTCTACGACTCACCATTGCATTGATTAGGAAGCATAATAGAGGGTTCTTGCACTTGAAACAATTGTCCATGGCGGAGCATTATCCGACTACCCCATCTTCATCGATTGCCTTACCTCCTCCTTTACTCGTGCTCTCTTACTTGTTGTTTTTACTTTTGAGAATTGAATCATTTTCATACTTATCACTATTGATCTTTCACATAGCTAAGAAGGAGATTAAGTGTTTTTATTCCCTATTCCCTGTGGATTCGATACCCGCTCATCCAGGAATATTACTTTGATAAACCAGTGCACTTACGGGATATACGCAAGGGGACCTTGTCAAGTTTTTGGCGCCGTTGCCGGGGAGTAGGCGTTTAGAGATACTTTGCACTTTGTTTTTTTAGCTATTTCACCATACATTCTATTTCATATCTTCTTATTCTATCATTTTTCTGACTTTTCCTTAGTTCTTTTTGATTGTAGAAAATGATTAATATGTTTGAGTCATTTGACGCTATCATGATAATGGTTGAAAACATGGAGCAGAAAGTTCAAACAATTGCATTGCACGACATACCATGTTATTCTCATCATGAGCAATATACAACTCAACAGCCAGTAGAAGAATCAGTTGAAGAGTACATCCCCAGGATCCAAGAGCAAAACTGTGAATTAGATAATGTGATAAATCAGTTTGAGAGATCCACGTCGGTGTCAATGAGTGATCAGTTGGAGGAAAGTGTTGAAAGAATCCTAGCTCAGTTTGATTCTTCCTATCAAGATCAAAGACAAGAACTCTTTTCAGTGAGAGTTGCCATTTCAAAAGCAGAACTATGTGGAATGGACACATTGATATCCGTTGTAGATTGTAAAAAATAGGTACCCAGGTGGAAGAAGAGGAGAATAACTGTGAACATGAGGCAAATGATTTTGAGGAGATTGATAGATTGAAGGAGGGCGACTTGCGTCCATCAATTGTTGAACCACCAGAACTTGAGCTTAAAACTCTTCCAACACATTTGGAATATGCATTCTTAATGGAGGACTCTAAACTCCCTATAATTGTAGCTTCAAACTTGTCTGCGGGGCAGAAGGATAAGCTTGTTAGCATGTTGAAAAAGCACAAATCAGCTATTGCATGGAAGATCTCCGACATTAAGGGTATAAACCCATCATTCTGCACTCATAAGATCCTAATGGAGGATGACTACAAATCTATGATCCAACCTCAGCGAAGATTGAACCCGAATACGAAGGAGGTTGTCAAAGCGGAGGTAATAAAACTTTTGGATGCAGGAATCATCTACCCCATATCTGACAGCAAGTGGGTGAGCCCGACCCAAGTTGTCCCGAAAAAAGAAGGAATGACAGTAGTAAAGAATGAAAAGAATGAGTTAATCCCAACTAGGAGAATTACTGGTTGGCGAGTTTGCATTGATTATAGAAGACTGAATGACGTCACTCGAAAAGATCATTTTCCTTTGCCATTTATTGACTAAATGTTGGAAAGCCTAGCGGGACATCATTTCTACTGCTTTATTGATGGCATGTCAGGATATTTTAAAATCCCAATAGCGCAAGAAGATCAGGAGAAAACCACATTTACTTGGCCTTATGGTACTTTTGCTTATAGAAGAATGCCTTTCAGGTTGTGTAACGCCCCTACAACATTCCAGCGCTGCATGACGACCATTTTTGATGACTTTCTTGAAGATATTATGGAAGTTTTCATGGATGATTTTTCAAGGTTCGGGGACTCTTTCGATGCTTGTTTAAATAATTTGGAAAGGGTATTAGTGAGATGTGAAGAGACGAATCTCATCCTCAACTGGGAGAAGTGTCACTTTATGGTGCAAGAAGGCATTGTCCTTGGACATAAGATTTCGAAGGCAGGAATGGAGATGCATAAGGCAAAGATTGAGGTAATTGAAAAGCTTTCTCCACCTACGAATGTGAAAGGAATCCACAGTTTCTTGGGTCATGCAGGTTTTTACAGAAGGTTCATTAAGGACTTTCCGAAGATCTCTCAACCGTTGACCAAACTCTTAGAGAAGGATACCCTATTTGATTTCGGAAATGACTGTCTGAATGCATTTAATGTGCTGAAAGAAAAGTTAGTGCAATCACCAATCCTGACAACACCGAAGTAGGATGAGCCGTTCGAAGTAATGTGTGATGCTAGTGATTATGCAATGGGAGCAGTCTTGGGTCAGAGGAGAAATAAGCAATTTAAACCGATCTATTATGCTAGCAAGACTCTCACAAGTGCACAAGAGAATTACACCACTACTGAAAAGAATTATTAGCAGTAGTGTTTGCTTTTGATAAATTCAGACCATATCTCATCCTATCTAATGTCACAGTGTTCACAGATCATTCTGCACTCTATTATCTCATGAACAAAGCAGATGCGAAGCCGAGATTGATTCGGTGGATATTGTTGTTGCAAGAATTTGATATAGAAATAAAAGATAAAAAGGGGACAGAGAATGTGGTTCCAGATCATCTGTCGAGATTAGAAGATTGTGAGGGGCAAGAACCGGCAAGCAAGGAAATTTATGACTTCTTCCCTGAAGAGCATCTATATGTGGTACAGATATCAGAATGAAAAGATACTCCATGGTTCACAGATTTTGCGAATTATCTGTCAGGAAGGGTATTGAAGCAGGGTTTAAGCTTTCAACAGAAGAAGAAATTTTTCAATGACCTTAAGAATTTTTTCTGGGAAGATCCTTACCTGTTCCGTATTTGTGCAAATCAGGTGGTGAGAAGGTGTGTTTCTAGGGAAGAAGGTTCGAACATCATTGCGCATTGTCATCAGGCCCAATGGGGGGGGGCATTATGCATCAAGTCGAACTGCCGAGAAGGTTTTAACGGCTAGGTTCTATTGGCCTACCTTATTCCAAGATGTTCATCAATTCGTTTTACGATGTGACAGTTGTCAACGGGTGGGAAACTTATCACGAAGAGACGAGATGCCTCAAAATCCTATGCAATTTTGCGAGGTGTTTGATGTATGGGGAATTGATTTGATGGGACCATTTCCAAAATCTAATGGCAATCAATACATTCTGGTGGCAGTTGATTATGTTTTTGAGTGGGTGGAAGCCCAGGCTCTTCCAACTAATGATGCAAGAACTGTGGTGAAGTTTTTGAAGAAGTTATTTACTCGATTTGGAACTCCAAGAATAATCATTAGCGATCGGGGAACCCCATTTTTGTAACACACAATTGTCGAAAGTGTTGAAGCGTTATGGAGTTCATCATCATCTTGCTACTCCTTACCATCCGCAAACGAGTGGGCAAGTGGAGGTTACAAACAGAGAGCTCAAGAGAATCTTAACCAAATTAGTGGAGCAAGGGAAACGAGATTGGTCAAAAAGGTTAGATGACACATTTTGGGCCCATAGAACAGCATATAAAACCCTAATAGGGACCACTCCCTATAATTTATTGTATGGAAAATCATGCCATTTACCGGTGGAATTAAAGCACAAAGCATATTGGGTAATT
Organism: Dioscorea cayenensis subsp. rotundata; assembly: GCF_009730915.1. NCBI lineage: Eukaryota > Viridiplantae > Streptophyta > Magnoliopsida > Dioscoreales > Dioscoreaceae > Dioscorea > Dioscorea cayenensis. The sequence continues at coordinate 4,591,479 of NC_052490.1, forward strand.
AAAGTGATGAATTTCGACTTGCGCAAATCTGGAGAGCAACGAATATTACATCTCAACGAGTTAGATGAATGGAGGATGAAGGCATATGAGAATGCAAGGAAATATAAGGAAAGAATTCGGAAGTAGAATGACAAGCATATTAAGACCCTGAAGTATTTCAAAGTAGGCGATCAGGTGTTATTATTCAACTCTCGCCTATGTTTATTCCCGGGGAAACTCAAATCAAGGTGGTCTACTCCGTATACCATAACCAAAGTTTCACCTCATGTAGCCATTGAGATTAACCATCCAGAGAAGGGCACATTCAAGGTGAATGGACATAGGTTGAAACCATACTATGGCGGAGAGATTTGTAGTGACAATAGAGAAGTATTTTTTCTCCATGAACCCCCGTGAGGTAAGGCAAGGTACGTCAGGATTAGTGACGTTAAACAAGCGTTTCTTGGGAGGCAACCCAAGTGTTTACTATTTTCTTATCTTCTACTTTAGTTTGTTTGCATGAATAAATTGTTAAGTGTTGGTGTCCTGATTTTTAGATGCTTGTGCTGAGATTTTCTTGTGAACTTTGAATATTCATCGTGTGTTTTCATGTGGAATTGGCAAAGTTATGTCATTTGAGCTTTATTCCATGTTTTTCGCGGGTAAAACTCGCATACTAGGGCAGGCTCTGAGTGTGTAAACATGTTCAGAAACTTTCTGCAGAGCCTGCAGCTTTTCCTAAGGTATCCAGTGAAGACGCACGGGCGTGTGGAATTTCCGCAAGCCCGTGAATTTATATTGTGAGCTCATCCAGAGAAGGCACAGGGGCGTGCGGCTGCCCCTGTGAATGGCCATGCGAATATCACACGCCCGTGGGTAATTTCTGTACGGGCGTGTAAATTCCTGCAGAGTTTGGCCGATTATCCCGAGAGCACACAATGGCGTGGACTCGCCCCTGTAGGCCACCGTATGAAACGTACATGGGTGTGGGTAATTTCCACACGCCCGTGTGAAATTCTGCAGAGGAGCCCTTTTCATCCTGAGAACAAACAGGGGCGTGTGGGTGCCCTTGTGAGTTGGCCATGTGAATGCCCACGCCCGTGTGGAATTTCCGCACGGGCTTGTGGAACACTTAGCGATTTTTCTCGGATGTCCAGAGAATCCACAGGGGCGTGCGGGTGCCCCTGTGGGAAGGGCGCACGGGCGTCGGTATTTTCCGCATGCCCGTGGTAGAGTGGTCAGAGACAATGAGGTGTTTTCCCGAGAGCGCACAGGGGCTTGCGTACGCCCATGTGGCTCTCTCAGTGAGGCACACGGGCGTGGCTAATTCCCGCACGCCCGTGTGGATCTCCAGGAATTAAAAGACTGTATGTTCTCCCAATACATGGGTCACACCTTGTTCCTAAGCTAACCCTAAGCTGCCCAAAGAACATTTTCCAACATTCTCCTGTCCTCCTATTGTTGTCTTTGAAGCGATTGATTGTGCATTGTGCGGATTGTAAGGGTGTTTAGCTTCAACTAGTCGGTGAGCCTTTGTTTCCTCTCATCACCGATTTCCTTTGAGACTAGCTGATTACTTGCGATTAAAATGGATAATGCACATCGATTTCTTACTAAAATGGTTATGATTTGTTTTTGAGAAGATCTGGAAGTGAGATGGGGGTGTAGCTGGAAGAATGGCTACAATGTCCGTGCGTTTTCCACGACCCGTGAAATTACACGGGCGTGTGGAATTTCTGCACGGCCGTGTGTTGTTATTTTCTCGCAGTCTGAATGAAACTTATTGATTTTCTTTTTCTAATACATGCAGGTATGGCCACCAGATCGAAGAAGCCAGTTGCTAAACGTCCTAGAGGGCCTGCCCCTGTGCCGGAAGTCATGGAATTCACACTTCCTGCGCATCGAGCTCGGTTTGAGCGGTTAGCGAAGCTTAAGTTTGGTCAAACGCGAATCCCGGATGTTGGGTCACTCAGGAAAGTGCAACTAGCATATGACATGGCTAATTAGGCCGAGAAACTATTATTGGTTGGTAGTTGGCACAAGTTATTGAATATTCATGACCCTGCTATCTGCTCACTCACTTCAAAGGTGCTTGCTTCATTTGAATTCGATCGCTCTTATGCTCATTTTGATAGTGTCGGCGCTATTTAGTTCAGAGATTTTGGGCAACATCATAATATGAGCGTCACACAGTTCTCCACTGGACTTGGTCTATATGATGAGGAGTATACTGAAACTGAGGAGTACGAGAGTCTTCCAACTGACATGTCGGGTTTATCTCCCAAGGAGGCGTATAAAATACTATTTGGTAAGGGGCGATATGAACCAGGAGGGTCTAAGGCTTCATATTTATCTCGACCTAGTTACAGATATCTTCACGCCATCATAAGCAGGTCGGTGAATGGTCGCGGTGATAGCACGGGAGTCATAAACAAGCAAGAACTGTTGTACTTATACTCCATGGTTCGGAACAAACCGGTCCATCTGGGGCACATTTTATCGGAGTTTTTGAAGCATCAAGGATAGTATCCCAGACTAGATGTCATTTTCTCGGGTCCATACATTACTAGACTCATTTTGGGGATGGGTCTACGAGACAAAATCAGCCAGCCGAGAAGACGATAATACCAGCACCACTTGGGTTAGAGACAATGAGGCTCATGGGTTTGGTCAGTAAATATCCAAATGGTGCTTACGTGCTGAATATACCATTCGAGGATGAGGGTGATCATGCTGAGGCTTCCCAACCTGCCCCCGAGCCTCAGCCAGCACCGATGGAGACCGAGACACCTCCGACGGCAGAGGACGCACCCCCCGTGCGTATGTTTGCACCATCTCGAGCCCATGATCGCTTTGAGAGGCTTGAGAATGCGGTGGGAGTGATGCGGGCAGAGGTGGCTGAGGCTCGAGCAGAGATTACCGGGATTAGGGTTACTGACAAGATCCCCTTACATATATCCCGCAAGTGCACGGGTTTATCGAAGTAATAATCCCGGGTGAGCGGGGTCGAATCCACAGGGAGTAGGGAGTAAAGACACTTAATTCGATTCTTAGCTATGTGGAGTATCAACAATGATAAATGTGATAATGATTCAATTCTCAACAATTAAAAGCAACAAGTAAGAGAGCAAAAGTAAGGAGGAGGTAAGGCAATCGATAAAGATGGGGTACTCGGATGATGCTTCACCTAGGATAATCGCTTCAAGTGCAAGAACTCTCTATTATGTTTCCTAATCAATGCAATGGTGAGTCGTGGAAATTCTTACATACATAGTCCAAAATCTAAGGTCAACCATACCTAACTCTATTCATGTCCCGGAGGAGAGATTAAATAACCTCTCAACCTCGCACTCGAATAAAGTTGCAATGAGCTCTAGGGATTCCAAGTGATAAATCGCTTCCTAATTATAGACCTAACCCTTTGGTCCAGGCAGAAGGTTCCTAGCCACAATTAAGCCCTAGATACTAAGATCCCCTCAATGCTTCACTCCATTGCACACACAACTAGGCCTCAGCGGAGGTTCATCCCTTAGACCATTCACTCTATTATGGCCGCAAAGAACTCAAGGAACTGAGGTAGAATCTATCACGTCGGAGGGGAAAGAGGACGCTCCTGTACATCTCGACTCACCCTCTCAACCCTCTCCAACCTAGCTTTGTCTAACGCTCGTGGTGTGTCACTCACTCACAAGGTTACCAACAAGAACTCTCAACCCTATTGTCACTCTAGGGAAATGTTCATACAATCAAGCATTCAAGGTTGGAACTCACAATAAACATCAATTTATTGAAAGCATAATAAAGAAGTTCAATGAAACGAATACATCCTAGGGTTCACAATCACCCAAGTACCCACTAGTGGTTTAGCTCTCCATGGAGATAAGTACTATCAAAGAAATCGAATGTAAAAACAATGAATCCATAAAGAAACCCCCTCGATGGTCATGTCGATGGTCTTATGGAGAGTCCTCTACTCGTCGCAAGGGATCCTTTGTCCGGCCTAAGATACACCTCACCGGATCGATGCCGACGAAAGCTCTCCCAATAACCTTCTTCCAAACGACGCGCGATGTCAGAACCATAGAACCTCTCTAAAACCCTAGCCAATACCCCTCAAAATCCTAGCTGAAAGCCCTCTCTTAAGTTGGGGAAAAGATGGAGAAAAGAATACCAAAATCGGGGCTGAATAGGCTTTAAATAGGGCTGGAATCGGGCTACTACACGGGCGTGGATGCTCCACATGCCCGTGCGGAATTTCCACATGGGCGTGGGTAATTTCCACACGCCCGTGTGGATTCTCTGAAACTATCATTTTCGGCCGGCTATGAACAGTAACTGCTACATCGAGGTAACATAAACGCTTTTCATCGAGGTAACATAAACGGGCACACGTTTATGCCGTGGATCGCTTTGCTTCTTCAATGATGGATAAGTTGATGGAGATCTTGTTCTATGTGCATAAGTCAGAATGCTTGAGTGTGACTGCCCTTGTGCCCTTCAAATGGTTATGCAAACTCAAATACGGGGAGGTTGGCACACACTCTAGCATCTCGCACCCGACTTATATCTTGTTGTAATACCACGAACCTTTGGATACATTGGAAAATATATTCGAGGGGTATTACTACGATTCTGATGAAGAATTTTTCTACGAGTAATCTTGTTGAGAAACCCCAAGTGGAAAATAACAAGGACCTAAGTGTAAAAAGTTTATAAAAGATTTTGGGTTAAAGAGTAATAGAAAAGGATTGATATAAAATGTTTTACGGCATCCAAGGACTGAAAGGTAAGATGGAAGGGATCTTTTTGAAATGTTGTACTATAATCAAGGACCATTGGATAATTTAGAAGGATCTTTTGAGAATACTATTTTGTAATTCAGGGACCATTCATGAGTTTTTCAGGGACTGTTTTGTAAGGAATTATGTTTTGAGGGACTAAATGTAAATTTCGGCTGAAAGTTAAATTTGGAGAAAAATCTAGAGCTTGAGTGTTGTTCATCTTCTTCTCCACCATTTTGCTACAGTAACCCGAGAGTTAAAAAAAAAAAAAAATGAAGAAAATGAGAGAAATTAGAGGTTTTTAAAGAGAAAGACTTGGAGATCGCCGGAGAGAGTTCGCCGGAGTCCTTAGTAAGGGTTATTTTTTGGTTTTGAATGATATATAAATTTTTAGTTAAAAAAGCTTGAGCAACAATGCTTGAATTTAACATGTTTTTGTGAGGTTTGGCTTGGATTTAAGTCTGTGAAATCATGTTGAGATTATTGTGGATGATTGTTTGATTGAAATTACTTTGAAAAACTTTTTGTAAACATGATGAAATTGCTTGAAAATGGGGGATGAGATTGCAGGAATTACTGTGAGCGTTCTCTGTAGCACGAGATTAAAATTTGGTTTTAGTTAATTAAATTGATGATTATGATGATTAGGAGGTTAATGATAATGGTTAGATTGAAATGGGTTGAGTTAGCCCGAGTTGAATTGGTTGGATCAAACCAAGTTGCATTGAATTGATTGAGTTGAATTAATTTGGTTGAGTTGGGCTTGATCGAAATCGAGGTTGAGATGGTTTTGGGTTTGGTTCGAGTTGATTTGGGTTAAGGGTTTTGGAGTTTGAACCAAAGTTGGTTCAAAGATTTTTGAATAAAAAATTGAGTTGGTTCAAGCTGGTTCGGGTTTGATTGAGTTTGGTTCGATCTGATTGAGCTTGGTTCGATGGAATTGAGATTGGTTCAGATTGGTTTAAGCGTGTTTGAGTCTAAATTGAGTTGGTTTAAGTGCAATTGAAAGCCGGTTTGATTATGCAATGTCGGATTTTAACCGATTGGAGTGAGTGGGCCCAATAGAGAATTGATTATTATTTTTTGTATTTTTCTTTTTGAGTTTAAATATGTTATTTATTTTTATTATATTATTCTATTAGGTGTTGTTCAGTCTTGGGAGGGAGTTCGAGTCTAGCAAAGGAACCCGAAGGACACTGCGGTGAGTTGGTAGTGGCTATTATTTTAAATAATTGATTAATTATTATTATTTTGAAATAATTATTTAATAGCTAGTATTTTGAAAATAATTGTTTAAGTATTTCTTTTTATCATGTTTAATTGAGCGTATAATGTTGAGGTATACATGTATATTTACTATCGTTGATGTTCGACAATCGTATTGATACATCGGTTTTCGTATAATTATACGTGTTGTGAATAGTGAAAAATACATGTATATGTGATTTAATTATTCAATTCATGTATTTATTTCTATGGTTATATATGCTTTGATTTGGAATGATTTGTGAAATCATGTGAGCATTTTTAAAATGTTTTTACCAACAATATTTTGTGGAATTGGTTTTCATTCACGGAATAGGAATGGTATCATGGATCCGGATTTTTCTTGGTTTTTATGCATTGTTATACTTTTGACATTGGCTTTGTGGAAATGATGTTTATTTTCGTGATGTGAATGCTTGTCCGGATAAGGACCATATGTTATGATTTATACGGTTTGTATTGTTCTGTGATCTACATGTTGGTTTTGGATGGTGACTGCTGAGCTAAAGCCCGACTCATCTGCGATAGTGGGTTCCCACAGGCCGACCTTTAGAGGTGGCGTGGTGGACCGGGTGTTGATTTGTCGGATCGGGTGGGAGCGTAGAGCCACGATTGGATGATACATCGGGATCCCGGAGTCACCACAGGGACCGGTGGGACCCAACGTCGAGGTTCGAAGACCTTGGCGGCTCCCAACCTAGTCGCGGCGGCTAAGCGCGGGGAGAGTTTTCGAGCTATGGATTTGAGAATGGTTTTATATTATTAGTTATTTTTGACATTGATTTATGATGAATTTATGTTTCAAAAGTTCTTTAAAAAATGTATTTTTGCTAGAATTACGGTATTTTGGAAAAGTTGGAAAAATTATTTGAGAAATTGGTATTTATATACTTTATATACTATCTGTATTTAAGTATTTGGAATTATTAAGCCACTCACCGACCAACTTTGAATGTCTTTTGTAGACTGCAGGAGGCGAGGAACCTAGATTACCCGATCGGGTTTAGAGCGAGTCGTGGGTTCGATCGAGGACTGCAGGTGGGTCCCTCATTTCTTTTTCTTGTTATTGGTGTCACGACCTTGTAGCGGTTGTACCATGCAAATTAGAATAATTATATTTATTGTATTTATGTATTTGAACATGTACTTGGTAAAAATTGTAAATTGTGATTTGTAGAGTGCGCTTTTTGTTTAAAAAGCAGGGTGTCGGGTTTCCGAGTTAAAAGGGAATTTTTAACTGATGGGATGCTACATTTCACCTCTGTAGAAGGGAGTGGGTGTGACATCTTTTGGTATCGGAGCTGAGGGGTGAGATATCCCGCAGTTGGTAGAGATCACGGGTTGTGATCCGAGCCTAGGTTTAGAAAGTCATGTCTGAGACTTAGAGGTTTAGTAGGGATTAGACGACAGTTAAGGGCCCGATGGGAATTATTAAGAATCTCGATCGAGGTTAAAACCTAAGTTGCATATTTGGAATGAGAGTCGATCGTAGGGTTTTTGATATTTGAGGCAGGTGAGCGATGCTTGTGATCCCGATCACGGGTTGAGATATTTATTGGAATTGGTTTTTATCCAAAAATAAGTTAACTTAAAGTTGCCAAAGAAGGGTATTTGGCATTCTCTTTGTTGAGCAGCACAGTGATTTGCGGTTTGATTTGAAAGATACTTTGGACATACACGTGCTTAAGAATATGGAGATTAGCCCGTGAGTAACTGAGTCTTCTTTATCACCTTCACGTTGATTCTTAAAAGGTGTGTTATGATGTGCCGTTGATTCGAGTTTGATTTAGTCCGGACTTTGGATGAATTATGGCGACTCCTCTAAGTGTAGTTTAGTTGTGTTTAAATAGAGGAGAAGATCAGACTTGCATTTTTCATCAGTGGAATTTTGAGTGTCTTAAGGATTTTTGAGTAATGGAACCAAGGCGTTTGAGGGCAGTGAGACGAGGACCTCCTCCAAGGTATAATAGAGAAAGAGAAGAGATATTTCTGGAAGAGCGAGAAGAGAGGAAGAAGAGCAGGAGAAGAGAAATGGAGGAAAGCAGAGAAGGAGGAGAGGAGGAACGAATGAGAGAAGAAGAGATGGAAACCCATATTCTTTGCTCAAGTACCCTCTAGCTCTACTCTTGTTGCCTCGAGCATCTTCTAGTTCTATTATTGCACACTGGTAACCAAGAACAAGCGATGGCCTGATGTTTATGTCCCACAAGCTCGTTATGTGGTAACCATGAATACCGGAGATTTTTAGCTCTATAGTTGCTTCGAGTGAGGGAATATCTACATGGAGCGTTTTCACCTAGGGCGAGTCGTATGCGAGTGAGAAGGAGGTATGGAGTTTACGAGGAGTTTTGCAACGGCGTATGATGATGCCCATGCAGGGTCCTTAACTATGGTGCAACAGTTGAGCGATGGAGCAGGAAAGGTTGAACCCATGAAACCGTAGACAAGGATGAGGTTCAGTAAACGTATGAGGACTTGTGAATAGTAGAATAATCTGTTTGTATTATCGTTTGTGTGCTTGAGATGTTTGTATTCTACCTGTGTATTTCCAGTATGATGTATTCCTACTTGTGAATAAGAAGTTGCTTTTCTTCTGGATTGTGGAAAATACAAGATTATTTTATTGTATGAGTTTTGGAAGTGAGGAAGCCAGAGTAACACATCAGAAGAGTGTTGTATACCGTGTATAACACCGTATAAGAGGAATCAGGTTCACTTTGATCATCAGCAGATACTTGGACATCCTTTTACAGTATTGTTATTTACTGTTGAACAGATTTGGAACAAGAGAACAGGTCTTGGAACAAGTAATGAAATTCAGTGATATCAGATTGATGTATGCTAAGGAAATTTCGAGGACGAAATTTTCTTAAGGGGGAAGGATTGTAATACCCTGAACCTTTGGATACCTGTTGGAAAATATATTCAGGGTATTACTACAGTTACAGTAAGAATTTTTCTACAGAGTAATCTTGTTGAGAAACCCCAAGTGGAAATAACAAGGACCTAAGTGTAAAAGTTTATAAAAGATTTTGGGTTAAAGAGTAATAGAAAAAGGATTGATATAAAATGTTTCTGGCATCCAAGGACTGAAAGGTAAGATGGAAGGGATCTTTTTGAAATGTTGTACTATAATCCAAGGACCATTGGATAATTTAGAAGGATCTTTTGAGAATACTATTTTGTAATTCAGGGACCATTCATGAGTTTTTCAGGGACTGTTTTGTAAGGAATTATGTTTTGAGGGACTAAATGTAAATTTCGGCTGAAAGTTAAATTTGGAGAAAAATCTAGAGCTTGAGTGTTGTTCATCTTCTTCTCCACCATTTTGCTACAGTAACCCGAGAGTTATGAAGAAAATGAGAGAAATTAGAGGTTTTTAAAGAGAAAGACTTGGAGATCGCCGGAGAGAGTTCGCCGGAGTCCTTGGTAAGGGTTATTTTGGTTTGAATGATATATAAATTTTAGTTAAAAGCTTGAGCAACAATGCTTGAATTTAACATGTTTTTGTGAGGTTTGGCTTGGATTTAAGTGCTGAAATCATGTTAGATTATTGTGGATGATTGTTTGATTGAAATTACTTTGAAAAACTTTTGTAAACATGATGAAATTGCTTGAAAATGGGGATGAGATTGCCGGAATTACTGTAGCGTTACTGTAGCACCGAGATTAAAATTTGGTTTAGTTAATTAAATTGATGATTATGATGATTAGGAGGTTAATGATAATGGTTAGATTGAAATGGGTTGAGTTAGCCAAGTTGAATTGGTTGGATCAAACCAAGTTGCATTGAATTGATTGAGTTGAATTAATTTGGTTGAGTTGGGACTTGATCAAATCGAGGTTGAGATGGTTTAGGGTTTGGTTCGAGTTGATTTGGGTTAAGGGTTTTGGACTGAACCAAGTTGGTTCAAAAGGATTTTGAATAAAAATTGAGTTGGTTCAAGCTGGTTCGGGTTTGATTGAGTTTGGTTCGAGTACAATTGAGCTTGGTTCAATGGAATTGAGATTGGTTCGGATTGGTTTAGCGTGTTTAGTCTAAATTGAGTTGGTTTAAGTGCAGATTGAAAGCCCAGTTTGATTATCGATGTCGGATTTTTAACCGATTGGAGTGAGTGGGGCCCAATAGAGAATTGATTATTATTTTTGTATTTTCTTTTGAGTTTAAATATGTTATTTATTTTTATTATATTATTCTATTAGGTGTTGTTCAGTCTTGGGAGGGAGTTCCAGGTCTAGCAAGGAACCCAAGGACACCAGGTGAGTTGGTAGTGGCTATTATTTTAAATAATTGATTAATTATTATTATTTTGAAATAATTATTTAATGGCTAGTATTTTGAAAATAATTGTTTAAGTATTTCTTTTTATCATGTTTAATTGGCGTATAATGTTGGGGTATCACGTATATTTACTAGTCGTTGATGTTCCCCGACAATCGTATTGATACATCGGGTTTTCAGTATAATTATACGTGTTGTGAATAGTGAAAATACATGTATATGTGATTTAATTATTCAATTCATGTATTTATTTCTATGGTTATATATGCTTTTGATTTGGAATGATTTGTGAAATCATGTGAGCATTTTAAAAATGTTTTTACCAACAATATTTGTGGAATTGGTTTTCATTCCTGGAATAGGAATGGTATCATGGATCTGGATTTTACTGGTTTTATGCATTGTTATACTTTTGACATTGGCTTTGTGGAAATGATGTTTATTTTCGTGATGTGAATGCTTGTCCTGGATAAGGACCATATGTTATGATTTATACAGTTTGTATTGTTGCTGCATCTACATGTTGGTTTGGATGGTGACGGCGGGCTAAAGCCCGACTACTGCAGTAGTGGGTTCCCACGGGCCAGCCTTTAGAGGTGGCGTGGTGGACCTGGGTGTTGATTTGTCCAGATCAGGTGGGAGCGTAGAGCCCTGATTGGATGATACATCGGGATCCCGGAGTCACCACACGGGACCGGTGGGCCAACGTCAAGGTTACGAAGACCTTGACGGCTCCCAACCTAGTCGCGACGGCGGCTAAGCCGGGGAGAGTTTTCAGGCTATGGATTTGAGAATGGTTTTATATTATTAGTTATTTTGACATTGATTTATGATGAATTTATGTTTCAAAAGTTCTTTAAAAATGTATTTTGCTAGAATTCTGGTATTTTGGAAAAGTTGGAAAATTATTTGAGAAATTGGTATTTATATACTTTATATACACTGTATTTAAGTATTTGGAATTATTAAGCCACTACCGACCAACTGAATGTCTTTAGTAGGCTGCGAGCGAGGAACCTAGATTACCCGATCGGGTTTAGAGCAGTCGGGGGTTCGATCCAGGACTGCAGTGGGTCCCTCATTTCTTTTTTTTCTTGTTATTGGTGTCATGACCTTGTAGCGGTTGTACCCGCAAATTAGAGTAATTATATTTATTGTATTTATGTATTTGAACATGTACTTGGTAAAAATTGTAAAATTGTGATTTGTAGAGTCCGCTTTTTGTTTAAAAAGCAGGGTGTCGGGTTTCGATTAAAAGGGAATTTTAACTGATGGGTGCCACATTTACCTCGGTAGAAGGGGTGGGTGTGACATTCGCGTTTGAACTTTAGCAAGATTTCCTCCAAAATTGGTGCATTGTGATCCACATTGGCTTCTTTCATTCATAATTGGTTTCACAACCCTACCTGCATAAAAGTAACATAAAAACACACATATTAATGTAAAAACCCGAGAAAAGTAATGCTCAACATAAGGAAAGAATGCTTCGCATTCATATCACACAAGCACTTATCAGTTACGTAGGTCACTCATTACACAGAGTTCATAGCACGTTTCGACGTATTATAGCATATCTTAGAGTGAGACGTCGCCTCATCATTTGTCTTGCGTTTGAGGACTCCTCAGGCTCCCTCGGCACCTCTAGCATCCCCATCACCTATTCTCGCACCACAGGATCCACCATGTGCGTCTTCACCACCAGCAGCGCCAGAGCCTGAGGGCGACACCAATACTTGACTTTACTTTATTTTGACCTTTATGCACTTTATTTTTAGACTTGTTCACTCAGAAAGAATTCTCCTTCTAGGTTTATTTTTATTTTGCATCTCGAGTTGTATTCCTTGCTTTATCTTATATACTCGGGTTCATTTTGTCTTTATTGAGCTTCACTGAACCCCCTCGTGTATGCGTGCAGATGGTCTTGTCATCTTGGGAATTGAGACTTTGTCATGGGCACAGCCATGGTGCTTCAGCACTTGCCCGTGTGAGCTTCACAACCCGTTGGAACATTACTCCCAAGGACTTAACTCCATCAAACGCGACACTAAGAGTCAGGTGAGTATTGTTTTGATTGCTTCTCCCACATATATTCTTCATTAATATTTATTTTTTGATTGAGCTTGAAAATGTACATTGGGGACAATGTACAACTTAAGTAGTGAGGGGAGTTTCATAGTGCACACATCTTTTTTTATTGTTCTTGATTGATATACATGCTCACATAGCCAATGGCGGTTCACCTTAGTTACAATGATTGTATTCTTGAGTTTAGGGAGAAATTTTTAACATTGAATGTTTTTCATGCTCTAGTTCTTGCTTGAATTTCTAGGAATTTTTTTACCCGATTTACACTCAGTGCACTACTCACTCTTTAAACTCTATTGGAAACTCATGTTCGATGTTAAAGGGACTAGTTATAGTTGTTTCTTGTGTTAAATTCTGAAAAAAAAAATGGAAAATGAAAAGAAAGAACAAAATAGTTTTATTGTTTAGTTGTGCTTGTTGGGTGGAAAGAGCTACTACTTATGAAGTATGAAGCTACTCTCATAAGTCGGATACTAGCTATGCCCTCATGAGAGAAAGAGCTATCTCATAGGATGAGTGAAAGCTACCACCTCGAAAGTGTGAAAGCCACCTTAGCGGCCGCTTTGGAAAGGGCTACCTTAGAGGATGTGTGAAGCTACTACCATCTTTGAAATTGTTCTCACTTTTGCAGATAAATAAGTCCCTTATACTTAGAACTTTGAGGAGTATACCTTGGGTTGTTTTGAGTGAGTTCACACACGTACATGATTTCGTGTTTGTTGTCCTTTTTGATTCAAGTTTTTAGCTAGAGCTTTGATTTTTTGTATTTAATGTTGAAATTTCCCTTACTTGTAGAATGCTCTCTCTGTACACTTTGGTGAACCTAAGGCCTAGCACTTCCAATATTTCCTTCATCTATGCACAGAATGTTTAATTTTTTTTTGAAGACAAGCAAAAGCTTAATTGTGGGGGAGTTTGATAAGTGCTTGTGTGATATTAATGCGAAGCATTCTTTCCTTATGTTGAGCATTTCTCTTCTCAGGTTTTTATACTAATATGTGTGTTTTTATTTTACTTGTGTGCAAGTAGGATTGTGAGGCCGAGTATGAAGGAAATAAGCCAATGTGGATCATAAATCACCGATTTTGGAGTAAATATTGCTAAGGTTCAAACCCAAAGATATAGGTCTAGTGTGAGATGCTAGAGTGTGTGCCAACCTCCTCGTATTTGAGTTAGCACAACCATTTGGAGGGGCACAAGGGCAGTCACACTCAAGCATTCCGACTTATGTACATAGAACAAGATCTCCACCAATTTGTCCGTCATTAAAGAAGCAAATGATCCACGATGTGAACGTGTGCCCGTTTGCGTTACCCCGTACTGTAGCAGCTCTGTTCACAGCCGACCGAGAAAATAGGAATTCTGAGAATCCACATGGGCGTGTGGAAATTATACACGGCCATGTGGAAATTCCACATGGGCGTGTGAAAAATCCACAGGCCCGTGTGGTCGCCCGATTCCAGCCCTATTTAATGCCAATACAGCCCCGATTTCAGCATTCCTTTCTCCATCATTTCCCTAACTTGAGAGAGGGTTTCGGCTAGGGTTTGGAGAGGTATTGGCTAAGGTTTTAGAGAGGTTCTGTGTTTCCGACATCGTCATTCCCGAGGAAGAAGGTTGGTAGGGGAGCTTCCGTCGAGGCGTATCCTATACCGTACGAGGGAATCCTTGGACGATGAGTAGAGGACTTTCCACAAGACCATCGACACGACCATCGAGGGGGTTTCTCTATGGATTCATTGCTTTTACATTCTATTTCTTTGATTGTAGTTAGCTCCATGAAGAGCTAAACCCCTAGTGCGTACTTGGGTATTTGTGAACCCTAGTATGTATTTGTTTCATTGACTCTCTTTATTATGCTTTCAATTAATTGATGTTTGTTGTGAGTTCCAACCTTGAATGCTTGTTTGTATGAACATTTCCACTAGAGTGACACTGGTGTTGAGAGATCTTGTTGGTAACCTTCTGAGTGAGTGACACACCACGAGCGTTAGACAAAGCTAGGTTGGAGAGGGTTGAGAGGGTGAGTCGAGAGGTACAAGAGCGTCCCCTTTCCCCTCCGACATGATAAATTCTACCTCCGTTCCTCGAGTTCTTTGTGGCCATAATAGAGTGAATGGTCTAAGGGATGAACTTCCGCTGGGGATTAGTTTCGCATGCAATGGAGTGAAGTGTTGAGGTGATCTTAGTATTTAGGGCTTAATTGTGGTTAGAGACCTTCCTCCTGGACCAAAGGGTTAGGTCTATATTTAGGAAGAGATTTATCACTTGGAATCTGTAGAGCTCATTGCAATTCTATTCGAGTGCGAGGTTGAGAGGTTATCTAATCTCTCCTCCGGGACATGTATACAGTTAGGCATAGTTGACCTTAGATTTGGGATTATGTATTCAAGGATTTCCATGACTCACCATTGCATTGATTAGGAAGCATAATAGAGGGTTCTTGCACTTGAAACAATTGTCCTATGTGGAGCATTATCTGAGTACCCCATCTTTATTAATTGCCTTACCTCCTCCTTTACTCATGCTCTCTTACTTGTTGTTTTTACTTTTGAGAATTGAATAATTTTCACACTTATCACTACTGATCTTTCACATAGCTATGAAACAGATTAAGTGTTTTTATTCCCTATTCCCTGTGGATTCGATACCCGCTCATCCAGGATTATTACTTTGATAAACCCGTGCATTTGCGGGATATATGCAAGGGGACCTTGTCAAATAACATGCACAAATCAAGACATAAACACTAAAGCTCTTATTCATGCAAAAAATAAACTAAAAACTAGAAAAGCAGTAAATACTTGGGTTGCATCCCAAGAAGTGCTCGTTTAACGTCATTAAGTTTAACGTACCTATTCATACCTCAAGGTGGTTCATGAATGAATGTTGCCCTCTTACATACAACTTGAAAGCATGATGAACATAATTGTTTCAAGGTAGAGGGGGAGTTAATGAGTTTGTTATGACACAAGGGTTCATCACCCTTACTCCATGAATACGCATCCCCATTAGCATTGGGGTGCTTCATGTCACATCTTCTTTCTCTTTTTATCTTTTCAACCATCCTCTTCATGATCCCCGTGATAGGTTGCAACCTGTCCTCTAAATTGAGTGATAAGACTTCTTCATTTTCCACTAATTGATCTAGCAACCCTTCAAATGGGTCCGGACACATCGTTTCCTGCACGTATTCAGCAATTAACTCATCAATATGTTAAGAAAATACAAAGTGTCATCAAAGTCAAGAGAATGTCGCATGGCTTAGGTGAGGCGGTATATTAACTTGTCATCACCAACTCTTAATGCCAACTCCCCACCGTCCAGGTCAATAAGAGCCTTGGAAGTTAACACACCCCTTGCGTGTGACCTGTAAATGCATGGGTTTATTGAAATAATAAATTCCAGGTGAGTGGGTATCGTATCCACAGCGGGAAGGGAATAAAAGACCAAGATTGCTACTTAACCAACTGAAGATGAAATAATGATTGTGTTAATAAGATGTAATGCAGAGAAAATAAAATAAATAAGAAAGAAAGGTACAAATAAGTGAGAGGAAAGACAATCAATAAGAAGTGGGGTACTTGGATATTGCTCCGCTTATGATTATCGCTTCAAGTGCAAAACCAACTATTATCCTTCCTAACTAATGCTCAATGAGTCGTGGAAATCCTAAGATTTACTGTCCCAAACCCAATGTCAACTGTGACTAACTCTACAATATACCCCCGCAGAGAAATCGATCAATCTCAACATCTCACACTGTGCAAGTTACAAGACACTCTAGGGATTTCAAGTGATAAAGCCTATTCCTATATACAAACCTAACCCTTTGGTCCAGGTGAAAGGCCCCTATCGCAGTTAAGCCACAGATACTAAAGTTTACTTCAACACTTCACTCTATCGCTTGAGCAACTAAGCTCCAGCAGAGTTCATCCTTTAGCACTTCACTCTATTGTAACCACAATGAACTCTAGAAAATGTAGGTAGGTTAAATTACATCAAAAGAGAAAAGGGGGCTCGACTACCTCTCGACTCACCCGTCTTGACCCATCTCCAGTCTAGCTTTTTTCTAGCCCCTCATGGTATGTCACTCATCCACAAAGGCTACCAAGATAGACTCCCAACTCTAGTGTTACTCTAAGGGAGAAATCATTCAACAAGCATTCAAGATTGGAACTCAATTAAAACATCAATTAAGGAAAGCATAATAAAAGGTTAATGAAATAAATATAACCTAGGGTTCACAAATCCAAGTACCCACTAGGGGTTTAGCTCTCCATGGTGCAAGATACAATTAATAGTAAAATCAAAAGTAAAAATAAGTAATCCATAGGAAAACCCCCCTCGGTAGTCATGTCGATAGTCTTGTGGAGTAGCCTCATCCGTTCCAAAGGTCCCCTCATCAAGCCTAGGGTACACCTGGCCAGATCGGTGCCGATAAAAGCTTCCCCAATAGCTATCTTCCAATAGAAACATGATGTCAAAGCCGTAGAACCACTCCAAAAGCCTTGCCAATACCTCTCTAAACCCTAGCGGCAAGCCTCTCAAAAGATGGAAAAAAGATAGGAAAAAGGATCCTCAAATCGGGCTGAATCATGGCTATAAATAGGCTGGAATCAGGCATCCACACGGCCCTGTGGATGCTCCACACGCCCTTGTGGAATTTCTACACGGCCCTGTGGAAATTCCACATGGGCGTGTGGATTCTCGGTAATCTTGAGTTTTCACGGGTCGTGAGCATGAATCGCTATAGTCAAATTGCTACAATATTTTGCTATAGTACCCTCGCCAAAATGCTCCTGATTCCACATTTTTCATCGAGGAAACATAAACGAGCACACATTTATGCCGTAGATCATGTCGCTTCTTCAATAAACAGATTCATTAGTGAAGATCTTGTTATCATTGCATGAGTTGAAATACGCAAATGTGACTGTATTTGGGCCACTCCAAACCATGTGATTTCTTGAATACACGGAGGTTACCATACATTCACATATCTTTGAACCCAACTTGTGTCTTCACATTTGTCCCTTCCAACATTTCATCAAATGGTGCATTCACAATCTACGTTGGCTTCTTTATTTCATATTTGGCTTCACAACCGTACATGCACCAAAGTAACAGAAATACACATGTATTAGCTCCAAAACCTAATAAAAGTAATGCTTAACTCAAGAAAGGAATACTTCGTATTACTAATACACAAGCACTTATCAGAAGTGCGCAAGAACGGCCTCCCAAGTATCAATGGAACCTCGGTATCCTCATCAACATCCAACACCTTGAAATCTACAGGAAATATGTACTTGTCAACTTTCATAAGTACGCCTTCAATGATGCCCCTCATATGTTTTAAGCGATTGATCGACGATTGGAGTGTCATCAGAGTGGGCCTAGGCTCTCCCAAGCCTAGCTTCGAAGGAATGTATAAAGGAATGAGCGTTGACGCTAACACACAATACGCTAATGCCTTCTCTTCACCCAAATTGCGGAGGTCCTTGAGAAACTTTGCATGGCGAGGAATTTGTGACAACGCCTCCACAAATGGGATGTTAATGTGCAACTGTTTAAATAGACCCAAAACCTTCTTGTATTGCTCATCATTTTGGTCATTCCTCAATCATGAAGGATAAGGGATTCTTAGCTTGTAAGATGGGGGTCCTATCTGCTTCTCTTTAGCTCTCTCCTCAATCTCCATGACCTAGTGTGAGTCAACATTTTTCTTTCGCTAGGGAGTCCACTCTCAGCTTCATGATTATTTCTCAAAGTGATCGCTTTCACATGTTCCGTTGGATTGGTCACTTTGCTGCTAAGCAAACTCCCTTGTTGTCTTTCCAAGAGTGACTTCACAATTTGTCCCACTTGGTTCTCCACGTTATGCAATGATGCGGTGTGGTTACAATGTGTGGCCTCAACCAATTGACATCTTGTGTCCGATGATTAAATGAACTTGGTCAAAGCCTTCTCTAAATCGATTATCTAGTTCTCCAACCCTGAAACTCGGTTCTCCATGTTTTGGGCTTGTTATTGTTATGGGATACCCAGTGGTGCGATGGCCTTCTGTTGCCCTTGATTACTCCAAGAAAGGTTTGGGTGGCTCCTCCACCCCGGATTATAGGTGTTACTATACAGATTTCCTTGACCTCTCATTGTATTACCTACAAAATCAACCTGTTCTACGGAAGTGGTACCACCAATAAAGATTGGGCAATCAGATGGAGCATGTCCTTCCCCACACCCATTGCAAGTCATCACTGTCATCCCTCTAGGAGATGATATAGTGTCTAACTTTTGCTCAATGATTCAACTTGGGGCGTTAATGATGACGAGCTTCTTCAAGGGTTTTGATTTAACTGCATTAATCTCATGAAGTTCGGCTATCTTCTTTTCCGTCTTGTGTGTTCCATGATAATCTGTTCATTGCCATTTCTTCAATAAGATATCGAGCTTCTTCAGTGGTTTTGCTTCCTAAGGTACCTCATGCTCGCAACATAAAGTAATTACTTTGTGTTTAGGTTCAAAACCATTATGGAAGGTTTGGATGATCATCGGCTTTTGGTAAGCATCAAATTGATGAAAGTCTTGTTAGTGTTGCACAAGTCGAACACATGAGCGTGACTATCTTTGTGCCCCTCCAATTTGCATGTTCACTCAAGCACAATGGAGGTTGGCACATCGCTCGATGTCTTTTGCTTACAACTTGTGTCTTCACGTTGGTTCACTCCAATATTTCATCGCATCCATGATCTATTTTGGGTTTTTTCTTCCACTATTGTCTCCACAACCCTATATGCACAAAAGTAACACAAATACGTATGTATAAGCGATAAAATCTGAGAAAAGTAATGCTCAATATAAGAAAAGAATACTTCATATTACTAATACACAAGCACTTATAAAAATCCCACACACTTAAAACTTCGCTTGTCCTCAAGCAAAATAAAAACATTAAAGTACATAAGAAGGAAAAATTGAAAGTGCTTGGCCTTATAGGTTGACCAAAAGAATGCAAGGAAGCATTCTACAAGTAAGGGAAAATTGAAAGTGCTTGGCCTTAAGAGTGTTTGGACCGCATTTTGAGAAAATTACTGTAGCAAAACACTGCATAAATTTCAATGTAACAATACTGCATGGCAAAATTACATTCACGCGCCGCATGGAAATTCCACACTCCCACGTGGAAATTCCTACAGCCCAGCAGTGCGTGGAAAAATCCCATAGGCGGCGTGAAGGCATGTGAGCGGTAGCGATTTTGGGCTATAAATAGGCCGTTTGCTTTATTCTTTGACATCTTTTGTGCGGCTCTTGAGGAGTGAGATGGCTAGGGTTTGAAGAGAAGGTCTTTGCGGCTTGGGAGGTGCTTTATCACCAACTTTGATCGATTTCTCCATCATAGCATCAAGGAAGCAACCGGTGAACCTAGCTTCGAGGAGGGTCCTTCAAGACGTTGAAGCTCTCCATCAAGGCCATCAGTTCATATATAAGGGGTTTATTTCTATGGTTTTTAATGTACTTTCATTCATTGATAATGTGTTTTGTAT
>NC_052490.1:4612418-4649351 GCF_009730915.1 Dioscorea cayenensis subsp. rotundata
GGTTTTGATTGAAAAATATAAGATAGTACTATAAAAAACCATAGCATTATGATTTAGATTCAAATATAGTAGTTTTTCCTAAAAGAAAAAACATAGGATTAAGGTTTTGATTAAAAATCTAAAAATAGGGGACATCACCTATCTTTTTTATTAGTGTTTTAATCAGAATGTTTTCCAAATGTCTTCTTTTCATCAGTAATGTTATATTTTCTTTCTACAATATCTACTTTTTCTTTCAATCAAAACTTGACAAGGCGCTCCGCAAGTGCACGGAGTTGTCGAAGTAATAATCCCCAGGTGAGTGGGGGTATCGTATCCACAGGGAGTAGGGAGTAAAAATAGTTATATTGCTTCTTAGCAAAGTGAAAGATGGAATAGTGATTTGTGTGTCAAAAGATGTGACATAACAAGAGAAAAAAAACAAGAGAGAAAATACGAGTAAAGAGAAGGTAAGGCAATCGATAAAGATGGAGTACCCGGGTATTACTCCCCCTAGGACAATAGTTTCAAGTGCAAGAACCCTCTATTATACTTCCTAACTAATGTGATGATGAGTCGTGGATATCCTTAAAAACATGATCCCAAACATAAGGTCAACCATGCCTAATTCTACACATGTCCCGGAGAAGAAATCGAACAATCTCAACACCTCGCACTCGTATAGAATTGCAATGAGCTCTAGAGATTCCAAGTGATAAATCTCTTCCTATGTATAGACCAAACCCTTTGGTCCAGAAGAAAAGTCGCTAGCCACAATTAAGCCCTAGATGCTAAAATCACCTCAACGCTTCACTCCGTTGGACTCGCAACTAAGCCCCAGCGGAGGGTCATCCCTTAGACCATTCACTCTATTGTGGCCGCAAAGAACTCGAGGAACGGAGGAAGAATCTATCACACCGGAGGGGAAAGGGGACGCTCCTGTACCTCTCGACTCAACCTCTCAACCCTCTCCAATCAAGCTTCGTCTAACCCTCGTGGTGTGTCACTCACTCACAAGGATAACCGGGTGAACTCTCAACCCTAGTATCACTCTAAGGGAGTATTCAAATAACAAGCATTCAAGATTGGACCTCACAAACACATCAATTAATTGAAAGCATAATAAAGAGATTCAAAGAAACTAATACATCCTACGGTTCACAAATACCCAAATACCCACTAGGGGTTTAGCTCTCCATGGAGTTAAATACAAACGATAATGAAATCAAATGCAAAGATAAACAATCCATAGGAAAACCCCCTTGATAGTCGTGTTGATGGTCTTGTGGAGAGTCCTCTACTCGTCGCGTGATCTTCTCGTCCGGTATAAGATACGCTTTTGTCAGAGGCTCCCTTACCAACCTTCTTCCTAATGAGATGCGATGTCGGAGCTGTAGAACCTCCTCTAAGACCTTGCTAGTACCTCTCAAAACCCTAGCCGCAGCCTTCTCTCAAGATGGGGGAAAGATGGAGAAAAGATAGAACAGAAGATGCTGAAATTGAGGCTGATTCGTCTTTAAATAGGGCTGGAATCGCGATATCACATGCCCGTGTGAAACTCCACACGGCCCTGTGTAAATTACGTACGGGCGTGTGTAAATTCCACACGCCCATATGGCTTCTCTGTTTCCTGCTTCTCCGGCTGACTGTCAATAAATCCTGCTACAACCCCGGCACGAAGTATTCCTGATTCCATGATTTCATCGAGGTAATGTAAACGGGCACACGTTCACGTCGTGGATCACTTTGCTATCTTCATTAACGAACAAGTTGGTAAAGATCTTGTTATATGTGCACAAGTCGAAACACTTAAGTGTGATTGCCCTTGTGCCCCTCCAATTTGGTTGTGCTAACTGAATTATAAAGAGGTTGGCACATACTCTAGCGTCTTGCATCCGACCTATGTCTTTCGCGTTTGAACCTTAGCAAGATTTCCTACAACATTGGTGCATTATGATCCACATTGGCTTTTTTCTCTAACATTCGTCTTCACAACCCATTCTGCGTAAAAGAACATAGATGCACACATATTAATGCTAAAACCAGACAAAAGTAATGCAAATCGTAAGGAAAGAATGCTTCGCATTCTTATCACACAAGCACTTATCAAACTCCCCCACACTTAAGCTTTTGCTTGTCCTCAAGAAAAGATTAAAACATTGTATGCATAAATGAAGGAAATATTGGAAGTGCTTGGCCTTAGGTTCACCAAAGCATACAAAGAAAGTACTCTAATAGCAAGGGAAATTTCAACACTAAATACGAAAAATCAATGCACTAGCTAAAAACTTGAATCAAAAAGGACAATAAACCCGAAATTGTGTAAGTGTGTGGACTCACTCAATCAACCCAAGGTATACTCCTCAAAGTTCTAGGTATAAGGGACTTATTTATCTACAAAAGGTACCAACAAATTCACAACGTTAGTAGCTTCACACATCCTCGAAGGTAGCCCTTTCCCAAGCGGCTGCTTAAGGTGGCTTTCACACTTTCGAAGAGGTAGCTCTTTCTACCGGGATGGTAGCTTTCACACTTCTCATGAGATAGCTCTTTCTCTCATTAGGGCATAACTAGTAACCGACTTATGAGAGTAGCTTCATACATCATAGGAGGTAGCTCTTTCCACCCAACAAGCACAAATAAACAATAAAACCATTTTTTTTAGAAGTATACGAAAAACAAACTAAAACTAGTCCCTTTAACCTTAAACTTGAGTTTCCAAAAGAGTTTAGAGAGCGAGTAGTGCAACAAGTATAAATCGGGCAAAAATTCCTAAAAATTCAACCAAGAACTAGAGCATGAGAACATTCAATATTAAAAATTCTCCTAAACTAAAGAATACCATTATTGCAACTAAGGTGAACCATCATTGGCTATGTAAGCATATGTGTCAATCAAAAACAATGTAAAAGATATGTGCACTATGAACTCCCCCCCACACTTAAGTTGTACATTGTCCTCAATGTACATGTGCAAGTTCACTTAAAAGATAGATATTAATAAAGTGCAAATATGGGAGAGACAATTGAAACAATACTCCCCTAACTCCTAGTGTTGCATTTGATGGAGCTAAATCCTTGGGACTGATGTTCCAACGGGTTGTGAAGCTCACACGGTCCACTTTGGCCGTGCCCATGACTAGTTCTCAATTCCCAAACTGACAAGACCATCTACACGCATACACGAGGGGGTTCAGTAAAGCTCAATAAAAGAAAAATAAAATCGAGTATATAAAAGATAAGGCAAGCAATACAACTCGAGACAAAACAAACTAAAACTCAGAAGGAGAGTCTTTTCTGAGGATAACAAGTCCAAAAATAAAAATGCAAATAAGGAAACTAAGTCAAGTGTCGGTGCCACGCTCGGGCTTCTCTGCTAGTCCTGCTGCTGGTGAGGAGGAAGCATGGGGTGGATCCACCGGTGCTGGAGCAGGTGATGGTGGAGGTGGTGAAGATGCCGAGGGTGCCTGAGGAGTCCTCGGGCGCAGGACGAATGATGAGGCGACGTCTCGCTCTAAAATCTACTGTAGAATGTCGAAATGTGACATAAGTTCGGTGTACTGAGTGGCCTGCGTAGCCCTCATCTCGGCAATCTCTCTGCGAGCCCCGGCTATCTCTGTCTGTACTAAACCCACCGCGCTCTCGAGCCTCTCAAAGCGATCATGGGCCCGAGATGGTGACGACACATGTACGGTGGGTGCGTCCTCTGCTACCAAAGGTACATCAGTCTCCATCAGTGTAGGCTGAGGCTCAGAAGCAGGCTGAGATGCCTCGGCCTCCTCAACTGTCTCCGGAGCTGGTAGCACCAGAGCGTAAACCCCTACCTGAACTCTGCGGACCATGCCCATCAACCTCATTGTCTCTAGGCTTAGGGGTGCAGATGTGCTCGTCTTCTCGGCCCCGCGAACTGTATCCAAGAAACCCATGGCCAGCACTAGTCTTGTAATGTAGAGGCCTGAGAAGATCGCTGCCAATCGAGCATAATGTCCCTGGTGACTGATGTACTCTGCGATGATGTGCCCTAAATGAATCGGTATGCGCTGTACCATCGAGTACAAGTAAAGTAACTCCTGCCGGCTCAGAACGCCAGTGCTATCACCACGGCCACTCACCGACCTGCTCATGAGGGCATGTAGATATCGATATGCAGGACGGGAGAGGCACGTGGCCTTGGACACCCCTGGCTCATACTGACCCTGACCACATAATATCTTGTAGGCTCTCTGTGGGGTCAATGCACCAGGATAATCTGTCGGTAACTAAGAGTACTCCTCAGTGTCTATGAATGCCTCCTCATACAAGCCTAGCAAAATGGAAAACTGAGTGACGCTCAAGCAATGGTGGTGTCCAACTGCTCGGAATTGAATGGCATCTACACTGTCGAAGCTCGTGTATGATCTGTTAAACTCAAATGTAGATAGAACCTCCAGTGCAAGCTCTCGGATGGCTGGCTCTCGAATCATCAATAACTGCCACCAACCACCCGTAGAGATGAGATCCTCAACTTCTGCTACAAACTCATCTCCCTGCTGCAGATCTCGCAATATACTCATGTCCAGGAAACGAGTATGTCCGAACCGGAGTCTCGACAAGTGCTCATAGCGAACCTGATGCTCTAGAATAGCAAAGATAATGCCCTCAGGCTCAGGAGACGACTCACGCGGCCTCTTATCAGCTTGCTTCTTTGAACGGGGAGCCATAATCGACAAGTTTAGAGGAAGAAACTTGAAATCGGCTGAAAAACCTCGCGAAATTCACACGAAATCGGCGCTAGAGGATCAGGTAGAAATGGAAGAGTGTTCTCAGAGCGACTGTGGGTATGAAGATGAAGAGAACCGAAAAGATTTTAAAGATACCCGCGGCTCTTGAGTTTCTGTACATCCACACGGGCGTGTGGAAATTACCCACGCCCGTGTGACTCCACAAGAGAGACCCACAGGGGCAGCCACACGCCCCTGTGTGCTCTCGGGATAACACTCTGAACAAAACCACATGGCCGTGCATAAATTAGCCACGCCCATGCAGAAATTCCGCACGGCCATGCACATTCACAAGCTCAACTCACAGGGGCATTCGCACGCCCCTGTGCGCTCTCGGGATAGAGAAGGGATCGTCTGCAGAATCCCACACGGGCGTGTGGAAAATACCCACGCCCGTGTGTATGTCACATGGTTGCCCACAGGGGTGAGTTCACGCCCCTGTGTGCTCTCGGGATAATGTGCTAAGAATCTGCAGGACGACACACGCCCATGCGGAATTTCTGCACCGCCGTGCGATACTCACAGGGTCGCTCACAGGGCCGAGTTCACGCCCCTGTGTCTTCTCTAGATGAGCTTGCAATACAACCCCACGGGCGTGTGGAAATTCCATACGCCCATGTGTTCTCTCTGGATGACTTGAAAAACTCTGCAGGCTTTGCAGAAATTTCCTGAACATGTTACACATTCAGAGCCTGCCCTTTTTATGCAACAAATACCAGTGAAAAACAATAGAAACAAGCTCAAGTGACTAAATCTTCGCCAACTCCTCATGAAAACACACGATGATATATAAATCCACCAAGATGAATGCAGCAAAACTAGATCAAAATGAGGACACCAACACTCAACAAGTTATTCATGCAAAACTAACTACAACTATAAAAAACAGTAAACACTTGGGTTGCCTCTCAAGAAGCGCTTGTTTTAGGTCACTAAGCTTGACGTACCTCGTCTTACCTCACGGGGGTTCATAGATGAAGGTTTCCCTCTTACCCATTGCTTGATAGCATGATGAGCAAAGTCTCTTGAGCGTAGAGGGCGAATTGTCGGGCTTGGGACCACCTAGCAATGGTTCATGGAACTCACTCTGCTTGGGCACACCTCCAACAGTCTTGGAGTGTTTCCGGTGGCGTCTCCTTACCTTCTTCATTTTCCAAATCACCTTCTTCAGGATCCCCGGGGTAAACGATACGTCTTCATTTGAACCAAGCATCATTACTTCTTCAATCTGCTCCTCTTGGTCGAATAAACCCTCATACGGGTCCGGATTAAACATTTCCTGCACATATTCATCAATAATCTCATCAGTAGTGTCTAGAAAGTATAAAGTATCATCAAAGTCAAGAGAATGCCGCATGGCTTCAGCGAGGCGGTATGTGAGCTTGTCATCCCCAACTCTCAACGTTAGCTCCCCGCCATCCATGTCAATCAATGCCTTGGAAGTTCGCAAGAACGGCCTCCCAAGTATCAATGGTACATCCGCATCCTCATCGACGTCTAGCACCACAAAGTCAACAGAAAATATATACTTGTCCACCTTGACAAGCACATCTCCGATGATACCCCTCGGATGTCGCACCGTTCGGTCCGCCAATTGTAAAGTCATCCGAGTGGGCTTAGGCTCTCCCAAGCCTAGTTTCTGAAAGAAGGTGTATGGCATGACATTGATGCTTGCCCCTGAATCTGCCAATGCCATCTCTTCACCTAGATTGCCAATGTTACACGGAATGATGAAGCTCCCGGGTCTTTCTTCTTGTTCGGCATGTTCTTTTGCAAAACTGCTGAGCAAGATGCATCTAGAATCACGGAAGCACTCTCCACCAACTTCCTCTTGTTGGTCAAGAAATCTTTCAAGAATTTAGCATACTTAGGCATTTGAGCCAATGCCTCAACAAAAGGAATGTTGATGTGGAGTTGCTTGAATAGACTTAGGAACTTCTTGTATTGCTCGTCCGCTTGGTCATTCTTCAATCTTGAGGGATAAGGAATTCTTGGCTTGAAGGGTGGAGGTGCCACCTCCTTCTCTTTGCTTGGTCCTTCTTCAACCTCTATGACCTCGGGTGCGTGTACATTGGGTTTCTCACTTGGTAGCTTACCTTCAACCTCGCGACCACTTCTCAAAGTATCACTTTTAATTGCTCTCTAGGATTCATCTCAGTGTTGCTCGGTAAACTTCCTTGTGGTCTTTTCGCTAGAGACTTCGTAATTTGTCCGACTTGGTTCTCAAGATTGTGCAAGGATGCAGTGTGATTGCGAAGTGTGGCCTCAACTTATTCAAACCTTGAATTCGAGGATTGGACAAATCTGGTCAAGGCCTTCTCTAAGTTGGTCATGCGGGTCTCCAAGCCATTAACTCTGTTCTCGACATTTGGGGCATGTTGTTGTTGGAAACCCGGCGGCCCCATGGCCTTCTGTGGACCTTGGTTGCTCCATGAAAAATTGGGATGATTCTTCTAACCCGGATTGTAGGTGATGCTATATGGATTCCCTTGGTTCCTCATTGCATTACCCACAAAATCAACGTTCTCCACCGAAGATACACCACCAATGGAGATCGGGCAATCGGAGGAAGCATGTCCCCCTCCGCATCCATTACATGTTGTCACAGCCGCCACTATATTTGCAGTTAGGACATCAAACTTCTTACTCAATGATTCAACTTGAGCTACCAATGACGTTACCGCATCAATCTATGGAGTCCGGCCACTTTCTTCTTCTCTCGAACATTCCACTGGTAGCTATTTAGACCCATTTCTTCAATCAGTTGTCGAGCTTCATCGGGGGTCTTGCTACCTAAGGTATCTCCTGCTGCTGCATCCAAAAGTTGCCGCGTACTCGGATTCAAACCATTGTAAAAGGTCTGAACAATCATCCACTCCGGGAATCCGTGTTGTGGGCATTTGCGAAGGAGCTCCTTGAACCTTTCCCACGTCTCAAATAGAGACTCTAATTCCGAATATACAAAGGATGAGATCTCATTAATAAGCTTTGCAGATTTTCCGGGTGGGAAATAACGGCCAAGAAAAGCTTCTACCATCTCCTCCCATGTGGTGATCGAGGCTTTAGGTAATGAGTGTAGCCATTGCTTTGCTCTCCCCTTTAGGGAAAATGGGAAGGCTCTCAACTTGATGGCATCATCCGTTATTCCGTTGATCTTGAGCATATCACACACCTCAAGAAAGTTCTCTATGTGACTGTTTGGATCCTCATCGGCCAAACCATTAAACTGTGTGGATTGCTGCAACATGTGGATGAATGCCGGCTTCAACTCGAGATTCTGAGCTATAATCGGGGGACGCACAATACTCGATTGTGTCCCCAAAACTGAAGGTCTAGCATAATCAGAGAGTGTGCTCTGCTGCTCATTCTGTTCTGCCATATTGTCTAAATCTTCAACTACCAAATCAGCTAAATTAGACGGTTCTTCCACAGGTTCTTTCCCTTTTCTTCTAAGTGTTATTTCAAGCTCGGGATCTCCTTCGATCAATATGGAGGGGTTCCCTTGGGTCATCAACCTGAAGTTGCACAAAGGAAAGAAAACATATCAGAATGATGATAGAAAAGAATATGTCAAATAGAATGAATGGGTAAATAGCTAAGAAAACAAAAATGCAAAGTATCTCTAAACGCCTACTTCCCGGCAACGGCGCCAAAAACTTAACAAGGCGCTCCGCAAGTGCACGGAGTTGTCGAAGTAATAATCCCCAAGTGAGTAGGGGTATCGTATCCACAGGGAGTAGGGAGTAAAAATACTTATATTGCTTCTTAGCTAAGTGAAAGATGGAATAGTGATTTCTGTGTCAAAAGATGTGAAGTAACAAGATAAAAATAAGCAAGAGAGAAAATGCGAGTAAAGAGAAGGTAAGCCAATCGATAAAGATGGGGTACCCGGGTATTGCTCCCCCTAGGACAATAGTTTCAAGTGCAAGAACCCTCTATTATACTTCCTAACTAATGTGATGATGAGTCGTGGATATCCTTAAAAACATGATCCCAAACCTAAGGTCAACCATGCCTAATTCTACACATGTCCCGGAGAAGAAATAGAACAATCTCAACACCTCGCACTCGTATAGCCTCGTGGTGTGTCACTCACTCATAAGGATAACCGGGTGAACTCTCAACCCTAGTGTCACTCTAAGGGAGTATTCAAACAACAAGCATTCAAGATTGGAACTCACAAACACATCAATTAATTGAAAGCATAATAAAGAGATTCAAAGAAACTAATACATCCTAGGGTTCACAAATACCAAAATACCCACTAGGGGTTTAGCTTTTCATGGAGTTTAATACAAACGATAATGAAATCAAATGTAAAGATAAACAATCCATAGGAAAACCCCCTCGATAGTCATGTTGATGGTCTTGTGGAGAGTCCTCTACTCGTCACGCGATCTTCTCGTTCGTTATAAGATACGCCTTTGTCAGAGGTTCCCTTACCAACCTTCTTCCTAATGAGATGCGATGTCGGAGCCGTAGAACCTCCTCCAAGACCTTGCCAATACCTCTCAAAATCCTAGCCGCAGCCTTCTCTCAAGATGGGGGAAAGATGGAGAAAAGATAGAACAGAAGATGCTGAAATCGAGGCTGATTCAGCTTTAAATAGGGCTGGAATCGGGATATCACACGCCCGTGTGAAACTCCACACGGCCCTGTAGAAATAACGCACGGGCGTGTGTAAATTCCACATGCCCGTGTGGCTTCTCTGTTTCCTGCTTCTTCGGCTAGCTGTCAATAAATCCTGCTACAACCCCAACACGAAGTATTCCTGATTCCATGATTTCATCGAGGTAATGTAAACGGGCACACGTTCACGTTATGGATCACTTTGCTATCTTTATTAACGAATAAGTTGGTAAAGATCTTGTTATATGTGCACAAGTCGGAACGCTTAAGTGTGACTGCCCTTGTGCCCCTCTAATTGGTTGTGCTAACTGAATTATAAAGAGGTTGGCACACACTCTAGCGTCTTGCATCCGACCTATGTCTTCGCGTTTGAACCTTAGCAAGATTTCCTCCAACATTGGTGCATTATGATCCACATTGACTTCTTTCTCTAACATTCGTCTTCACAACCCATTCTACGTAAAAGAACATAGATGCACACATATTAATGCTAAAACCCGACAAAAGTAATGCAAATCATAAGGAAAGAACGCTTCGCATTTTTATCACACAAGCACTTATCAAAACTGTAATCATAATAGCAGTCATTCCTATTTTTGAATTAGAACCCTAATCTGCTAATTTTTAATCAAATCCTAATCTGATTTTTTTTTCCGGAATCTCTCAAAATTTTTTATCAAAACCATAATCCTATGTTTTTTTCTCTTATATTTTTTGCAAAAATATGAGAAAAAGAAAACATTTCAAAAAGTATATGAGATATGAGATACTAAGAAAGGAAAACATAGGCTTATTGTTTCCATTTAAAAATAACGGACATTTTCAAAAAAAACATAAGACTAGGAATTTGATTGAAAAATAACATTACTATAATAAAAATAGGATTAGGATTTTGTTTACAAAATAGTAGACATTCTAAAAAGAAAACAAAAGATAAGGATTTTGATTGAAAATTTATAAATAGGAGGCATTCTGAAAAGAAAACATAGATTTAGTGTTTTGTTGAATAATAAGAGGCATTACAAAAATAAAACATAGGAGACATTACTATAACAAAACATACTATTAGTGTTTTGATTAAAGAAACAAGAGGAATTCCAAAAAAGCATAGAATTAGGGGTTTGATTAAAAAAATATGAGAGATTTAGAAAAAAACAATATTCCTAAAAGGTATTATTCCGGTTTTGAATGAAAATAGATAAATAGGGGACAATAAGAAAATAAAACATAGGATTCCGGTTTTGATTGAAAGATAGGAGACATTGTGAAAGAAAACATAGGACTTGGGTTTTAATTCAATTACAGTGCCATTCTGAAAGAAAATCATAGAATTATGGTTTTGATTGAAAAGTATGAGACATTACTATCATAAAACGTAGGACTATGGTTTTGATTAAAAAATAGTAGGCATTCTTAAAAGAAAACATAAAATTAGGGTTTGGATAAAAAATAGCAGACATTCAGAAAAACAAAAAAAAAATATTAGGGTTTTTAGACAAAAAATAGGAGACATTCCAAAAAGAAATCTTTGTATTAGGGTTTCAAAATGTCCCCTAATCCAAAGAGAAAATATAGGATTAAGGTTTTGATTGAAAAATATGTGGCATTATGAAGATAAAACATAGCCAGAGATTTCAAAAAGATATTTTAGGATCAAGGTTTTGATTCAAAAGAATGAGACATTCCTAAATGAAAATATAGGATTCGAGTTTTGATTCAAAATTGATAAATAGAAGGCATTAAGAAAAGAAAAAATAGAATTCAGGTTTTGATGGAAAGATAGGAGATATTGCGACATGAAAACATAGGATTAAGGTTTTGATTGAAAAATAGTCGACATTGCAAAAATAAAGCATAGGCTTAGTGCTTTGATTCAAAAATATGAAGCATTCCGAAAAAAAAAACGTAGGATTATCGTTTCCATTAAAAAATAGCAGACATTTCCAAAAAAATAACATAAGACTAGGATTTTTATTGAAAAATATGAAACATTACTGTAAGAAAACAAAGGATTAGGGTTTTGTTTACAAAATAGTAGACATTCAGGATTAGTGTATTGATTGAAAAACCATAAATAGGAGGCATTCTGAAAAGTAGGATTAGTTTTTTAAATGAATAATAGGAGACATTACAAAAATAAAATGTAGGACACATTACTATAAGAAAACATACTATTAGTGTTTTGAATAAAAAATTAGTAGGAATTACAAAAAAAAAAAAGTTTAGATGTTTGATTTAAAAAATAAGAGACATTGTGAAAAGAAAACAATATTTTTCAAAAATAGGATCAGGGTTTTGATTGAAAACTGATAAATAAAGGAAAATAAGAAAAAAAACATAGGATTTAGGTTTTCATTGAAAGTGACAGGTTGCTCCGCAAGTGCACGGAGTTGTCGAAGTAATAAATCCCCAGGTGAGTGGGGGTATCGTATCCACAGGGAGTAGGGAGTAAAAATACTTATATTGCTTCTTAGCTAGGTGAAAGATGGAATAGTGATTTGTGTGTCAAAAGATGTGAAATAACAAAAGATGAAATAAACAAGAGAGAAAGTACCCGGGTATTGTTCCCCCTACGACAATAGTTTCAAGTGCAAGAGCCCTCTATTATGCTTCCTAACTAATGCAATTGTGAGTCGTGGACATCCTTAAATACATGATCCCAAACCTAAGGTCAACCATGCCTAATTCTACACATGTCCCGGAGGAGAAATCGAATAATCTCAACACCTCGGACTCATATAGAATTGCAATGAGCTCTAGTGATTCCAAGTGATAAATCTTTTCCTATGTATAGACCTAACCCTTTGGTCCAGGCGGAAGGTCCCTACCCACAATTAAGCCCTAGATGCTAAAATCACCTCAACACTTCACTCCATTGCACTCGCAACTAGGCCCCAGCGGAGGATCATCCCTTAGCCCATTCACTCTATTGTGGCCGCAAAGAACTCGAGGAACGGAGGAAGAATCTATCACACCGGAGTGGAAAGGGGATGCTCCTGTACCTCTCGACTCACCCTCTCAACCCTCTCCAATCAAGCTTCATCTAACCCTTGTGGTGTGTCACTCACTCACAAGGATAACCGGGTGAACTCTCAACCCTAGTGTCACTCTAAAGGAGTATTCAAACAACAAGCATTCAAAATTGGAACTCACAAACACATCAATTAATTGAAAGCATAATAAAGAGATTCTAAGAGACTAATACATCCTAGGGTTCACAAATACCCAAATACCCACTAGGGGTTTAGCTCTCCATGATGTTTAATACAAACGATAATGAAATCAAGTGCAAAGATAAACAATCCATAAGAAAACCCCCTCGATGGTCGTGTCGATGGTCTTGTGGAGAGTCCTCTACTCGTCGCGCGATCTCCTCGTCCGGTATAAGATACGCCTTTGTCAGAGGCTCCCTTACCAACCTTCTTCCTAATGAGACGTGATGTCGGAGCCGTAGAACCTCCTCCAAGACCTTGCCAATACCTCTCCAAACCCTAGCTGCAGCCTTCTCTCAAGATGGGGGAAAGATAGAATAGAAGATGAACAAAAGATACTGAAATCGAGGCAGATTCGGCTTTAAATAGGGGCTGGAATCGGGATTTCACACGCCCCTGTGAGACTCCACACAGCCCAGTGGAAATAACGCACGGGCATGTGTAAATTCCACACGCCCGTGTGGCTTCTCTGTTTCTTGTTTCTTCGGCTGGTTGTTAATAAATCCTACTACAACCCAGCACGAAGTATTCCCGATTTCATGATTTCATCGAGGTAACGTAGACGGGCACACGTCCACATCGTGGATCGCTTTGCTTCTTCATTAACAGACAAGTTGGTAGAGATCTTGTTCTATGTGCACAAGTAGGAACGCTAAAGTGTGACTGCCCTTATGCCCCTCCAATTGGTTGTGCTAACTGAATTATAAAGAGGTTGGCACACACTCTAGCGTCTCGCATCCGACCTATGACTTCGCATTTGAACTTTAGCAAGATTTCTTCCAACATTGGTGCATTTATGGTCCACATTGGCTTCTTTCTCTCACTTTCGTCTTCACAACCCAATCTGTATAAAAGAACATAGATGCACACATATTAATGCTAAAACCTGACAAAAGTAATGCAAATCATAAGGAAAGAACGCTTTGCATTCTTATCGCACAAGCACTTATCTGAAAGATAGGAGACATTGTCAAAAGAAAACATAGGATTAAGGTTTTAATTCAAATATTGTAGGCATTCTGAAAAGAAATAATAGGATTATGGTTTTGATTTAAAAATATGAGACACTACTATAAGAAAACATAGGACTAGGGTTTTGATTAAAAAATAGTAGTCATTCCTAAAAGAAAACATAAAATTAGGGTTTGGATAAAAAACAACAAACATTAGATTAGGATTTTGAGACAAAAAAATAGCAGACATTCCGAAAAGAAATCTTTGGATTAGGGTTTCAAAATGTCCCGTAATCCAAAAAGAAAATATAGGATTAGGGTTTTGATTGAAAAATGTGTGTCCTTATGAAGATAAAACATAGGCAGAGATTCCCAAAAGAAATTTTAGGATCAGGGTTTTGATTCAAAAGAGTGAGACATTCCAAAACAAAAACAAAGGATTCGAGTTTTGTTTTAAAACTAATAAATAGGAGACATTAAGAAAAGAAAAAATGGTATTCGCATTTTGATGGAAAGATAGGAGATATTGCGACAAGAAAACATAGTATAAAGGTTTTGATTGAAAAATAGTAGACATTGCGAAATTAAAACATAGGCTTAGTGCTTTTATTCAGAAATAGGAAGCATTCCGAAAAGAAAACATAGGATTAGAGTTTCGATGCAAAAATAGGAGGCATTACGAAAAGATAACATAAGATTGGGGTTTTGATTAAGAAATAGCTGACATTATGTAAAGAAAACATAGGATTTTTGTTTTGATTCAAACATAGTAGGCATTAACAAAAGAAAAAATAGGATTCGGGTTTCAATTGAAAGATGTGAGACATTAATATAAGAAAATATAGGATTAGGTTTTTGATTAAAAAATAGTAGACATTAAAAAAAAAAGATAAGTTAGGGTTATGATTCAAAATATATAAATAGGGGACATTTAAAATACAAAATATAGGATTTGGGTTTTGATTAAGGAAAAGAAAACCATAGGATTAGGGTATTGATTTAAATATAGTAAAAAACAAAAATAAACCATAAAATTATGGTTTTGACAAAAAAAAAAATATTAGATTGTCTAAAAAGAAAACCATAATTTTAAAAGATTAGATTAGTTTTTTGATTAGAAATTGATAAATAGGAGACATTAAGAAAAGAAAACAAATGATTCGGGTTTTGTTTGAAACATAGAAGGCATTCTCAAAATAAAACATAGGGTTATGTTTTTTATTCAAATATAGCATGCATTCTGAAAAAAATATATGATTAGCGTTTTGATTGAAAATTCGAAGACATTACTATAATAAAACATAGGATTAGGGTTTTGATTAAAAAATAGTAAACATTACCAAAAGAAAAGATAAGATTAGTGTTTTGATCAAAAATAGCGGACATACATAAATGAAAAGAAAAGATTGTGGTTTTGATTCGAAAATAGGAGACATTCCAAAAAGATAGGAGGCATTCCAAAAAAAAACTGAGTATTAGGATTTTGCAATGTCCCCTGATCTAAAAAGAGAACATAGAATTAGGGTTATGATTGCAAAATATGAGACATAACGAAAAAAAAAGGTAGAGATTCCCAAAATAAAAATTAGGATTAATGTTTTAATTTAAAGAAATTAGACAATTCAAAAAGAAAACATACGATTATATTTGTCATTCAAAACTGATAAATAGGAGACATTAAGAAAAGAAAACATAGGATTAGGGTTTTTATTAAAAGATAGGAGCCATTATGAAAAAAACATCGGATTATTGTTTTGATTCAAATATAGTATCTATTCTGAATAGAAAAAATTGGATTAATGTTTTGATTGAAAATTAGGAGACATTATGATAATAAAACATAGGATTATTCTTTTGATTCAAAAATTGTAGACATTGTGAAAAGAAAAACATAGGATTAGTGTCTTGATTCAAAAATAGGAGGCATTATGAAAAGAAAATATAAGAGTAATGCTTTGATTCAAAATTAGTAGACATTAAGAAAAGAAAAACATAGGATTCAGGTTTTTATTTAAAAAAAAAGATACATTAAGAATCAAAAACATAGAATACAGGTTTTGATTGAATATAGAACACATTACTATAAGAAAACATAGGATTAAAGTATTGATTAAAAAATAGTAGATATTCCAAAATTAAAACATAGGATTTTGTTTATGATTCAAAAATAGGAGCCATTCCAATAGAAAATATACAATTATTGTTTTGATAAAAAATAGCATACAATTTAAAAAAAAAAACATAGGATATGTGTCTTGATTCAAAAATAGTAGACATTACGAAAAGAAAAACATATGATTAGGGTTTCAATTAAAAATAAGTCATTGCGAAATAACAAAACACAAGATTAGGTTTTTGATTGAAAAATATGAGACATTACGAAATGAAAACATAGGATTATTGTTTTGATTAGAAAATAGGAGATATTCCCCAAACAAACGACAATATTAGGTTTTTGATTAGAAAATTGGAGACATTAAGAAAACATATAGGATTACAGTTTTTATTAAAAAAGATGGGACATTCCGAATAAAAACATATGATTAGTGTTTTGATTCAAAACTATAAAATATAGTTGGATTAGGGTTCCGATTCAAATATAGTAGGCAACTCGAAATGAAAACATAGGATTACGGTTTTGATTAAAAACCCAAATCCAATTTTTTTCTTTTCTTAATGTCTCCTATTTATAAGTAATGTTGTGATAAATAGTGCACATTCCAAAAATAAAAGAAATTATTACGTTTTTTAAAAATAGGAGACATTCCAAAAAGAAAATGTAGGTTAGGTTTTTAAATTGAAACCATAATTTTGCTGGCATTCTCAAAAGTAATCATAGGATTAGAGTCCAATCTATGGACCATTGGGGATGGGGTCACTTTAGTTAATATTCAATTGATTGGTCTGAGGCTATCGATAAATAATCCGCAAGATCTGGGTTACAATTTGTATCGATTAAACAAATTTTTAGCTATAACGACCCTCGCAAATTGCAAATACCTCATAATAAAATGAAATATGTCAAGCTTGGAGTTAATAGAAAATGAGAATATTGACCACGAGGAAAGATAAAAAGAAAATGACTACAATTTTAGGTATTCAAATTTTTTTATTCAAAGTAAAGTCAACAAATATCCGTCTCCTTTATACTTTGGATATCGATATAAATTGCTTTAAAACCCTAATTCCTAATCCTATTTAAAAAAGAAATGAATAGGTTTTTAATTGAAAAATAGGACACATTCCAAAAAAAAAACATAAGATTCATGTTTTAAAAGGTAGGATTCGGGTTTTGATTAAAATATTGTAGACATTCCGAAAAGAAAAAACATAGGATTAGGGTTTTGATTCAAAATTAAAAATAGGAGTCATTAAGAAAAGAAAACATAGGATTAGGGTTTTCATTGAACAATATGAGAGACTTTAGAAAAAAAAAAAGGATTAGGGTCAGAATGTCTCGTATGTTTAAATCAAAACACTAGTCCTATATTCTAGAATGAAAAATTAGATTAGGGTTTTGATTCAAAACTAAAAAGACATTACTCTAAAAAACCATATGATTAGGATTTTGACTAGAAATAGTAGACATTTAGTAACAGAAAACATAATATTAGGGTTTTTATTAAACTACAGGAGACATTACTACATGAAAAACCATTCCAAAAAATAGAAGCCATTCCAAAAAAAAAAACATGGGATTCGGGTTTTGATTGAAAAATATAAGACAGTACTATAAAAAACCATAGGATTATGATTTAGATTCAAATATTGTAGGTATTCCAAAAAGAAAACATAGGATTAGGGTTTTGATTAAAAACCTAAAAATAGGGGACATCACCTATCTTTTTTATTAGTGTTTTTATCAGAATGTTTTCCAAATGTCTTCTTTTAATCAATAATTTTATATTTTCTTTCTACATTATCTACTTTTTTTATTCAATCAAAACTGTAATCCTAATAGGAGCCATTCCTATTTTTGAATTAGAACCCTAATCTGCTAATTTTTAATCATATCCTAATCTGATTATTTTTTTTGGAATGTCTCAAAATTTTCGATCTAAACCATAATCCTTTGTTTTTCTTTCTGATCTATTTTTTAAAAATATGAGAAAAAAAACATTTCAAAAAGTATATTAGATACTATGAAAGGAAAACATAGGATTTTTGTTTCCATTAAAAAATAACAGACATTTCCAAAAAAAAAAAAACATAAGACTAGGAATTTGGTTGAAAAAAATTAAACATTACTGTAAGAAAACATAGGATTAGGGTTTTGTTTACAAAATTGTAGACATTCTAAACAGGAAACAAAGGATTAGGGTTTTGATTGAGAAACCCATAAATAGGAGGCATTCTGAAAAAAAAAACATAGAATTACTGTTTTGGTTGATTAATAGGTGGCATTACAAATATAAAATATAGGAGACATTACTATAAGAAAACATACTATTAGTGTTTTGATTAAAAAAATAAGAGGAATTCCAAAAAAACATAGGATTAGTGGTTTGATTAACAAATATGAGACATTTCAAAAAAAATATTTTTGAAAGGTATTATTCGGGTTTTGAATGAAAACTAATAAATAGGGGACGGTAAGAAAATAAAACATAGGATTCGGGTTTTGATTGAAAGATAGGAGACATTGTGAAAAGAAAACATTGGATTAGGGTTTTAATTCAAATATAGTGTCATTCTGAAAGGAAATCATAGGATTATGGTCTTGATTGAAAAATATGAGACATTACTATCATAAAACATAGGACTATTGTATCGATTAAAAAATAGTAGACATTCCTAAAAGAAAACATAAAATTCGGGTTTGGATAAAAAATAGCAGACATTCTGGAGAAAAAAGATTAGGGTCTTGAGACAAAAATAGGAGACATTCCACAAAGAAATCTTTGTATTAGGGTTTCAAAATGTCCCCTAATCCAAAAAGAAAATATAGGATTAGGGTTTTGATTGAAAAATATGTGACATGATGAAGATTAAACATAGGCAGAGATTCCCAAAAGAAATTTTAGGATCAGGGTTTCGATTCAAAAGAATGACACATTTGAAAATTAAAACATAGGATTCGAGTTTTGATTCAAAATTGATAAATAGGAGACATTAAGAAAAGAAAAAGTAGAATTCAGGTTTTAATGGAAAGATAGCAGATATTGCCATAAGAAAACATATGATTAAGGTTTTGATTGAAAAATAGTTGACATTGCGAAAATAAAACATGGGCTTAGGGCTTTGATTAAAAAATATGAAGCATTAAGAAAAGAAAATGTAGGATTATTGTTTCCATTCAAAAAATAGCAGACATTTCCAAAAAAAACATAAGACTAGGAATTTGATTGAAAAATATGAAACATTACTGTAAGAAAACAAAAGATTAGGGTTTTGTTTACAAAATAATAGACATTCCAAAAAGAACACAAAGGATTAGGCCCTGTTTGGATGTATAGGAAATTTTCTTGGAGGAATTTTATTCATAGGATTTAGAAATGATTCCTATGAAACTAGGCGTTAGAGTTTTTTAAACAAATATAGCCGTTGGCGTTTTTGAAAACTAGTCATTGGAGTTATTTAAAAACTAGCCGTTAGCAATTTCTCTCTATTTAAAGCCAACACATTTATGCCATTTGTAAACTTATCTCTCTTCAGTTTAAATTTTTACATCTCAAAATCTTTTCTTTCCATATGGATCTGGAGCAATGGAGGAAGATGAATGATGATGATGACGAATTCATGTTCACTATCTTACCAAGTTTATTTCCTGTTATTTCAGAAACTAGGCCTTGTCATACATCAATATGAACAGACGATGCATATATTGAAGAAATTCTTCAAGATCATGAGGCACGTTGTAAGCGTGAATTTCATATGGAGCCTCATATATTTCAAGCACTTGATAATTGTTTAAGAGCGAAAGATCTCTTTTTTGAAGCTTGAAAAGGGTTACAATCGAGGAACAACTAGCAATGTTTATGTACACTCTTGCACACGACGCTAGTAATCATGACGTGCAAGAATGTTTTCAACATTCAGCAGAAACGGTTAGCCGTTATTTTAAAAAAGTGCTTGAAGCTATTACTACTCTTGCAACTACATATATAGAATTGCCACCAACAACTAGATCACCAGCTATCTATAATAATAGACATTTTTTCCCATATTTCAAGGTTAGAAATCTTTATATATTGTCTTTTTATTTATTATTTACTTTTTTTATATATTATCTTAACAAATATTATGGGTTTTTTTATTTTAGGATTGTATTGGTGCTATTGATGGAACACATGTTCCAATCACTATTTCTTTGGGATTGCAAGATCATCATAGATATAGAAAACAAACATTATCCCAGAATGTCATGGTCATATGCTATTTTAACTTATGTTTCGTATATGTTCGAGCTGGTTGGGAAGGTTCTACTTCTGATGCTAGAGTACTTCAGCATTCAATCGAACAAGGCTTCTATGTTCCCCCAAATAAATATTACCTAGTGGATGCAGGATATGCAAATACTCCAAATTTTATTGCTCTATACCGGGGTGTGCATTATCACTTACATGATAATCAAAACGATAATCATGTTTTCTTTTCAAAATCCCTAGTATATTTTAAAATGAAAAATCCTAATCCCATGTTTTTCCTAGTGGAATGTCTCCTATTTTACAAACAATACTCAAATCGTATGTTTTCATTTCTTAATGTCTCCTATTTATCAGTTTTAAATCCAAACCATATTCCTATATTTTCTTATAGCAATGTCTCTTATTTTTCAATTAAAACCATAATCCTATGTGTTCTTTTTGAAATGCCTACTATATTTGAATAAAAAAAATACTATATTTGAATAAAAAAATACTATATTTGAATAAAATTTTTCCCCAATTTCTATTTTGATTATAAACCGAAAAAGGGGATATTTGCAAAACAAAAGATAAGATTAGGGTTTAAATTCAAAAATAAGAATGGAACCTATTAGGATTAAGATTTTGATTAAAAAATAGTTGACATTCCAAAAGGAAAACATGACATTAGTAATAAATAGGTGACATTAATATAAGAAAACATAGAGGCATTACTATAAGGAAGCATCAAGGTTATCAGACCCGGCCCGGGCATTGACCAGGCTAAGTCCAAGAGTCGTGGATCGATGGGTTTTGACCGGGTCAAAATGGGCCGAGGTCAATAATAAAAATATTAAAAGAAATATTATGATAATTAACAATGATAAAAAAATAATATAATTTATATTTTAATAATTAAAAATGTAATGAGTTAAATATTTTTAATTTTATATTTTTCTATTAGTTTTTAAAAATATCTAAAAATATAATAAATTTAATATTCAAAATTTTAGTTTTATACATATTGATTTTTTAAAATATATTATATTTACAAAAAACCAATATCAAAGTCCCAAGACAAGTCAATCTTTAGACTCAGGACTTACAAAAAATTAAAATTAAAATTAAAAAAATGCACACTCTCTCCCCGTCTCTCCATCTCCCTCACATCTTCAGTCTTGCCTTCTATTACATCTCCTCTAGCCGCTGATCCCTCTCCCTCACATTTCCTCTGTGGCCATCTTTTGCATCTCCTCTAGCCTCCGTGTTCACTTCCACCCACCATGATTCTCTCTTGCTTCTACGCCATCTCACTTCCACCCTCATTTTCTCTCACCATGGTTCATTGCCCTGGTTTCCTTTTTTATTTTTATTTTTATTTTTAAATTTGTTATCCAGGTCTATAGATTTTCGCGTAAACCGACCAGTACAATGAGTTAATACGCGGTTTTCTTACACCTGGATCAAAGGACATGCCCGGACCGGTCATATGGCCGATTCCTGGTTTTTCCGGTTGAACCGGCCAGGCTGGTCCAGGTCTAACAACCTTGGGAAGCATAGGTTAGAGTTTTGATTCGAAACTAATAAATAGAAAATTTTCGAAAATAAAAAGTAGTAGTCATTCCGAAAAGAAAAACATAGGATTAGGGTTTTGATTCAAAAATATGAGGCATTCCGGAAAGAAAATATCTTATTAAGATTTTGATTAAAACTTAGCAAAGATTACAAAGACAAAATATAGGATTAGGGTTTTGATTAAAAATTTGAGACATTCCAAATTGAAAAACAAAATATTAGTGTTTTGATTAAGATTTTAATTTGGAAATGTCTTACTCCTATGTTTTCTTTTTTTAGAATTCTCGTTATTTTTTTGTTTAAAACCTTAATCCTCTGTTTGTTATCAAAATGTTAGCTATTTTTTTAAATCAAAAAAATAATTTTACATTTTCGCTTTGGGAATGTCTCATATTTTTTTAAGTCAAAAACCCTAATCCTATGTTTTCTTTTGAAAATGTCTACTATTTTTCAATCAAAACCCAAATCCTATGTTTACTTATAGTAATGTCTCCTATTTGCATTCAAAACCATAATTCTATATTTTCTTTTCAAAATATTTCATATTTTTCAATCAAAACCCTAATCTTATGGTTTTTTTTTTCAGAATATCTACTATTTTTTAATCAATACCTTAATCCAATGTTTTCTTATAGTAATGTCTCATATTTCTCAATCAAAAGCCTAATCCTAATCTTACATTTTCTTTTTCAAAATGTCTCATATTTTTTTGAAAAAAGGAGAAATATCCAAAAGAAAACATTACCAATCCTATCTTTCAAGCAAAACCCGAATATTATGTTTTCTTTTTAGAAATGTCTTACATTTTTTTCGATCAAAAACATTAATCTTAAGCTTTTTTTTGGAAATGTCCGTTATTTTTGAATAAAAATCTTAATCATACATTTTCTTTTCAGAATGCATCCTATTTTTTAATCAAACCCTCGATCTTATGTTTTGTTTTGGAAATGTCCCCTATTTTTGAGTTTCTAATTAAAACTGTAATCATATGTTTTCTTTTCGAAATGTCTCATATCTTTCAATCAAAACAGTAATTCTATATTTTCCTTTCGTAATGCCTTATTTTTGAATAAAAATCTTAATCCTATGTTTTCTTTTTGGAATGCCTTATATTTTGAATCAAAATAATAATTATATGTTATTTTTATAATCTATCATATTTTTTAATCAAAACCATAATCCTATGTTTTCTTATAGTAATCTCGTATTTTTTTCAATCAAAACCCCTAACTTATGTTTTCCTTACATAATGTCTCTTATTTTTCATTCAAAAATACTACATCATTGCGATAAGTGCTTGTGTGATAAGAATATGAAGTGTTCTTTCCTTATGATGTGCATTACTTTTAGCAGGTTTAAGCGCTAATACATGTGTATTTGTGTTCTTTTGCGCATGTGGGGTTGTGAGCCCGAATGTTAGAGAGAGAAGCCAATGTGGATCGTGAATGCACCATTCGGAGGAAATCTTGATAAGGTTTTAAACGCCAAGACATAAGTCGGGTTCAAGATGCTAGAATGTGTGCCAACCTCCCTTGTATTCAAGCTAGCACAATGATTTGAGGGGCACAAAAGGCGACTACATTCTAAGTATTCTCGCTTTGTGCTTGTGTAACAAGATCTTCACCAACGGATCTGCTTATTCAAGAAGCAAGATGATCTCACGACGTAAACGTAGTGCCCGCTTTATGTTACCTCGATGAAAGCATGGATTCAGGAGTCTTTTTTGGCAGGGCACTGTGGCGACAATGTAGCAAAAATCATTGTAGCAGCTCATCGCTCACGACCGGCCGAAAATGGTAATTCCAGAGAAGCCACACGGGCATGTGGAAATTACCCACGCCCGTGTGGAGAATCCACATGGGTGTGTTATTATAATAATAATAATAACATAAATGAAAACCTAAACTATGTTTTTAAAAGAATTCCATATCCTATGTTTAATTTTTGTAATGGGTACAATTTTTGAATAAAAAGCATAATCCTATTTTTTTCATTTTGTAGCGCCTCCTATTTCCAAATCAAAACCCTAATCTTTTGCTTTCTTTCATAAATATCTTCTATTTTTTAATAAAAACAATAATAATATAATTTCTTTTCATAATGTCATATTTTTTAATTAAGACCTTAATCTTATGTTTCTTGCAGGAATGTCTGCTATTTTTTAATCAAAACAATAATCCTATGCTTTCTTTTCATAATATCTCATATTTTTCAATCAAAACACCAATCTTGCTTTTTCTTTTCATAGTGCCTATTATATTTGAATCAAAATTCCAAATTCTTTGTTTACTTTTCGGAATGCCTCCTATTTTTTAAATCAAAACACTAATCTTATGTTTTCTTTTAGGAATGTCTGTTATTTGTTAATGTCTTATATTTTTGAATCAAAACCCTAATCATATGTTTTTTTTTCAAAATGGTTTCTAAATTTCAATAAAAACCCTATTTCTATGTTTTGTTTTTGTAATGTCCCCTATTTTTCAATCAAAACCCTAATCATATGTTTTCTTTTCACAATCCATCCTATTTTTCGATAAAAATCATAATTGCTATCCTATATATTCTTTTCGTAATGTCTCCTATTTTTTAATCAAAACAAGAATTCTCCATTTTCAT
The DNA here is from genome assembly GCF_009730915.1 of Dioscorea cayenensis subsp. rotundata. Lineage (NCBI taxonomy): Eukaryota > Viridiplantae > Streptophyta > Magnoliopsida > Dioscoreales > Dioscoreaceae > Dioscorea > Dioscorea cayenensis. Next base: position 4,636,489 of record NC_052490.1, read on the forward strand.
TTGGTATGTGTCCTATTTTTCAGTTTTGAATCAAGCCCATAATCCTTGTTTTTTCTTTTCGGAATGTTTTTATTTTTTAATCAAAATCTTAATCCTATCTTTTGCTTTGTGAATGCTGCTAATTTTTAATCAAAACCGTAATCCGATATTTTTTTTCAGAATGCCTCATATTTTTCAATCAAAACCATATTATTATGTTTTCTTTTCAAAATACCTCTTATTTTTAAATCAAAACCATAATACAATATTTTTTTTTCTGATTTCCTTCTATTATTGAATCAAAAACCAAACCTTATATTTTCTTTGATTTTTTTTGAATTAAAACAGTAATCACATGTTTTCATTTCGTAATGTCTCATATTTTTTTATCAAAACCCGGAATCCTATATTTATTTTGGAATGCTTCCTATTTTAAAACCCTAATCTTATATTTTCTTTTAGTAGTGTATGCTATTCTTTAATCAAAACAATAATCCTAAACATATCATTAGGGTAATGTATCCTATTTTTTAATCAAAACCCAAATCCTAAATTTTGTTTCGAAATGTCTCATGTTTTTCAACCAAAACCCTAATCATATGATTTTTTTTCATAATGCCTCCTATTTTTTCAATCAACACCCTATTCCTAAGTTATTTTTGCAATGCCTCTTGTTTTTGAATAAAACTCTAATGATATGTTTTTCTTTGGAGCGCCTGCTATGTTTGATTCAAAACAATAATCCTATGTTTTCTATTCTTCATGTCTCTTATTCTTCAATCAAAACCGCAATCCTATGGTTTCTTTTTGGAGTGACTATTATTTTTAAATCAAAACCCTAATCCTACGCTTTCTAATAGTAAGATCTCCTATTTTCAATCGAAACCCTAATCCTATGTTTTATTTTTTTAATGTCCCCAATATTTTAGATTTGAATAAAACCCCAAATCATTTATTTTCCTTTTTGACTATCTTATAATTTTTGACCAAAACCCTAATCCTATGTTTTCTTTTTGAATGACTCCTATTTGTGAATCAAAACCCTAATCTCATCTTTTCTTTTGGAAATGTACCCAATATTTTGGGTTTTAATCAATAAACTAATCCTATATGTTCTTGTTGTAATGTCTCCTATTTTCAATGAAAACCCTAATCCTAAGATTTTTTTTTCAGAATGCCTATTATATTTGAATGAAAACACTAATCTTATTTTCAAACAAAACCTAAATCCCATGTTTTCTTTTCTTAATGTCACATATTTTTTTTAATCTTAACCCTAATTCTAAATTTATTTTTGGAATGCCTCCTAGTTTTGTTGTAGTAATTTCTGCTTATTTTTATTTAAAACACTAATCCTATGTTTTATTTTCGTATTGTCTTATATTTTCAATGAGAATACTAATCCGAAGTTTTCTATTTAGAATGGCTGCTAAATTTCAATAAAAGAAAAACACTAATCTTGTGTTTTATTTTTATAATGTCTCCTATTTATCAGCTTCGATTCAAAACCCTATTTTATGTCTTCCTTTCAAAATGTCTCGTATTTTTTAATAAAAAACCTAATCTCTTGTTTTCTTTTCTGAATGTGTGCTATTTTCGAATCAAAACCCTAAATCTAGCTTTTCTTTTCTAAATGTCTCATGTTTTTAATCAAAACCCTAATCATATCTTTTTTTTTGGGAATGTCTTCTAATTTTTATTCAAAACCGTAATTTGATGTTTTCTTTTTAGAATGTCTTATATTTTTAAATTTAAACACTAATCCTATGTTTTCTTTTTTGAATACCTTGTATTTTTAATCAATGCCCTAATCTTTTGTGTTCTTATCAGAATATCTAGTATTTTTTATCAAGCGCTAATCCTATGATTTCTTACAATAATGTCTCTTATCTTTCATTCAAAACCCCAATCTTGTATTTTATTCCCAGAATGACTGCTAAATTTCAATCAAAACACTAATCCTACCTTTTCCTTACGGAATGTCTACTATTTTTAAATCAAAACACTAATCATATATTTTTTTATAGTAATATCTATAATTTTTATTTAAAATTCTAATACAATGTTTTCTTAAAGTAACGTATCCTATGTTTCAATCAAAACCATAATTATATGATTGTTTTTTGAAATGCCAACTATAGTTGAATCAGAACCCTAATCCTACATTTTTTTTCCAAATGCCTCCTAATTTCCAATGAAAACATTAATTCTTTGTTTTAATTTCAAAATGTTTCCAATTTTTGAATAAAAACTCTTATCCTACGTTTTCTTTTGAAAAGTTCTCCTATGTTTAGGTTTTTAATCAAAACCCTAATCTTATATTTTATTGTAGAAATGCCTCATATTTTTCAATTTACACACTAATCTAATGTTTTCTTTTGGAAATGTATCATATTTTTTAATCAAAATTCGACTTCTATGTTTTCTTTCTCGAATGTCTCATTATTTTTGAATCGAAAAACCCAATCCTATGTTTTCCTATAGCAATGTCTACTATTTTTTAATCAACACCGTAATCCTATGTTTTCTTATAGTAATGTCTCCTAATTTTAAATTAAAAACCTTAATCCTCATGTTTTCCTATATAGTAATATGTTCTATTTTTCAATGAAAAACCCTAATCCCATGTTTTTCTTTTTCGAATGCATAAAAATATTTGAATCAAAAACCATAATCCCTATGTTTGTTTTTTGGAATCTCTCATATTTTCAATTTAAACAATAATCCTATGTTTTCTTTTTCAAATACCTCATTTCTTTTTAATAAAAACCCTAAGTTTTTGTCTTCTTTTCGGAACATCTACTATTTTTGACTCAAAAACTAATCCTATCTTATAATAAAGTCTTTTTCTATCAATGCCCTAATCCTACATTTTCTTTTTGAATGCCTATGATATTTGAATCAAAACACTAATCCTATCTTTTGCTTTCAGAATGTCTACTATTTTTAAATCAAAACCCTAATCCTATATTTTCTTACAGTGAATGCCTCGATTTTTCATTAAAAAATTCTAATACTATGTATTCCTAAAAGCAATGTCTCCTATTTTAATCAAAACAATAATCATATGATTTTTTTCTAGGAATGGCAACTATATTTTGAATTAAAATCCTAATCCTACATTTTCTTTTCCGAATACCTCATATTTTTCAATGAAAACACTAAGTCTATGCTTTCGTTTCAAAATGTCTCCTATTTTTGAATAAAAAATCTTATTCTATTTTTTCTTTGTGAAATTTCTCCTACTTTTTTTGTTTTTAATCAAGACCCTAATTTTATGTTTTATTATAGAAATGTCTCCTATTTATCAATCAAAACACAAATCATATGTTTTATTTTTGAAATGTCTCATATTTTTTAATCAAAATTTGACTACTATGTTTTCTTTTCAGAATGTCTACTATTTTTTAATCGAAAAGCTAATCTTATGTTTTCCTATAGCAATATCTCCGATTTTTCAATCAAAAGCCTAATCCTATGTTTTCGTATAGTAATGTCTTCTGTTTGTCATTCAAAATCTTAATCTTATGTTTTCCTATAATAATATCTTTTATTTTTCAATGAAAACCCTAATCCCATGTTTTCTTATCGGAATGCCTACTATATTTGAATCAAAACCTTAATCCTATGTTTTATTTTTGGAATGTCTTTTATTTTTGAATCAAAACTCTAACCCTATGTTTTATTTTCTGAATTTCTCATATTTTTGAATCAAAACCCTAATCCTATGTATTCTTTTCACAATGTCTCCTATTTTTCAATCAAAACACTAATCCTATGTTTTATTTTCCGAATGTCTCCTATTTTAAATAAATCCTGATTGTATGTTTTCTTTTCGAAATGGATCTTTTTTTTTAATCAAACCTAATCTTATGTTTTGTTTTGGGAATGTATGCTATTTTTGAATCAAAATAGTAACATTATGTTTTCTTTTGAAAATACTAATCCTATGTTTTCTTTTCGGAGATGGCTCCTATTTTTTCATTTAAACCCTAATCCCATATTTTTTTTGGGAAAGTCTATTATTTTTTAATCAAAACCAAAAATCCTTTGTTTTCTTTTCAGAATGTCTTCATTTTTTTTAATCAAAACCCTAATCTTATGTTTTCTTATAGTAATATGTCCTTATCTTCAATTTTGAATCAAAACCCTAATCCTTATATTTTTTCCGGAATGTTTCTTATCTTTCAATAAAAACCCGAATATGATGTTTTATTTAATGTCTCCAATTTATCTATTTTGAATCAAAACACTAACCTATGTTTTCTTTTTGGGATATCTCTTATTTTTCAATCTAAAACCTAATCCTTTCTTTTCTTTTTGGAATGCCTGCTATTTTTAATCAAAACCATAATCCTATGCTTCCTTTCTCGAATGTGTCCTATTTTTCGCTGAAACCAAAAATTCTAATCCTTTGTTATCTTTTCATAATGTCTTATTTTTTAAATCAAAACTCTAATCATGTCTTTTGTTTTTGGAATCTCTTGTAATTTTGAATCAAAACCCAAATCCTAATGTCTCCTATTTTTGAATAAAAATCCTAATATTTTGTTTTCTTTTCAATCAAAACCCGAATCCAATATTTCTATTCTTACTGTCCAAAATTTATCATTTTTATTCAAAAACCTAATCCTTTCTTTTGTTTGTGGAAGTGTGCCATTTTAAATCAAAACAATAATCCTATGTGTTTTTTTTAATGGCTCATATTTTTTAGTTCAAATCCTAATCCTATGTTTCCTTTTCGGAATGACTCCTATTTTTTAATAAAAACACTAATATGTTTTCATATAGGAATGTCAGCTATTTTTGAATCAAAACCCAAATCCTATATTTTTTTTTACATAGTAATGTACCATATTTTTCTGTTTTGAATCAAATCCCTAATTCTATGATTTTTTTTCTGAATGTCTCCTATCTTTCAGTCAAAACACGAAACCTATGTTTTTTCGGAATGTCTCCTATTTTTAAATCAAAAACGTAATTTTTTCTTTTCTATACAGAATGTGTGCAATTTTTTATTCAAAACACTAATACTAACTTTTCTTTTCAGAATGTGTACTATTTTCTAGTTTTGAATCAAAACCGTAATCCTTTGTTTTCCTTAGGAATGTCTTATTTTTTCAAATCAAATTTCTAATCCTTTGTCATCTTATAGTAATGTCTCCTATTTTTAATCAAAAATCTAATACCTAAACCCTAAACCCTAAACCCTAATTCTATATTTTCCTTTCGGAATGTCTACTATTTTTTAATCAAAACATTAATCCTAGGTTTTCATATAGTGCAATGTCTCCAACTTTTCAATCCAAACCTTAATACTATTTTTTTTTACAAAATGTCTACTATATTTTTAATTAAAACCCCAATTCTACATTTTCTTATAGTAATGTGTCCTATTTTTTATTTTTGAATCAAAACCCTAATACTATGTTTTCTTTTCGGAATGAACACTATATCTGAATCGAAACCCTAATCCTATGTTTTTTTATAGTGAATACTATATTTGAATCAAAACCCTAATACTATATTTTCTTTTTGGAATGTCTCCAATTTTTCAATAAAAACCCGAATACTATGTTTTATTTTCTTAATGTCTCTTATTTATTAGTATTAAAACAAAACCTTAACCTATGTTTTCATTTTGGGGTGTCTCTTATTTTTCAATCAAAATCCTAATCCTTTCTTTTCTTTTCCGATTGTCTTCTATTTTTTAATCAAAACCCTAATCCTATGTTTTCTTTTCAGAATGTGTCCAATTTTTTCAGTTTTGAATCAAAACCACAATCCATTATTTTCTTTACAGAGTGGCTCATTTTTAACCAAAACATTAACCCTATCTTTTGTTTTTGGAATCTCTACTAATTTTTTATCAAAACTCTAATCCTATATTTCCTCTTCAGAAAGGCTCCTATTTTTGAATAAAAATTCTAATCATATATTTTTTTTCGAAATGTCTCCTATACTTCAATCAAAACCTGAATCCTATGTTTTCTTTTCTTAATGTCTCCTATTTATTAGTTTTTTTTCAATAAAAAACTAGTCTTTTTTTCTTTACAGAATGTCTGCTATTTTTGAGTCAAATCCCTTATCCTAGGTTTTCCTTTCGGTATGTGATGTGTTCCCTGCAAGTGCATGGGTTGCACACAAATAGTAGAGTGGTACTCTGTGAGGGATAAGGTAGTCGAACCTTAGGGACTGGACGAAAAATACTCACTTACCACTAATCTCTAGTTACAATGAATTGATGAATGGATTAATTCAGAAGAAAAGGAAAATATAGACGTAAAGGAAAAAGGGAATAGGTTAAGATAATAGGCAACTGGCGGAAATGATTTGGATTTCAATCGGCTAAAAGAGGGCATGTCCTTAACATCTCCTTATACCTTTCCCATGTATCGTATAATGATTTGGATTCCAATTAGCCGAAAAAGGACATGTCACTTCCCAGTTTGCAACAAATGCCTGAGAAGTCTGCTTCCATGTTGTGAGAGACCGAGGTAGCAAGGAATTTAGCCACTGCTTGGCCTTTCCTCGTAATGTGAATGGAAAGAGTCTCAGATGAACTACTTCCTCTGAAACATTGCTCTCCTTATAGGTGTCATAGATTTCCAAGAAATTTCTAAGGTGCTCTATGGGTCTTCATCCTGGAATCCATCCAATTAACACATCTGTTGCACTAATTGGATGAAATTCAGCTTTAATTCAAAATTGTTCGCTACAACAGGAGGATGAACAATACTTGAACCAACCCCCTCAAGATTTGGCAGTGCAAAATATGAGATACTCTATGGTTGATTGCCATCTATTTTTTCTTCCTGACCTACTGCGACACTTATCTCAACAGATCCTGTCTCATTTAAATTGATCTGACGAACCCTTCTTCTAAAAATTTCTTTCAATTTCTAGATGAAGGCTTTGCTAATGGAGAAGACATGCTTTCGTGGGTCATGCAATTCTACATGCACATACAAAATAGAGCAATGTAAGCTCAAAAGAACTAAAAAGCAAAGCTAAAGATGAAAAATAAAAATAAAAATAAAAGAACACAATGTCAAAAAAGATATTCACAAGTATAAACAATATAAAGAAACTAGCACTCTAGATTCTAAGCTTTCTTAATAGTTGCCAGTTCTTGGCAATGACACTAAAAACTTGATGTGTTCATCGTAAGTGCACGGGTTGCACACAAGTAGTGCAGTGGTACCCGTGAGGGGTAGGGTTGTCAAACCTCAGGGACTTGACAAAAAAATACTCATTCACCATTGATCTCTAGTTAGAGTGAATTGATGATTTAATTAATTCAAACGAAAAGGAAAATAAAGAAGTAAAGGAAAAGGGAACAGTTGAAGATAATAGGCAACTAAGTTGAGTGTCATCGACAATAGAACAATTTCCCGGTATGTTTCCTAAGCACTTAGTAATGCTCACTCACTCTCATGATTTAGCAGGTACATTCTTAAGTTCTAGTGTGTGGTCAAAAGCAATGTTGCAACTATGTCTCTCAACTACGTCAATTTTTCAGAGATAACTATGGGTTCAGTGCTCGCCAAGTCTTGCCATTGCCTAGGGCAACAACAACTATGACAATCCACCATTGAGTTTTACTTAAACATCTATGTAGATTAACCACATTAAGTTTTGTAAATACAATATTTAACACAAGAACCAAAAGAACTCGATAAATTAAGAAGAATACAAGTGTTTAAGCATACAAAGTGCCATAGTTCCTACCATAGGGCACCGTGGCCGGCAAGCCCTCATATTTTTCACTCAAAACTCTAATTTAATATTTTCTTTTCAGAATGCCTCCTATTTTTCAATCAAAAATCTAATCATATGTTTTTTTTTTCCTGAATGTCTCCTATCTTTGAATCAAAATCCTAATCCTATGTTTTCCTTTCGGAATGTGTCCTATTTTTCAATAAAAACCCTAATCATAATTCTATGTTTCCTTATAGTAATGTCTCCTATTTTTCAACTAAAACCCTAATCGTAGGTTTTTTTTTCGGAATATCTACTATTTTCAATCAAGACCATAATTCTATGTTTCCTAATAGCATTATGTCCAATTTTTCAAAACCTTAATCTTATATTTTCTTTTGGGAATGTCTGTAATTTTTTAATCAAAACAATAATCGTATATTTTATTTTCCTAATGTCTCATATTTTTTAATCAAAACACTCATCTTAAGTTTTTTTTTTTAATGGCTCATATTTTTAAATCAAAACCATAATCCTATATTTTCTTTTTGTAATGAAGCCTATTTTTGAATCAAAATCCTAACCTTATTTTTTTTTTAAAGAATTCTTGCTATTTTTAAATGAAAACAATAATCCTTTGTTTTCTTTTATTAATGTCTCATTTTTTTTAATCAAACCATAATCCTAAGTTGTATTTTTGAATGCCTTCTATTTTTTAATAAAATCCTAATCTTATGTTTTTCTTTTGGGAATGTATGATATTTTTGAATCAAAATAATAATCATATGTTTTCATTTTGAAATGCAGCATATTTTTCAATTGAAAACTTAATCCTATGTTTTCTTATCTTAATGTCTACTATTTTTGAATCAAAACACTAATCCTATGTTTTCTTATAGTAATGTCTCATATTTTTTTATCCAAATCCCCAATCATTTTTTTTCCTTATAGTAAAATCTCTTATTTTTTTCAATCAAAATCCTAATCCTATGTTTTTCTTTTTGGACTGCCTACTATATTTGAATAAAAACCCTAATCATATGTTTGCTTTCCTTTTAGGAATGTTTGTAATTTTTTAATCAAACCTTTATCCTATGTTTTCTTTTCGGAATGTGTCCTATTTTTAAGTTTTGAATCAATAGCATAATCCTTTGTTTTCTTTGTGGAATCTCTTATTTTTTTGAATGAGAACCATAATCCTATGTTTTGTTTTCTTAAAGATGAAATTATGGTTATGATTCTAGACCATATTTTTTATAGGAACCATTACTATAAGAAAACAAAGGATTAGGGTTTTTAATCAAAACCCTAATCCTTTGTTTTCTTATAGTAATGTCTCCTATTTTTCAATAAAAACATTAATCCTATATATTTTTCTCAGAATGGCTACTATATTTGAATCAAAACTCAACTCCTACATTTTCTTTTGAGAATGTCTCCCTTTAAATGAAAACTCTAATCCTATATTTTCTTTTTGTAGTGGCAACCATATTTGAATCACAACCCTATTTTTCAGTTTTGAATCAAAACAATAATCCATATTATAATCAAAACTCTAATCCAATATTTTCTTATAGTAATGTCTCTTCCTTTTTAATCAAAACCCTAATCCTATATTTTATTTTCGGAATGTGCCCTGTTTTTTAATTTCGAATGAAGCACTCTAATCCTTTGTTTACTTTTCAGAATATCTGCTGCTTTTTAATAAAAAAAACTAATCCTATGTTTTCTTTTTGGAATGTCCCCTACTTTTCAAACAAAACCCGAATCCTATGGTTGCTTTTCTTAATGTCACCTATTTATCTGTTTCGAATCAAAACCCTAAACTATTTTTTGTTTAAGGAATGTCTCCTATTTTTACATCAAAAACCTAATCCTTCCTTTTCTATTCAGAATTTCTTATATTGTTTAATCAAAACCCTAATTCTATGTTTTTTTTCGGAATGTGTCCTTTTTTTAATATTGAATCAAAACCCTAATCCTTTTTTTTCTTTTTGTTATGTCTCATTTATTCAGTCAAAACCCTAATCCTATGTTTTCTTACAGTAATGTCTCCAATTTTTAATCAAAACCATAATCCCATGTTTCCTTTTTAAAATGTCTCATATTTTTCAATCAAACCCCTAATCCTATGTTTTCTTTTTGAAATATCTACTATTTTTAAATCAAAACACCTAATCCTATGTTTTCACCCAAATGGCCTAATCCTATTTTTGAATCAAAACAATAATCTTTTGTTTTATTTTTTGGATGTCTATTTTTTTTTTCAATCAAAACCCTAATCCTATCTTTCAAAAATCTAAACTTTTGTTTCTTTTCATAATGTCTCCAATCTTTTAGTCAAAACACAAATCCTATGTTTTCTTTTCTTAATACCTCCTATTTATTAGTTTTGAACCAAAACCCTAATCTTTTTTTTTCTTAATGTAATGTCTCCTGTATTTTTGTTTTGAAACAAAACCATAATCTTTTGTTTCTTTTCTGAATGCCTCCCATTTATGAATCAAGAACCTAACCCTTTCTTTTCTTTTTGGAATATCTTTTATCTTATGGTAACGTCTTCTATTTTTGAATTAAGCAGCTAATCCTATGTTTTCTTTTTGGAATGCCTACTATATTTGAATGAAAACCTTAATCTTATGCTTTTCTTGGGCATTGTCTTCACTTTTTGAATTAAAACCATATGTTTTCTTTGGAAATGTTCCCTATTTATTGGTTTGCAATCAACAAATTAATCCAATGATTTCTTTTCGGAATGCTTTGCATCTTTTAATAAAAATCAAAATCCTATGCTTTTCTTTTGGAATATGTCCAATTTTTCAATTTTGAATCAAAACCATAATCCCTTGTTTTTTTTCGGGAATGTCACCTATTTTTGAATCAAAACCCTAACCCCTTCTTTTCTTTTCACAATGTTAATTATTTCATAATCAAAATCCTAATCGTATGTTTTCTTATAGTAATGTCTACTATTACTGTAATAAAACATAGGATTTTGGTTTTCTTTTAAAAGAAAACACAAGATTTACTAATGTCTCATATTTTTCAATCAAAGCCCTAATCATATATTTTATTTTAGTAAAGCCTGCTATTTTTAAATCAAAACTCTTAACTTATGTTTTTCTTGGAAATGTCACCTATTTTTCAATCAAAAACCTAATCCTTTATTTTCCAACTCGGGTGAACTGTTATCCGATTCGATCTTACCAACACTATAGCACTCGATCCCATCAGAACTTCAAAGTTAAGCAAGTTTAGTGAGAGTAGTGTGACAAGTAGCTCGCAAGTGCATTGAGTTATCAAGTAATAAATCCCCTGTGTGAGTGGGGGTATCGTGATCCACGAGAGTAGGGAATAAAAATACTTAAATTGTCTCTTAGCTACGTAGAAGATGAATAGTGATTTGTGTGTCGAACAATGTGAAATAACAAAAGTAAAATCAATAAGAAAGAAAGCACGAATGAGGAGAAGGTAAGGCAATCGATAAAGATGGGGTACCCGGGTATTGCTCTCCCTAGGACAATAGTTTCAAGTGCAAGAACTCTCTATTATGCTTCCTAACTAATGCAATGGTGAGTCATGGACATCCTTAACAACATGGTCCCAAATCTAAGGTCAACCATGCCTAATTCTACACATGTCCCGGAGGAGAAATCAAGCAATCTCAACACCTCGCACTTGCATAGAATTGCAATGAACTCTGGGGATTCCAAATGATAAATCTCTTCCTAATTATAGACCTAACCCTTTGGTCCAGAAGAAAGGTCCCTAGCCACAATTAAGTCCTAGATGCTAAAATCACCTCAATGCTTCACTCCGTTGCACTCGAAACTAAGCCCCAGCGGAGGGTCATCCCTTAACCCATTCACTCTATTGTGGCCGCAAAGAACTCGAGGAATGGAGGTAGAATCTATCACACGGAGGGGAAAGGGGATGCTCCCTGCACCTCCTCGACTCACCCTCTCAACTCTCTCCAATCAAGCTTCGCCTAACTCTCGTGGTGTGTCACTCACTTACATGGGTAACCGGATGAACTCTCAACCCTAGTGTCACTCTAAGGGAGTATTCAAACAACAAGCATTCAAGATTGGAACTCACAAAAACATCAATTAATTGAAAGCATAATAAAGAGATTCAAAGAAACTAATACATCCTAGGGTTCACAAATACCCAAATACCCACTAGGGGTTCAGTCTCCATGGAGTTTAATACAAACAATAATGAAATCAAGTGCAAAAGTAAACAATCCATAGCAAAACCCCCTTGATAGTCATGATGATGGTCTTATGGAGAGTCCTCTACTCGTCGCAACGATCTCCCTCGTCCCGTATAAAATACGCCTCGTCGAATCACTCCGGCTGAGGCTCACTTACTAACCTTCTTCCCTAATGAGATACGATGTCGAGCTATAGAACCTCCTCCAAGACCTTACCAATACCTCTCAAAAAAATCCTAGCCGCAGCCCTCTCTCAAGTTGGGGAAAAGATGGACAAAGGATGAACCAAAGATCCTGAAATCGGGGCTGAAATCGAGACTCCACACGCCTATGTGGAAGTTCCACACGGCCTGTGAAAATAATGCACGGGTATGTGTAATTTCCACACGCCTGTGTGGCTTCTCTGATTCACTCTGGCTGTCAACAAAACCTGCTACAATCCCCAGAACAAAGCACTCCCGAGTCCACGCTTTCATCGAGGTAACATAAACGGGCACACGTTCATATCGGGGATCGCTTTGCTTCTTCAACAACGGACAAGTCGCTAGGGATCTTGTTCTATGTGCACAAATCGGAACGCTTAAGTGTGACTACCCTTGTGCCCTCCAAGTGGTTGTGCTAACTGAAATACGAGGAGGTTGGTACACACTCTAGCGTCTCGTATCTGACCTATGTCTTCGCGTTTGAACCTTAGCAAGATTTCCTCCAAAATTGGTGCATCACGATCCACAATGGCTTCTTTCCTTCCTAATCATCTTCACAACCCAATGTGCGTAAAAGAACATAGATGCACACATATTAATGCTAAAAATCCGACAAAAGTAATGCAAATCAAAAGGATAGAATGCTTCGCTTTGTTATCGCACAAGCACTTATCATAGTGCTAGGATGGGTGACCTCCTCCGAGGTCCTCATGTTGCACCCATCCCCAATTTTTGCTACATTATTTATTTTTATATTTTATTAT
>NC_052490.1:4650351-4722301 GCF_009730915.1 Dioscorea cayenensis subsp. rotundata
AAAACATTAATTACACTTAATTATTTATATAATAAATGTCCATAAAGACCTTTGGAAATCTAAGGTATAAAAATAATTTGAGTTGTTTAATTATATTATTTTATTTGTGATATTGCCTCAAAACTACTCACAAAATTTTAAAAACTCTAATGCGAAGCCGGGGAAAATACCTAGTTATTATTATTGTTCACGTTAATGATGTTTAATGGAGTGGCTATAATAATACCACACACAAAATTGAGGAAAAAATTCCTTAGTATTTATTAATGAATCTAGAATAGATATCATGTCTAACAAATAAGATCATGAGAAACAGAGGCAATATAATCTAAATGATCATGACATGTACAAATTATATATAATTGTAAAATTTATCAATCTTTTTAGTAACTCTAACATTAACAATGGGAAACATTGTTTATTCAATTAAGAAAATAGAAAGTTTTAATCATGTTCGGCAATGTGGATTAGTGACAAAACAAAGAAAAATAAATGTACTTTAATATAAATTCATCTTTATTGCAAGGTTTATTATTTTGTGTATCTATATAAATGAGATTTCCATTGTTCTTTGAATAGGATATGTTTGCAGCTGGAACAGAGACAACATATATAGTGCTAGGATGGAGTTTGGCTTATCTTATCTTATTAAGAATCCAGAAATTATAAAGAAGCTACAAAATGAGATAAGAAACTTGACACATGGCAAATCAATGGTTCAAGAGGAGGATATCTCTAAGATGAAATACCTCAAAGCTGTTATCAAAGAGATATTAAGGCTTCATCCTCCGACACCAATGCTTCTTCCTACAGAATCCATAGAAGGTTGCCAAATTGAAGGCTATGAAATACCAAGAAAAACAAGAGTTATCATTAACTATTGGGCCATAGCTAGAGACCCTAGAGTTTGGGATAGTCTACAGGAATTCAAACCAGACAGATTCATATCTAATGATATTGATTTCAAAGGACAAAACTATGAATTCATTCCTTTCAGCGTAGGTAGAATAATATGTCCAGGAATGCATTTTGCAGTTTCAACAGTGGAACTTGCACTAGCAAAACCTTATATATAGGTTTGATTGGAAATTTCCTCAAATCGTGGATGGTGAAGAAATCGCTATGACTGAAGTCCTTGAATTAACAACGAAAATGAAACAAAATCTTTACCTCATTCCAAACTCTTGGATGTAATGAAATGAAATGTGTTAGATTTAAAATACTATATCATACATGAATAATTTTGCCATGGCAGATGTATCTTTGTGCTTTTTAGGTATACATGGCTATAATCTTAAGTGTTTTTTTTTTATTTGTTTATAGAAGTTATTGCAAAGGCTTTAGAAACGCTTTTATGAGCATTTTTTTATTTTTAATATTTTTTTAAATATTTTCTTAATTTAATTTAATTTCATTATTTTGTTCTAAGGTGAAACATCAAATGTTGAGTTTACATAAAAGCATCAAAACTGCTTATTCTATAATATAATCTAGCTTTAAGAAAAAAAATGTGTTTATCCTTGCTTCTTGAAGCTAAACATTTTTTAAAAATATTAATAAATCAAAATGTGTCTGCTGTGGTGCTCACAAGTCTAATATGAATTCATTGATTCTATTATACTAATAATATTTGGTTGTGCAATTTAAATTTTCAATTGAAACCCACATGATGAATTTACCATGGGTAACTCAAAAAGAAAATTGAAGTTCTATTATAATTCTGAGTTAAATAAGCTATCACACCCCATCTCTATTACCATAACAAACATGATACACAATTAACAAATATTCAAGTAATTATCTTGGGTGAGCACTAAACTATGCCCATATATCACTTTTGGCACTCAATTTCAATTCATATTAAAATGAGTACCTAATAGCTATTTCATTTCAAGTGGAAGGCATTGGAGCTATTCCAGTTGGGTTTGGCTGACATGGTTGTCGGAATGTTGACGTGGATGTTAATTTTCCATGTCACATTCACGCGTGGACATTCCATATCATCATCTTGAACATGTGGCCATCATATAATCCACATTAGATGCCACGTCATAAGTTAATATATTAACCTTTCTCCAGCAATGGTTGCTCATTCCCATCCCTCAGACCTTTGCCCTAACTAGCATTTGTCCACCGTCCTTCTACCGTTGGCCTGCGTCAACGTTCCCCCATGATAACATCTACCCTTCGACGGACTGAGGAACCTCGGCTCTCCACAATATATGTTTGGAAAGGCCCCATAATAGTCGTGAAATCCACATAGTAGTTAGGAGGAATTCCGGGAGCGCACATGGAGATTGATTGGTTGGTAAGGCCACCAGAGGCAGGATCACCAATTTATTGTAATCCACTACATTGATTTCACATAAATTTGAAATGTACATCAAGATTAGGTTTTTGTAATTCATGCTAATTTATGTGTTGGTTTTGAATGTTAATGTAGATGGAGTGCATGTATTGTCTTGAATTGAAATTTGAAATGGGCATAAAGATTAGTTTTCTATCTAAAGTTTTATCTTGAATTGATGTTCTTATTAAGTTTTTATTCTCTATGTTTGTTTAGTTAATTTTACCCATTTTATATATGAATGTCTGCATTTGTTCATTTGTTCTAATTTAATAACTTGCTTGAAATTTGGTGCACATATTTGACTGCATTAGGAAAAAACATAGAGATCCTGAATATGTTGCTTGAAAATAAATAACAGAACAATAGTGTTGAGAGAAGAGGTTCTTGAGTCCCGTCAAAGGACAGACGCTGTTGTGAGTGAATGCTAATGCCGGCTAGCACTGGACGAGGACTGGTTAGGGCAAAGGTCTGAGAGATAGGAATGAGCAACCATCGGAGAAAAAGGGTTAATATGTTCACTTATGACATAGAATCTGATGTGGATTACATAATGGCCATGTGTTCAAGATGATGAGATGGAATGTTCACACATAAATGTGATGTGGAAAAATAACATCCACGTCAACATTCCGGTAGCCATGTCAGCCAAACCAAGCCGGAATAACTCCAGTGCCCTCGCGTTGAAATGAAATAGATATTAGGTGCTCATTTTGACACAAATTGAAATTGAGGGCTCAAAGTGATATATGGGCATAGTTTAATGCTCACCCAAGATAATTACCCTAAATAATCAAAATGATATAACAATATCATGTCCTCGCTAAACACAAAATTGGTAAATAAACATGCATGGGCATATGACCTAGTGGAGTTGTGTTTCCTTTAATTAGTCATGAGGGCAATGTGATTTACAGATGTATGGATTGATCAGATTATGATGTGCATTTCATTTGTGAGTTATAATGTTATACATGAAGGCCATCCATTGGAAACCATTTTACCTTAACAAGGTGTACCTCCACGATGTCCCCTCTCACCCTATTTGTTCTTGTTAGTGGTTGAAGGCTACTCAGTCCTTATTCAAGGAGAGATGGCTGAGGCAGTCTGCATGTTTGCCAAATAGCAAGTGGTGGTCCTACGTTATCTCATCTTCTTTTTGCTAACGACTGCCTCCTATTCTTGCAAGCTTCCACAAATGAGGTTGCATTGTTGAAGAAGGTGCTTGATATTTATGGCTAAGAATCTGGGCAGCTTGTTAACTTCCATAAATCATCTACT
Source organism: Dioscorea cayenensis subsp. rotundata (assembly GCF_009730915.1). Classification (NCBI taxonomy): domain Eukaryota; kingdom Viridiplantae; phylum Streptophyta; class Magnoliopsida; order Dioscoreales; family Dioscoreaceae; genus Dioscorea; species Dioscorea cayenensis. The sequence goes on from NC_052490.1 coordinate 4,653,980, forward strand.
TTACTTCAGTATAATTACCTCACCTTCCAAGCGTCATATTTTTTTTTTGCCGACACTCAAGGAAACTATCTTGGCTTGCCACTCCTTATTGGGAGGAACAAGAAGGCGATATTTTCCTTCGTAAAGCATAAGATGAGGAGACCTACTCAAGGATGGAACAAGCATATCTCTTGTCAAGAGTTAGCAAAGAAATCTTGCTTAAAACCTTGTCTCACGGCATCCCAAATTATGCCAAGCAGGTTTATGTCCTCCCCTAATATTTGTATGGAATTGGAAAGAATCTTACACTCTTTTTGGTGATGTTCTAAAGGAGCTGATCACAAAGGTGTACATTGGTCTTCTTGGGAAAGATTACGCTATAGTAAAGGTATTGGTGGCATTGGTTCCCGATAGCTCCACAACTTCAATATGGCCCTTTTCGCTAGATTGGGTGAAGCCTACTTACATCACTAAACACTTGCGTTTGCAAAATTTTCCAAACCTGATCCTTTCCTAGTGGGAACTTTCTCGAAGCCTCATTAGGACATAATTCAAGTTTCATATTTTATAACATTCTTGTAGACCAAATCTTAGTAAAAATGGGTGTAATTAGGAGAGTTGATGATGGCACCACCATTTGTATCTTCTCTAACCAATGGTTACTCAATGAACATCCATATGTGTCCACGAAGGCAACTAATGGGCATATAAGATTTGAGAGTCTCTGAGTTAATACATGATGATACTAAGCAATGGGATCTTTTAAAGTTAACCACATTAGTAAATCTTAGGGTTGTTGGAAAAAAACTCCTCGCTATGCCTTTATCTCAGGGTCAACAAGAAAAGCCCTTTTCTCCATTAAGAGTGCTTATGCTCAACTGAAGATGAAGCACTTACTTTGGAGGGCACCTATGAATTACATACCTACTGCTTGTAACTTGAACCATAAGAAAGTGAAGGTCAACCTTGATTATCTAATGTCCATGGTGCATGAACAGATAGTAGAACATACCCTCCTCTAATGTCCTTTTGTCTAATGGGTTTGGCAATTACAAGGTGTACAAGCTGCAGGGCCACCTGACAATTCATTTAAGGAATGGCTTGCACATATTCTCTCTAATAGCTCTGTTGAGGTACAAGAGCTCTTGGTGGTTATCAAGTGGGTCATCTAGAATAATAGAAATGAGGTGGTGTGGAAGCAAAATGCCTCATCTACCACACAAGTTGTACTTTGTGTGATCATGTTGACAACATAGTGGTCAGTTAATTCATCACCTAAAGTAAAACAAAAGTTTGGCTCACCATCTGCTTCTGCTATAAAGCAACATTGGGAGAAAGCACCGCTTAAGTATCTTCAAATCAATTGTGATGATGCAAGGTTCAGTTAAAGAGAGGGACGTAGGGTGAAGGGGGGCGGGGGGCATTGGGGTTTATTTTTGGTTCAAGTGGAAGGAATTGGGGGGATGTGGGCTAACTTTCTCTTACTTTTGGTGTTCCTTTATCTTGAAGTTGGGGAAGTGTAATTTCCCCCACTTAAGATTGAAGCTAGTTTTGTATTGATAAGTGCTATTTTATACATGTTTTTATCAATATTATTTAGCACTTAATCGACCCTATTGAGCTTTGTTTTTATGAATAAATGATGCTTAGTTGTTCAATTGTATCACAAGTTAAAAGAAGCACAACAAGAGCTAAAGGAAGAAAATCGGTGCCAAAATCATCAAGCAGAGAGATGCATATTTAGGGTATAAGCTTGTGTACTTACCCGTGTACATTTTGGCAAAGCAGCACTTAGCAACCACACGAGCATCATGTGATCATCCGCAGGCCTCCCACTCAACTCCTATAGAGATGAACACACCCATGTAAACCAAGTACACGCCCTTATACATTTGAAAGATCACAAAACGCATCCCAGACAATAGCACGGGTAGAAGGAAGTTTGCATGGACATGTAACTAAAGAACATGAGAAGAAGAAAACCTAGGAGATATGTTAGAACCAGTTCATTGTAGCTATAGATAGCCCAATACTATTTTTTTTAGCCTATTACTGCAGTGGCCTGACACTGTAGCAGTCAGTACTGTAGCCACAAAGTACTATAGCTGTAGCAGCCTATTAGTGTACCAGCATGGTACTGTAGTATCCAGAATTTTCTACATTCTTCTTTCCTTCTTCTTCTTCTTCTTCTTCTTCTTCTTCTTCTTCTTCTTTCTTTCTTTTTCTCATTTCCTTCTCATTCGGCCGAACTCCTCAAACTGTAGAAAAATTTTTCGGCGACCTTCCGGCGAATCAAAGCATCCACTCTCTTCATCTCATCCCTTTGAGCTCGATAGGGGCTTCAATCCAAGGTTTTCTTTTGTATTTCTCTCGTTTTTCTTTGTTTTTGAAAATCTTCTAAAACCTAGAAATACCTCATGGTTTTGGGTTGATTTTAGGCTCAAATCGAAGCCAATGTCTTTGTTATTCATTTGTGTGAATGTTTGCAAAGAAATTTCTTGTTTAGGTGTTGTAAATCGGGAGAAAACCATTATTTTAGGGCGGTTTTACTATAGAAATTTCTTGGTTACTATAGCAATCTTGAGTTTACTATAGAATTGATAAGCTTTCATTGTTTCTTCAATTTCTATAGATTAGAGTGAAGCTCTAACCCTTGGAACTTCATTGGTAACCTTTAGACCTAGCTTTGAGCCAACCCTTGGCTCGATTTAGGGTTGTTTGGTAGAATGAACCTAGGGTTTCTTTACTTGGATTTTTGTACGAATCTTTGATGTTGTTTGTTGTGATTGGTAAGGAGGTGAGGCATTGGCTCAAGGCAAAGAGTTAGCTGAGGATTAGTTTGCGAGGAAGAGAAGTCATCATCTTGTGAGTGGCATTATTAAGCATGACTCTATTAGAAGATTACCCATATTTATATATTTATATAATCTATCTTGCTTAATGAGTTTTTGTGAGTTATTATGATTGCTTTTGAGAAGTTTTAAATCTGGAAGGAGTTTTTTGCTTGGTGTTTCTTTTATGCAATTTGTGTTCAAAGGAAAAAATTTCCGTGTTGTTTCTTGTGTTGGGTTATATAAATTGATTTGTGTTAAAAGCTTGAGTTTTGCTTGTTCTTTTATTATTTCCTCATGGAAATGGCTGAGGTAATGTTGTTGTTTGATTATTATGATAGCTATTGTACTCCTTGTGGAGTTATCTTATTGTTGAGTTTGTATGGTGATACCCTACTGAAGTAGGTGGTCTCCAAGGCCATCCTTTTGAGGTGGCGTGATAGACGGCTAATTACTACGAGGGCCAGTTCAGGTGGGAGTGTAGAGTCCTGATTGGATATTTATCGGATAGTCATTGTCACCATGCGGTGAGTTGATGGGTCAACGTCAAGGGCATGACTACTTTGACGGCTCTAAACCTAGTTGCGGTTGTGGTGAAGGTTATTTACTTTGTTGTACTTATAATTGGAACTATTTTGATTTACATGTTTATCGTGGGAGCTTTGCTTCATGATTATCCTATTTCCATAATTTGGGACTCTATATTCAGTATTTTTACACTTTGATATTCTAAAACCCTAATTGAGGTAGAATGCCTTCTTATTCTATCTTTCTTGCTATTTTGTTTTAAAGTTTGCTATTATATGTATTCATGCGCTAAACTAGTTATTTTATTTGCAAAGTATCATAGTCGGAGATTTACGTCATTATTATTGTATATTTCTCTTAGAGTTGTGCTAACCACCCCTTACTAGGTAACGTTAGTTGCTCACTCCCCATTTTCTCTTCCCAACCTTTTTGCAGGTACTCGGTGCGGTGGTGTGGCAGTGTGCTGAGCATTTTCTACTATTCTATCTGCTGTTTATCTTTTTAGTTCATGTATGTTCATTTTTGGTCATGGATATGTTGTTTGGCTTATGGATCCACTACTGTGTAGCAACCTCTGTTGCATGGTTTTGTATCTAAACAACTCTTAAACCATTGGTGTATCAGTTGTATGCTATTGTTGTTGTTGATTCTCTATGCATTTGTGAACCCCTATAATTCTGTTTATTATTGTGGTTGCTATTGTTGCTACTTCCATTGCGTATCAGTGTAAATAGTGTTATTTCCAGGTTTTCGGTTAGCCTTGCGGCTCCCTAAGTGTTGAGTGGCAAAGTGTCCCTCCTTGGAATTGTCACAGTGGTTGTTGCATCCCGTGGGCCCATGGGTCAGAGCATGGCAAGATACACGGCCAGAGATAAAAATACACATCCATGTACAGTAGCCCATGTACACTGAGGTTTTATGAGTTTTGGGTGTTCTCTTTCAAGTTACATGGGCAAGGTACACATCTGTGTACTTGCCCATGTAAAGATCAGGTCCTATAAGTATAAATTGAAGGTCTAAAGAGCTTTCTAGGGCATATGAGTGACAAGATCACCTTGCGTATATCCCGCAAGTGCACGGGTTTATCGAAGTAATAATCCCGGGTGAGCGGGGTCGAATCCACAGGGAGAAGGGAGTAAAAACACTTAATTCAATTTTAAGCTATCTGGAATATCAACAGTGATAAGTGTGGAAATGATTCAATTCTCAACAATAAAATCAACAAATAAGAGAGCAAAAGTAGAGAGGAGGTAAGACAATCGATAAAGATGGGGTACTCGGATAATGCTTCACCTAGGATATTCGCTTCAAGTGCAAGAACCCTCTATTATGCTTCCTAATCAATGCAATGGTGAGTCGTGGAAATCCTTACATACATAGTCCCAAATCTAAGGTCAACTAGGCCTAACTCTATACATGTCCCGGAGGAGAAATCGAACAATCTCAACATCTCGCACTCGCATAGAGTTGCAATGAGCTCTAGGGATTCCAAGTGATAAATCTCTTCCTAAATATAGACCTAAGCCTTTGGTCCAGGCGGAAGGTCGCTAGCCACAATTAAGACCTAGATACTAAGATCACCTCAACGCTTCACTCCATTGCACGCGCAACTAGGCCCCAGCGGAGGTTCATCCCTTAGACCATTCACTCTATTATGGCCACAAAGAACTCGAGGAACGGAGGTAGAATCTATCACATCGGAGGGGAAAGGGGATGCTCCTGTACCTCTCGACTCACCCTCTCAACCCTCTCCAACCTAGCTTTGTCTAACGCTCATGGTGTGTCACTCACTCACAAGGTTACCAATAAGAACTCTCAACCCTAGTGTCACTCTAAGGGAAATGTTCATACAATCAAGCATACAAGGTTGGAACTCACAATAAACATCAATTTATTGAAAGCATAATAAAGAAGTTCAATGAAACGGATACATCCTAGGGTTCACAATCATCCAAGTACCCACTAGGGGTTTAGCTCTCCATAGAGCTAAGTACAATCAAGGAAATTGAATGTAAAAGCAATGAATGCATAAAGAAACCCCTCGATGGTCGTGTCGATGGTCTTGTGGAAAGTCCTCTACTCATCGTCCAAGGATTCCATCGTCCGGTATAGGATACGCCTCGACGGAAGCTCCCCTACCAACCTTCTTCCTAAGGAATGACGATGTCGGATCTATAGAACGTCTCCAAAACCTTGGCCAATACCTCTCAAAACCCTAGCCGAAGCCCTCTCGCAAGTTGGGGAAAAGATGGAGAAAAGAATACCAAAATCGGGGCTGAATCGGCTTTAAATAGGGCTGGAATCGGGCGACTACACGGGCGTGGATGCTCCACGCCCCCGTGCGGAATTTCCACACGGGCGTGGGTAATTTCCACACGCCCGTGTGGATTCTCTGTTTCTCTGATTTCTCGGCCGGCTGTGAACAGTGCTGCTACAGTAATTGTTGCATCGTTACTGCAGTGCTCTGCTACAGTTTCAACCTGAATAACTTCCCAATTCCATACTTTCACCGGGGTAACGCAAACGGGCACACGTTCATGTCTTGAATCACTTGCTTCTTCAATGATATACATGTTGGTGGAGCTCTTGTTCTTATATGCATAGGTCGGAATGCTCGAGTGTGACTGCCTTTGTGCCCCTCCAAATGGTTGTGCTCACTCGAATGCGAGGAGGTTGGCACACACTCTAGCATCTCACACCTGTCCTATGGCTTCGCGTTTGAACTTTAGCAAGATCTCCTCCAAAATAAGTGCATTATGATCCACATTGGCCTATTTCCTTCATACTCGGCCTCACAGCCCTATCTGCGTAAAAGTAACATAAAAACACACATATTAATGTAAAACCTGAGAAAAGTAATGCTCAACATAAGGAATGAACGCTTCGAATTCATATCGCACAAGCACTTATCAATGAGTTTTGGCCGAATTTGGGAAAAAGGTTCTGTAGACAATTGGTTATAGTTGAAGGAGCCTTTGAAGGATTGAAGGGAGAGTTTGAAGGAGTCACCAGAGTAACGATATATTGGTGACTATAGTGTCTCACATCATCTCCAACCACACAGCATTGAGAAAAAGGGTTTTTATTTACATCTTTATGGTTTTAGAGATTGAGATTCATTTTGTATTATGAACACAAGCCCCATGGAGGGCTAACTTCCTTTGGTGCTCGGACTGATGTAGCTTGGGATTGCTTTATCTTTTGATTGTTTTTAATTTAGATTTATCTTCCACTCCCATATTCATCCTTGTTTTCATTGTTGGTTTTGCGTATTGAAAAGTGGCTCTACCATTATGATTTCGCTTGAGCATTTAGATATGCTTGCGATTAGAACACATTTGAATGAGTAGATATTACTAATGTTTGGTAGAGATAGTAAGGGCATAATGTACCTTTTTATTAGAATTTTGGTTGTTCACCTCTGATTCTTGACATTGAAATGCTAGAGCTCATTGCAATTATGAGAAGGTAGGAGTAGGACAGATTCACTTCAACCTTTTAGCATAGGATTAGATAGTAGGGAGTCTTGAGTGAAATCAATCTAGGCACTGCTTTATTCATTGTGTTCAGTTCATTGCTTTCTCTGATTTGGCCTCTTGCTTGTTTTTATTATCGCTTTTTAACTCTGAGAGTGAACTTGATCCTTGGTTAAGTTAGCTAATGAAAGATAAGGTTATTACTTCTATTTCTAGTCTCTTTGTATTCATCCTTGCTATTGAATGTATTACTTCGATTGACGCGTTCACTTGCATGCATGTAATTTCCGTCGATCAAGCTTTTGGGGCCATTGCTAGGGACTAGATATATTAGGAGCACTCTTATTTGTTTAACTAGCTATTTTAGTTTCTTTAGTTCTTTTAATTTTTAGTTATTTCTCTTCTTTTACTGTGTAATTTTCAGTTAAAGATTTTCATTGATTACATCTCTTAGGTTAACCTTTCGGGAGTTTGTGCATAACCGATTCAAACAAATCAAAACTTGTTGAGCAAGATTCAAAGACTAAGGGAACATTACATAGGAGGGTAAGATAGTTGACTCAAGATTTTGAGAGTTTGAATTCATTGAGTATGGTCAAACAAGAAGAGCAACCGAGAACCTTAGCCGATTATGCTAAACCTATACGTGATGGCACACAATCAAGCATAGTGTGACCTCCTATTGAGGCCACCACTTTTGAACTCAAATCGTCCTCCATCCAAATGGTCCAATAGTCATATCATTCCATGGTCTACTGGATGAAGACCCTAATTCACACTTGAGTAATTTCCTAGAGGTATACTTTATATTGAAGTTAAATAGGGTCTCCAATGATGCTATTTGTTTGAGGGTCTTCCTATTTTCATTGGAGTTGAGGGCTAAAGAATGGCTATGATAGGGATGCAAGTGTACATGCCGATTGATAAGTGCTTGAGTGAACATATTTCGTTGTATGTTTTACATGCATTGAGCATCACTTCTATCATGTTTTATGTCTCATAAATTGTATTTGGTGTTTATTTGTGCAAACAGGGTTTTGAAGGCCTTGAGAGAAAAAAAAGAAGCAAAGATAACTTATGAAGGCATATTTTGGGAGTTTTTGTTCAACATAAGGATCAAGACACAAGTGGATCTCATGCACATAGGGGTGTGTGCCACCTTCCAAGAGAATTCAAGGTAAAGTGTGAGTTGGAAGGGCACAAAGGCAACCACATTCCCATGTCCCAAATTGTGTGAAGAATTCAAGAGCCTTCCCAATTATGATTAATCGACTAGAAGCCTCATAACCTACCACGTGGACATGTGCCCATCAATGTGGGCAGAAGAGAAGATGTTGGAGCCTTGTTTATGAAAACACTATAAAAAGACTGCAGCAGTACTGTGGTGAAAATACTATTCACATAACCTAGTGAAAATTCCACCCGGTCGTGTGGTGACAACGCCCCTTGCGTGTGACCCACAAGTGGATGGGTTTGTCGAACTAATAAATTCCCATGTGAGTGGGGTATCGTATCCACAGGGAATAATGATCAGAAACACCAGGATTGCTATTTAACTATGATGAAGATGAATCAATGATAGTGTGAATAAAATTGATGTGAAAAGAACTAAAAGAAATAAGAAAGAAAGGTACAACAAAATGAGAGGAAAGGCAATCGATAGAAAGTGGGGCACTCGGACATTGCTCCCCTAGGACTATTGCTTCAAGTGCAAGACCAACTATTATGTCTCCTAACTGATGCTTAATGAGTCGTGGAGATCCTAAAATACACGGTCCCAAACCTAAGGTCAACCATAACTAACTCCATACTATGCCCTGGTGGAGAAATCGCTCAGTCTCAACACCTCACACAGTGTACAGTTATAAGAAGCTCTAGGGATTCCAAGTGATAGACCCTATTCCTATATATAGATCTAACCCTTTGGTCCTGGTGAAAGACCCCTAGTCATAATTAAGCCCCAGATACTAAGGATTACTTCAACGCTTCATTCTGTTGCTCACGCAATTAAGCCTCAACGGAGTTCCTCTCTTAGCACTTCACTCAATTATGACCGCAAAGAACTCTAGGAACATGGAGGTAGGATAAATCACACCGGAGAGGAAAAAGGGACACTCTGCTACCTCTCGACTCACCCTCTCAACCCTCTCCAATCTAGCATTGTCTAACCCTCATGGTGTGTCACTCATCCACAAAGGCTGCCAAGATGGACTCTAACCCTAGTGTCACTCTAAGGAAAAAGTCATTCAACAAGCATTCAAGATTGGAACTCAATTAAAGACATCAATTAAGGAAAGCATAATAAAAGGTCAATGAAATAATAACATCCTAGGGTTTACAAGTCCAAGTACCCACTAGGGATGTTTAGCTCTCCATGGAGCAAGATGAAATCAATAATGAAATCGAAAAGTAAAAACATGTAATCCACAAGAAAACCACCTCGGTATTCATGTCGATGGTCTTGTGGAGTAGTGTCGTCCTCTCCAAAGGTCCCCTTGTCAAGCCTAAGGTCACCTCCCGGATCGGTGTCGACAAAAGCTCCCCCAATAACTATCTTCCAAGAGAAATGCGGTGTCAAAGCTGTAGAACCATTCCAAAAACCTTGCCAAAGCCCCTCTAAACCCTAGCCGTAAGCCTCTTAAAAGATGGAGAAAAGATGGAAAGAAGGATGCTCAAATTGGGCTGAATCGCGACTTAAATAGGGTTGGAATCGGGCATCCACATGGGCGTGGGTAATTTCCACACGCCCATGTGGATTCTCTAGAATTTTGATTTTCTGCGGGCTGTGAACAGTAACTGCTATAGTAAATTGCTACAACGATTTGCTGCAGTAACCTGTTGTAGTACTCCGCCAAAAACACTCCTGAATCCACACTTTTCATCGAGGCAACATAAACGAGCACACGTCTATATCATAGATCATGTCGCTTCTTCCATAAAAGGCCTCATTGGTGAAGATCTTGCTATCATTTCACAAATTAGAATGCGCAAATGTGACTGCCTTTGTGCCCCTCCATGCGTTCGACCCAACTTATACTCCTCAAAGTTCTAGGTGTAAGGGGACTTATTTATCTACAACACAAAATAAAGAGATGGTAGTAGCTTCACATATCCTCTACGGTAGCCATTTCCGAAATGGCCGCTAAGGTGGCTTTCACACTTTCGAGGTGGTAGATCTTTTTACCAGGGTAGTAGCTTTCACTCATCTCATGAAATAGCTCTTTTCTCTCATTAGGGCATAACTAGTATCTGACTTATGAGAGTAGCTTCATACTTTCATAGGTGGTAGCTCTTTCCACCCCAAATGTCAAACTAAACAATGTACATTTTTTTCAGCAAAATAACACAAGAAACAAAACTAATTAGTCCCTTAAACATCGAACTTGAGTTTCCAAAAGAGTTTAATGAGCGAGTAGTGCAACAAATGTCAATCGGGCAAAAATTATTAGAAATTCAAGTAAAAACTAGAGCATGAGAAAATTCAATGTTAAAAATTCTCCTAAACTTAAGAATACAACCATTGCAACTAAGGTGAACCGCAATTGGCTATGTGAGCATGCACAATCAAAGCATAGGTATAAAATATGTGTAATGTGAACTCCCCCACCACACTTAAGATCTACATTGCCCTCAATGTACTCATGCAAGCACAATAAAAAGTATATCACTCAAAAATATATATGGGAGTAGGCAATTGAAAATAATACTCTTCTGAACTCCTAGTTGAGTTCCAATGGGTTGTGATGCACACACGGCCAAGTGTAAAATACATTGATTGTGTCTATGACTAATCCTCAGTTTCCATACTGACAAGACCATCTGCACGTATACACAAGGGGGTTCAGTGAAGCTCAACAAACAAAAACCAACTCGAGCATATAAAAGTAACGCAATGAAAATACAACTCAAGATAAATGTAAAATATAAACTCAGATGGAAGATCCTTTATGAGTATACAAGCCCAAAGAATAATACATAAATAAAATACAAAATCATAAAGGAAATAAAAGAAAGACGCATCAAGTGTCGGTGTCGTCTGTTGTCTACTCGGCTGCTGCTGTCGGTAAAGATGATGCAATAGGTGGATCGACTGGCACTGGCGCGAGTGATGGTGATGCTGGAGATTCCTGAGGGGTCCTCAGTCTCATGATGAATGGTGAGGCAACGTCTCGCTCTAGTAACTGCTAAAGGGTATCGAGACGTGCCATCACCTCGCCGTGGTGCGCGACCTGTGTAGCTTAAACTTCTGCCAGATCTACCTTAGCACCCTACAGCGCTCTCGAGCCTCTCAAATCGATCATGGGCTCGAGGTTGAGAAAATATCCGAACTGGTGGTAGCTCTTGCATTGTAGGGGAGCCTCTGCCTGCGCCTGCTCTGTGTGTGGCTCCAACACTAACTATGACCCTTTCTCCTGTGTCTTCCCTCGACCTCGACTATCTCAGAAGGGGGTATGATCATCATATACACTCCTGGTTCGCATCTCCGGACCATCCCCATTAATCTCATAGTGTCTATGCCAAGTGGAGTCGGTACGATGGCCTTCTCGGCCCCCATGATAGCATATAATAATCCCATCCCCATAATAAGTCTGGTGATGTAGGGGCGGAGAATAGAACATAGACTCTAGCATATTGGCCCTGATGACGAAAGATACTCGGCCATGATATGCCCTAGATGAATCAGTTAACTTTGGACCATAAAAAATAAATAAAGTAGCTCCTACCGACTCAAAACACCTGTGTTATCGCCTCGGCCGCTATTGAGCAATGCATGTATATATTTGTAGCTCGACCGGGACAGGCACGTGGCCTTTCGACACTCCTGGCTTGTACATACCCTGTCTACATAAAATCTAGTACGCTCTCTCAGGAGTCAAGATGCCAGGATAATCAATCAGTAGCCACTCATACTCCTCCATGTCAGTAAAAGCCTCATCATACAATCCCATCCTGATCGAAAACTATGTAACACTCATACTATAATGATGTCCAAATGCTCAGAACTGCACGGTGTCAACACTATAGAATATGGGATATAACTGGTCGAACTCAAAAGACGCTAGAACATCCAACGTCTATGTGCGGATAGCTGGCTCTCGAATCGATAATAACCTCCTCCAGCTTCCTATGGCCAACAGCACCATGATCTCATCGGCTACCTCATTGCCTCGCTGAACCTCTCTCAGCGCACTCAAATCCAAAAACTGAGATTGACCAAACCTGAGTCTTGACAACCGTTCAAATTGAGCGTGATGCTTGGGAATCGAAAGCTCAATGTGCTAAAGCTCAGGTGAAGTCTCCCTAGGACGTTTGTCGGTAGCTTTATATGATCTAGATGCCATATTTGCAAGAATTAGATGGAAAATCGATTAAAACACTCACAGAATTAATACTGTAGAAATCCACACGGTCGTTTGGAAATTCCATACGCCCGTGTGGATCCACGGTGCGTGAAAACCACACGGCCACCATGCTAAAAACTCTAAAATACATCACAATTTCGTTCCAAACTCACTCTAAAGCATACACAAACCATTTTAACATAAAAACAAAACACATTCACCAATTTAAATCAAATAAAATCAAGTAATGGTGAAGAAAAGAGAGAAAGAAAGTTTACCGATGAGATGAAGATGAAAACCTTGAAAATCAGCCGGAAAACTCAAGTAAACCTCTCTAAATCGACTGTGTACGATCGGGAGAATGAGTGAGTGTGTTCTCTGAGCAATTTGGAGTGTGAAGATTAAGAAACACGAAGAGATTTTAAAGAAAACCCCTCTTGGTGTTCTGTACATCCACAAGGGCATGTGGAAATTACTCACGCCCGTGTGACTCCACAGGAGAGCGTCACAGGGGCAGACGCATGCCCCTGTGGTTTCTCGAGACGACACCTATTTGCTCAGAGTGCAACCAAACGGACATGTGGAAATTCCCCACACCTATGTGCCCGACCCATAGGGGCACCCATACACCACTGTGGTTCCTCTGTCCATCTGAAAAATTTCTCTAAGTGTTCCACACGCCCCTGTGGAAATTCCACACGGACGTATGGATCTTCATAGGGGCACTTATAGGGGCACTCACACGCCCCTATGTTTGTTATAGGATCATCCACAGGGGCATCCGCACGCCACTGTGTATTCTCAGGAAAAATCTCTAAGTCTCTGCAGAGGACCGCACGCATGTGTGGAAATTCCCCACGTGTGTGTGACGGTTGACAAGTTCCCCTTGCGTATATCCCGCAAGTGCACGGGTTTGTCAAAGTAATAATTCTGGATGAGCGGGTATCGAATCCACATGGAGCAAGGAATAAAAACACTTAATCTGCTTCTTAGCTATGTGAAAGATCAGTAGTGATAAGTGTGACAATGATTTAATTCTCAAAAGTAAAAACAACAAGTAAGAGAGCACGAGTAAAGGAGGAGGTAAGGCAATCGATAAAGATGGGATACTCTGATAATGCTCTGCCTAGGACAATTGTTTCAAGTGCAAGAACCCTCTATTATACTTCCTAATCAATGCAATGGTGAGTCGCGGAAATCCTTAAATACATAGTCCCAAATCTAAGGTCAACTATGCCTAACTCTATACATGTCCCGGAGGAGAGATTAGATAACCTCTCAACCTCGCACTTGAATAGAGTTGCACTGAGCTCTAGGGATTCCAAGTGATAAATCTCTTCCTAATTATAGACCTAACCCTTTGGTCCAGGTGGAAGGTTCCTAACCACGATTAAGCCCTAGATACTAAGATCACCTCAACGCTTCACTCTGTTACACGCGCAACTAAGCCCCAGCGGAGGGTCATCTCTTAGACCATTCACTCTATTATGGCCGCAAAGAACTCGAGGAACGGAGGTAGAATCTATCACGCCGGTGTCACTCTAGGGGAAATGCTCATACAATCAAGCATTCAAGGTTGGAACTCACAACAAACATCAATTAATTGAAAGCATAATAAAGAGATTCAATGAAACAAATACATCCTAAGGTTCACAAATACACAAGTACCCACTAGGGGTTTAGCTCGCCATGGAGCTAAGTACAATCAAAGAAATAGAATGTAAAAGCAATGAATCCATAGAGAAACCCCCTCGATAGTCGTGTCGATGGTCTTGTGGAAAGTCCTCTACTCGTCGTCCAAGGATTCCATTGTCCGGTATAGGATACGCCTCGACGGAAGCTCCCCTACCAACCTTCTTCCAAAGGAATGACGATGAGGGAGCCGTAGAACCTCTCCAAAACCCTAGCCAATACCTCTCAAAACCCTAGCTGAAACCCTCTCTCAAGTTGGGGAAAAGATGGAGAAAAGAATGCTGAAATCGGGGCTGAATCGGCTTTAAATAGGGCTAGAATCGGGAATCCACACGCCCTTGTGGAATTTCCACACGGGCGTTGGTAATTTCCACAAGCCCGTGCGGATTCTCTGAAACTATCATCTTCAGCCGGTTATGAACAGTAACTACTATAGTGTTTGTAACAGTGATTTGCTACAGTACCTGCTACAATAATCTGCCAAAAAATACTCCCGAATCCACTTTTCTTTGAGGTAACATAAACGGGCACACGTTTATGCCGTGGATCGCTTTGCTTCTTCAATGACGGATAAGTTGATGGAAATCTTGTTCTATGTGCATAAGTCGGATTGCTTGAGTGTGACTGCCCTTGTGCCCTCCAAATGGTTGTGCAAACTCAAATACGGGAAGATTGGCACACACTCTAGCATCTCGCACCTGACTTATATCTTCGCGTTTGAACTTTAGCAAGATTTCTTCCAAAATCGGTGCATTGTGATCCACATTGGCTTCTTTCCTTCATAATTGGTTTCACAACCCTATCTGCATAAAAGTAACATAAAAAACACATATTAGTGTAAAAACCCGAGAAAAGTAATGCTCAACATAAGGGAAGAATGCTTCGTATTCATATCACACAAGCACTTATCAACCGTCAACAGGTCATCCACAGGGGCAGACGCACACCCTGTGCATTCTCTGGATGAACCCTTAGGACAGACACACGCCCGTGTGGAAATTCCACATGGCCATGTGTATTCTCTGGATAACTTAGAAAAAGTTTGTAGGTTTTGTAGAAAATTCCTGAACATGTATACAAACTAAGAGCCGGCTTCTACAATGCAAAATATACCATAGAATCATGAAAACATGCTCAAACGATCAAGAACTTTTGCCATACACATTTAAGCACATGATAACACCAAATAATCCACAAGGAAATCACAGCAATGGCATCTAAAAATCAAGACACCAAAACTTATGCTTTTAATCATGCAAACACTAACTAAAACTAGAAAAAACAGTTAAAACTTAGGTTGCCTCACAAGAAGCGCTTGTTTAACGTCACTTAGCTTGACGTACCTTGCCTTATCTCACGGAGGTTCATGAATGAAGATTTATCTCTTACCCATAACTTGAAAGCATGATGAACATAATCTTTTTAGGGCAGAGGCGAAGTTATCGAGCATGTTACCACATGAGGGTTCGTCACCCTCACTCCATTCTTGCACATCTTTAATAGCCTTGGGGCATTTCTTGTGGCGTCTTTTTGCTCGCTTCATCTTATGGAGCACCTTCTTCACAATCCCTAGGGTAGATGGTACTTTATCCTCTACACCAAGCATAAAGACTTCTTCATCCTCCTCCTCTTGGTCTAGCAACCCATCGTATGGGTCTGGATTCATCATTTCCTGCACATATTCATCAATTAGTTCATCGGTAGTGTCAAAAAAATAAAGAGTATCATCAAAGTCAAGATAATATCGCAAGACTTTAGTGAGGAGGTATGTAAGCTTGTCATCGCCAACCCTCAGTGTCAACTCCTTGCCGTCCATGTTGGTAAGTGCCTTGGAAGTACTCAAGAATGGCCTCCCAAGTACCAAAGGAACATCTACATCCTCATCGACATCCAACACTACAAAGTTGATAAGTGCTTGTGCGATAAGAATACGAAGTGTTCATTTCCTTGTATTGAGCATTGCTTTTCTTGGGTTTTAACGCTAATATGTGTGTATTTATGTTACTTTCATGCAGGTAGGGTTATGAGACTGAATATGACAGAAAGAAGCCAATTTGGGTCGTAATGCACTAATTTGGATGAAATCTTGCTAAGGTTTCAAACGCGAAGACAAAGGTCGGATTAAAAATGCGGGAATATGTGCCAACCTCCTCGTATTCGAGTTAGCAAAACTATTTGGAGGGGCACAAGGGCAGTCACATTCAAGCATTCTGACTTGTGCATATAGAACATGATCTCCACCAACATGTATGTTATTGAAGAAACAAAGCGATCCACGACGTAAACGTGTGCCCCTTTGCGTTACCTCGATGAAAGCATGGGTTCGGGAGTATTTCGGGCCAGTACTGTAGTAGGATATTGTAGCAAGAATACTGTACCAGCACTATTCACAGCTGGCCGAGAAAATAGGAAAACAGAGAATCCACACGGGCGTGTGGAAATTCCACACGCCCGTGTGAAAAATCCACAGGGGCGCTCACACGGGCGTGTGGATTCCCGATTCCAACCCTTTAAAAGCCGATTTTAGCCCCGATTTCAGCATTCTTTTCTCTATCTTTTCCCCAACTTGAGAGAGGGCGGCGGCTAGGGTTCTGAGAGGTATTGTCTAGGGCTTTGGAGAGGTTCTACATCTCCGACATCGTGCGCCATTTGGAAGAAGGTTAGTGGGAGAGCTTTCGTCGGCACCGATCCGGCGAGGTGTATCCTAGGCCGGACAGAGGAACCCTTGCGACGAGTAGAGGACTCTCCACAAGACCATCGCCATGACTAACAAGGGGGTTTTCTATGGATGATTTGTTTTTACATTTGATTTCATTGATTGTATCTAGCTCCATGGAGAGCTAAACCCCTAGTGGGTAATTGGGTATTTGTGAACCCTAGGATGTATTCGTTTCATTGAACCTCTTTATTATGCTTTCAATTAATTGATGCTTATTGTGAGTTCCAATCATGGAGATTTGATTGTTTGAATGCTCCCCTAGAGTGACACTAGGGTTGAGAGTTCTTCTTGGTAACTCTTGTGAGTGAGTGACACACCATGAGAGTTAAACAAAGTTAGATTGGAGAGGGTTGAGAGGGTGAGTCGAGAGGTAGTGGAGCATCCCCTTTCCCCTCCGGTGTGATCTATCCTACCTCCACGTTCCAAGAGTTCTTTGCGGCCATAGTAGAGTGAATGGGCTAAGGGATGACCTTCTGCTGGGGCTTAGTTGCGAGTGCAACGGAGTGAAGCGTTGAAGTGATTTTAACATCTAGGGCTTAATTGTGGCTAGGGATCTTTCACCTGGACCAAAGGGTTAGGTCTATACATAGGAATAGGGTTTATCACTTGGAATCCCTAGAGCTCATTGCAATTCTATGCGAGTGCGAGGTTGAGAGGTTATTCAATCTTTCCTCCGAGACATGTATAAAATTAGGCATGGTTGACCTTAGATTTGGGATCATGTAATTAAGGATTTCCATGACTCATTGTTGCATCAATTAGGAAGTATAATAGAGGGTTCTTGCACTTGAAATGATTGTCCTAGGGGGATCAATATTCGGGTACCCCATCTTTATCGATTGCCTTACCTTCTCCTTTACTTGTGCCTTCTATCTTGTTGTTTTTATTTTTGTTATTTCATATTTGGTCACACTTATCACTATTCATCTTTCACTTGTGCCTTCTATCTTATCGATTGCCTTACCTTCTCCTTTACTTTGACACCCGTGCACTTGCAGTTTACACGCATATACGGACGTGTCAAGTTTTTGCCGTCATTGCCGGGAGTAGGCGTTTAGAGATACATTACACTTTGTTTCTTAGCTATTCATTTATTCATTCTATTTCATATTTTCTTATTCTATCATCATTCTGATTTCATTTTCTTTCTTCTTGGGTGTAGCTCCAGGTTATGACCCGAGGGAACCCTTCCATACTGATTGAAGAAGATCCCGAGCTTGAATGTACACTGAGAAGAAAAATGAAAAAGAACCTATGCAAGAACTGTCTAATCTAACTGATTTGGAAGTAGAAGAATCTAAAAACATGGCAGAACAGAATGAGCAGCAGTGGACATTATCCGATTATGCCAGACCTTCAGTATTGGGGACACAATCAAGCATTGTGCGTCCCCCGATTACAGCTCAGAATTCGAGCTAAAGCTGGCATTCATCCACATGTTGCAGTAATCCTCTCATTCAATGGATTGGCCGATGAGGACCCAAACAGTCATATAGAGAACTTTCTTGAGGTATGTGATATGCTGAAGATAAATGGGGTAACGGATGATGCCATCAAGTTGAGAGTCTTCCCATTTTCCTTGAAAGGGAGAGCGAAGCAGTGGCTACACTCATTACCTAAAGCATCAATTACCACATGGGAGGAGATGGTAGAAGCTTTTCTTGGCCGTTATTTCCCTCCCAGAAAATCTACAAAGCTTACGAATGAGATCTCATCCTTTGTACAATTAGAATTGGATTCTCTATTTGAGATGTGGGAAAGGTTCAAGGAGCTCCTGAGAAAGTGCCCGTAACACAGATTCCCGCAGTGGATGATTGTTCAGACCTTTTCAACGGTCTGAATCTGAGTACAAGGTAACTCTTGGATATGGCAGCAGTAGGTACCTTAGCTAGCAAGACCCGCGGTGAGGCTCGTCAATTAATTGAAGAAATGGGTTTAAACAGCTACCAGTGGAATGCTAGGAGAAGAAAAAGGTGGCCGGTCTCTATAAGATAGACGCAGTGACTTCGTTGGCGGATCAAGTGGAATAATTGAGTAAGAAGTTAGATCTTCTAACTTTGAACAGAGTAGCGGCCGTGACTACTTGCACCGGGTGTGGTGGAGGACATGCTCCCTCCGATTGCCCGATATCTATTGGTGATGCATCTTCGGTTGAGAATGTTGATTTTGTGGGTAATAGTATGAGGAATCAAGGAAATACATATAGCAATACTTACAATCTGGGTGTCAAGAGTCATCCCAATTTCTCATGGAGCAACCAAGGTCCACAAAAGGTCATGGGGCCACCAGGTTTCTAACAACAATAGCAAGCCCCAAACATGGAAAACAGAGTTTCAGGTTTGGAGACCTGAATGAATGATTTGGAGAAGGCCTTAACTAGGTTTGTACAATCGTCAGATATAAGATTTTAATCAGTTGAGGCTACACTTCGCAACTATACCGCCTCTTTGTATAATCTTGAAAATCAAGTGGGGCAGATTGCGAAGTCTTTATCGAAAAGGCCACACGGAAGCTTACCGAGTAATACCGAGACCAACCCTAGAGAGCATGTGAAGGCGATCACTTTGAGAATTGGTCGTGAGGTTGAGGGTAAGTTTTTGAGTAAGAAGCCAAATGAACACACACCCAAGTTTATAGAGGTTGAGAAGGGAGCAAGCAAAGAGAAGGAGGTGGCACCCCCACCTTTGAAGCTAATGGCATTGGTGGACTTAGGGGCCAGTATCAACGTCATGCCATACATCTTCTTTCAAAAGCTAGGCTTGGGTGAGCCTAGGCCTACTCGGATGACTTTGCAATTGGCGGATCGAACGGTGAGACATCCAAGGAGTATCATCGAAGATGTGCTTATCAAGGTGGACAAGTATATATTTCCTGTAGACTTCATAGTGCTAGACGTCGATGAGGATGCGGATGTACCCTTGATACTTGGGAGGCCATTTTTGTAGGCTTCCAAGGCATTGATTGACATGGACGGCAGAGAGCTAACTTTGAGAGTTGGAGATGACAAGCTCACATACCGCCTTGCTGAAGCCATGCGGCATTCTCTTGATTTCGATGATACTTTGTATTTTCTAGATGCTACTGATGAGATTGTTGATTAATACATGCTGGAAATGTTCAATCCGGATCTATACAAAGGCTTGTTCGACCACGAAGAGGATAATGAAGAAGTAATGATGCTTGGTTCGACGAAAGAAGTACCATCTACCCCGAGGATCTTGATGAAGGTGCTCCAAAAATTGAAGAGGGCTAGGAGACCCCACCAGAAACGCTGCAAGGCTATTGGAGACGTGCATGAACCGAATAAACTGGGTGAATCATTGCTAGGTAGTCCCAAGCCCGACAATTCATCCTCTACCCTCAAGAGATTTTGCTCATCATGTTTCCAAGCCATGGCTAAGAGGGCAACTTTCATCTATAAGCCCCCGTGAGGTAAGATAAGGTACGTCAAGCTAAGTGACGTTAAACAAGGACTTCTTGGGAGGCAACCCAAGTGTTTACTGTTTTCTTAATTTGGTAGTTTAGTGTTGCTTAAATAAATTGTTGAGTGTTGGTGTCTTGATGTTTTATATTTCTGCTGTGATTTTATCGTGGGTTTTCAAGTTCATCGTGTGTTTTCATGTGAATTTGGCGAAGTTTTGGTTGTTTGAGCTATTTCTCATGTTTTTTTTCACTAGTATAAATTGCATATTGGGGCAGGCTCTGAGTGTGAAAACATATTCGGAAATTTTCTACAGAGGCTGCAGAATTTCTAAGGCATCCAGAGAAAACACACGGACGTGTGGAATTAACACACGCCCATGGTTTTGTATTGCGAGCTCATCTAGAGAAGGCATAGGCCGTGGACTCGCACCTATGAATGACCATGTAATTCTCGCACGCCTGTGGGTAATTTCCGCACGAGCGTGTGAATTCCTGCAGAGATTGGCAGATTTTCCCGAAAGCACACAGGGGCGTGGACTCGCCCCTGTGGGCAACCTTGTGAAAATCGCACAGGCGTGGGTAATTTCCGCACGGGCGTGCGGAACACTTAGCAATATTTCTCGGATGTCCAGAGCAGCCACAGGGGCATGCGGCTGCCCCTGTGGGTCGGGTGCACGGGCATGGGTATTTCTCACACGCCCGTGTATTTGCGTTCAGAGGCAGTAAGTGTTTACCCGAGAGCACACAGGGGCGTGCACCTGTCCCTGTGAAGCTTTCCTGTGGAGGTACATGGGCGTGTGTAATTTTCGCACGCCCGTGCGGATGTACAGAACTCCAAGAGGCGCGAGTCCTTTTAAAAGGATTATCGTTTCTCTTCACCCTCATATCCTCCAGTTATCTGAGAGCACTTCTACATTGTTTCCCGACCTCATATCGCCAATTTTGAAGGATTTTGCTTTGTTTTCTGGCCGATTTCAAAGCTTTCTCATTTTAACTCGACGGTAAGTCTAATCTTTGATTTCCTTCACAAATTCATGTTTTTTATCGATGAAACTAGTCAATAATACTTTGTTTCTTCAATTATAATGATTATTTATATTTAGAACGAAGTAAAAGCGTTGTAATGGTAAATTTGTGGAGTTTGAAGCGTGACCGTGCGATTGTTCACGGCCCATAGATCCACACGAGCGTGCGAAACTTCCGCCCGACCGTGTGGATTTCTGCAGCTATGTTTAATTAACTGGTTTGATCAATTCTCTTTCAATTTTTGCATACTATGGCACCCAGGTCAAAGAAGCAAGCTGATAAGCATCCGCGAGAGTCATCTCGTGAGTCCCAGAGCATGAGATTCACTATCTCCGAGCATCAGGTTCATTTTGAGCGTCTGTCGAGACTTCGGTTCGAACAGACTTGGTTCTTGGACATGAGTATATTGAGAGATTTGCAGCAGGGGGATGAGTTCGCTGATGAGGTCGAGGATCTCATTTCAGTGGGTGGTTGGAGGCAGTTATTGTCAATTAGAGAGCCAGCCATCCGGGAGCTTACACTGGAGGTTCTATCGTCATTTGAGTTTGACAGATCCTATGCGAGATTTGATAACCTCTACGTAGTTCAGTTTAGAGCACTTGGACATCACTATATTATGAGTATCACTTAGTTTTCAGTTCGGCTCAGCTTGTACGAGGAGACATTTACAAACACTGAGGAGTACTCTCAGTTATCGATAGATTATCCTGGAGCTCTAACCCCACAGAGAGCTTACAGAGCATTATGTGGTCAGGGCCAGTATGAGCTAGGGGTATCCAAGGCCACGTACTTTTCCCGACCTGTGTACTGATATCTACATACCATCATGAGCATGCCGGTGAATGGTCGTGCTGATAGCACTGCCGTTCAGAGCCGACGAAGCTTCTGTACTTGTATTCGATGATGCAACGCACACCGATCCATCTAGAGCACATCGTCGTTGAGTACATTCGACATCAAGGCCAATATGCCAGATTGGGAGCAATCTTCTCGGGTCCTGACAAGATCTCCTTGCGTATATCCCGCAAGAATACTGGTTTGTTGAAGTAATAATCCCGGATGAGCGATTATCGTATCTACAGAGAGTAGGGAATAAAAACACTTAATTTACTTCTTAGCTATGTGAAAGATGAATAGTGATATGTGTGACAATGATTCAATTCTCAAAAGTAAAAGCAACAAGTAAGAGAGCACAAGTAAAGGAGAAGGTAAGGCAATCGATAAAGATGGGGTACTCGGATATTGCTCCGCCTAGGGCAAACATTTCAAGTGCAAGAACCCTCTATTATGCTTCCTAATCAATGCAAGTGAGTCATCAAAACCCTTAATTACATAGTCAAAAATCTAAGGTCAACTATGCCTAACTCTATACATGTCCCGGAGGAGAGATTGAATAACCTCTCAACCTCGAACTCGCATAGAATTGCAATAAGTTCTAGGGATTCCAAGTGATAAATCTCATCCTAATTGTAGACCTAACCCTTTGGTCCAGGTGGAAGGTCCCTAACCACAATTAAGCCCTAGATACTAAGATCACTTCTGTGCTTCACTCCGTTGTACCTATAACTAAGCCCCAGCGGAATGTCATCCCTTAGACCATTCACTCTATTGTAGCTACAAAGAACTCGAGGAACGGAGGTAGAATCTAACACATCAGAGGGGAAAGGGGACGCTCCTGTACCTCTCGACTCACCCTCTCAACCCTCTCCAACCTAGCTTTGTCTATCACTCGTGGTGTGTCACTCACTCCCAAGGTTACCAACAAGAACTCTCAACCCTAGAGTCACTCTAGGGGAGTATTCACACAATCAAGCATTTAAAGTTGGAACTCACAATAAACATCAATTAATTGAAAGCATGATAAAGAGATTCAAAGAAATGAATATATCCTACGGTTCACAAATACCCAAGTACCCACTCGGGGTTTAGCTCTCCATGGAGCTAAGTACAATCAAAGAAACAGAATGTAAAAGCAATGAATCCATAGAAAACCCACTCGATAGTCATGTCGATGGTCTTGTGGAAAGTCCTCTACTCGTCGTCCAAAGATCCCCTTGTCCGGTATAGGATACGCCTCGACGGAAGCTCCCTACCAACCTTCTTCCAAAGAGATGACGATGTCGGAGCCATAGAACCTCTCCAAAAAAGTATCCAATACCTCTCAAAATCCTAGCCGAAACCTTCTCTCAAGTTGGGGAGAAAGATGGAGAAAAGAATCCTGAAATCGGGGCTGAAATCGGCTTTAAATAAAGGCTCGAATCGGGGATCCACACGCCCCTGTAGACGTCCATGTGGACGCCCCTGTGGATTTTTCACACGGGCGTGTGGAATTTTGACACGCCCGTGTGGATTCTCTGTTCTGCAGTTTTCTCGGCCAGCTGTGAACAGTGCTGCTATAGTGCTTTGCTGCATTTCTCTGCTACAGTATCTGGCTTGAAATACTTCCAGAATCCGTACTTTCATCGAGGTAACGCAAATGGACACACGTTCACGTCGTGGATCGCTTTGCTTCTTCAATGATGGAAAAGTTGGTGGAGATCTTGTTCTATATGCATAAGTCAGAATGCTTGAGTATGACTGCACTTGTGCCCCTCCAAATGGTTTTGCTAACTCAAATACGAGGAGGTTGGCACACACTCTAGCATCTCACACCCGACCTATGTCTTCGCGTTTGAACCTTAGCTAGATTTCCTCCAAAATCGGTGCATTATGATCCACATTGGCTTCTTTCCTTCATATTCGGCCTCACAACCCTACTTGCATAAAAGTAACATAAAAACACACATATTAGTGTAAAAACCCGAGAAAGGTAATGCTTAACATAAGGAAAGAATGCTTCGCATTCATATCACACAAGCACTTATCAAACTCCCCCACACTTAAGCTTTTGCTTGTCCTCAAGCAAAAATTAAACATTTTGTGCATAGATGAAGGAAATATTGGAAGTGCTTGGCCTTAGGTTTACCAAAGTATACAAAGAGAGCATTCTACAAGTAAGGGAAATTTCAACAATAAACATGAAAATTCGAAGCTCTAGCTAAAAACTTGAATCAAAAAGGACAACAAACCCGAAATCGTGAAAGTGTGTGGACTCATTCAAGTCAACCCAAAGTATACTCCTTAAAGCTCTAAGTATAAGGGACTTATTTGTCTACAACAAGAAAGCAACACCAATTTCAAAGACGGTAGTAGCTTCACACATTCTCTAAGGTAGCCCTTTCTCAAGCGGGCGCTAAGGTGGCTTTCACACTTTCGAGGTGGTAGCTCTTTCTACCGGAGTGGTAGCTTTCACTCATCCTATGAGATAGTTCTTTCTCTCATTAAGGCATAACTAGTATCCGACTTATGACAGTAGCTTCATACTTCGTAGGTGGTAGCCCTTTCCACCCAAAATGCAAAATAAACAAAAAAACTATTTTGTTATTTCTTTTCATTTTCATTTTTTTTTTCAGAATTTAACACAAGAAACAACTATAACTAGTCCCTTTAACATCGAACATGAGTTTCCAAAAGAGTTTAAAGAGTGAGTAGTGCAACAAATGTAAATCGGGCAAAAATTCCTAGAAATTCAAATAAAACTAGAGCATGAAGACATTCAATGTTGAAAATTCTTCTAAACTCAAGAATGCAATCAATGCAACTAAGGTGAACCACCATTGGTTATGTGAGCATGTATATCAATCAAGAACAATAGAAAAGATGTGTGCACTATGAAACTCCCCCCCCCCACACACACACACTTAAGTTGTACATTGTCCCCAATATACACATGCAAGCTCACTCATAATGTATATCAATCAAGAATATATGTGGGAGAAGCAATCAAAACAATACTCCCCTGATTCCTAGTGTCACGTTTGATGAAGCTAAATCCTTGGGAGTAGTGTTCCAACGTGTTGTGAAGCTCGCACGGCCAAGTGCCGAAGCACCTTGGCCGTGCCCATGACAAAGTCTCAATTCCCAAAATGACAAGACTATCTACATGCACACACGAGAGGGTTCAGTGAAGCTCAAAAAAAACAAAACAACTGAGTATATAAAAGATAGATCAATGAATACAACTCAAGACAACAAAATGAAAATAACTCAGAAGGAGAGTCCTTTCTGAGTGAACAAGTCCAAAATAGAGTGCATAAAAGTAAAGAAATGGAAATAAAATCAAATGTCGGTGTCACGCTCTGGGTCCTCTACTACTGGTGGTGGTGAAGAAGTATATGGTAGGTCCACCGATGCTGGTATAGGTGATGGGAAAGATGTTGGAGATGCCGAAGTGGCCTGAGAAGTCCTCGGTCGCAAGACAAATGATGAGGCGATGTTTCGCTCTAAGATCTGCTGTAATGCGTCCAAACGTGCCTTGAACTCTGTGTACTGAGCAGCCTGCGTGGACTTGATCTTGGTAATCTCTGCTCGGGCCTCAACGACCTCTGTCTGTATTACTCCTAAAGCACTCTCGAGCCTTTCAAAGCGATCATAGGCTCGAGATGGTGAAAACATACATACGGGGGGCACGTCCTCTACCACTGGGGGTGCCTCAGTCTCCATCGGTACTGGCTGAGGCTTGGGAGCAGGCTGAGATGCCCCGGCCTCATCACCCTCGTCCGCAGCTATCTTTGGAGTCGGTAGAACTAAGGCGTAAATCCCTGTCCGAACTCTCCATACCATCCCCAACAATCTCAGTGTCTCCATGCCCAAGGGAGCAGGTATAGTCACCTTCTCAGCCCCTCTAATCGCATCAAGTAATTCCATACCAATGACTAATCTCGTGATATAGGGGCCTGAGAAAATCACTCCAAGTCTGGCATACTGCCCCTGGTGTCGTATGTACTCTGCCAAGATATGCCCTAAGTGTATCGGTGTACGCCGTACCATCGAGTATAGATATAAAAGCTCCTGTCGGCTAAGCACACCAGTACAGTCACCTCGCTCGCTCACTGATCTACTCAGAATAGCGTGAATGTATCTGTAGCTAGGGCGAGAAAGGCAACTAGCCTTTGAAACCCCAGGCTCATACTGTCCCTGCCCATATAATGCGGTGTATGCACGCTGCGGAGTCAAACTCCCGAGGATAATTTGTGGGCAGCTGCTCATATTCCTTTGTCTCAGTATAAGCCACATCATATAACTCCATCAAGATCGCAAATTGAGTTACACTCAAGCTATGATGCTATCCAACGGCTCTGAACTGAATACTACCAATATTGCCGAAACTGGAGTATCAGCGATCGAACTCGAATGAGGCTAACACCTCGAGCGTCAATGTGCGGATGGCTGGGTCTCTGAATGATAGTAAACGGTCCCAGCTGCCAACTGAAAGCATACCCTTGATCTCGTCTGCCATAGCATCAACTAACTGAATCTCCCTGAGTGTGCTAACGTCAGGGATTGTGGTCTTGCCAAATCTGAGGCTAGACAACCGCTCCAAACCTCGCCTGATGCTCAGGAATGGTAAAACTCATACTCTCGGGTTTGGGAGATGGCTCACGCGGCCACTTATCAGCTTGCTTCTTCGACCAAGGTGCCATAATCTGCAAAATTTGAAAGGAAATCAATCAAACAAGTTAATTAACAAATTCTGCAGAAATCCACATGGTCGTGCGGAATTTCCGCACGCCTGTGTGGATCCACGGGGCGTGAAAATCGCACAGTCGCACCTCAAAAATCAAAAAATACAACGTACAATTACTTCTAACTCCGTTCTAAACATGAATAATCACTCCAATTGAAGAAACGAAGCATTATTAACTAGATTCATTGAAGAAAATCATGAATTGATGAAGAAAATCAAGAATAGGTCTTACCGATGAGTTGAGATGAGAGAATTTAGATTCGGCCTGAAAACCTCAGTAAAAATCCTACTAAATCGGCGCTAAGGGGTCAGGAAATGATGTGAGAGTTCTCTCAGACGAACGGAGGATGTGAAGAAGAAGATGAGGAACGGCTATTCTTTAAAAGACATCGCGCCTCTTGGCATTCTGTACATCCGCACGGGTGTGCGGAAATTACCCACGCCCGTGCGCCTCCATAAAAGAACCGCACAGGGGCAGTTGCACGCCCCTGTGCCCTCTCGGAAAAACACACACTTACTCTGAACGCTCTCGCATGGGCGTGCGGACAATACCCAACGCACGTGCGCCCGATCCCACAGGGGCAGACGCACGCCCCTGTGGCTTCTCTAGACATCCGAGAAAATTCCTAAGTGTTCCGCACGCCCGTGCGGAAATGGCACACGGGCGTGGACATTCACAGGTCCAATTCACAAGGGCAAATGCACGCCCCTGTACCTTCTCGGGATGAAGAGAGCTCCTCTGCAGAGATTCGCACGGGCGTGCGAAAATTATCCACGCCCGTACGAAGTTCACAAGGTCGCCCACAGGGGCGAGTTCACGCCCCTGTGCACTCTCGGGATAATCTGCCAAACTCTACAAGAAATCACACACCCGTGCGGAAATTACCCACGAGCGTGCGATATTCGCATGGTCATTCACAGGGGCAGCCGCACGCCCCTGCACTTCTCTGGATGAGCTCACATTGCAAATCCATGGGCGTGCGGAAATACCACACGCCCGTGCGTTTTCTCCGAATGCCTTAGAAAAATTTGCAGGCTCTGCAGAAATTTTCTGAACATGTCTGTACACTCAAAGCATGCCCTATTATGCAATTTTTACCAGTGAAAAACATGAAATAAAGCTCAAACGACCCAACTTTGCCAAATCCACATGAAAACACACGATGTATCCTCAAATCCTAAAATAAAATCGCAGCACAAGCATCTAAAAATCAAGACACCAACACTCAACAATTTATTCACGCAAAATACTACATCATTTGACTAAGAAAAACAGGAAACACTTGGGTTGCCTCCCAAGAAGCGCTTGTTTAACGTCATTAAGCTTGACATACCTTGTCTTACCTCACGGGGGCTCATAGATAAATGTTACCCTCTTACCCATGACTTGGAAGCATGATGAGCACAATCTCTTGAATGTAGAGAGTGTATTATCGGGCTTAGGGCCACCTAGTAATGGTTCATCCAACTTCTTCGGTTCACGTACATCTCCAACAGCCTTGGAGCGTTTCCGGTGGTGTCTCCTAGTCCTCTTCATTTTCCGAAGCACCTTCTTCAAGATCACCGGGGTAGATGGTACTTCTTCCGTCGAACCAAGCATCATTACTTCTTCATAGTCCTCCTCTTGGTCGAGCAAACCCTCGTACGGGTCCGGATTGAACATTTCTTGCATGTATTCATCAACAATCTCATCAGTAGTGTCTAGAAAATATAAAGTGTCATCAAAATCAAGAGAATGCTGCATGGCTTCAGCAAAGGGGTATGTGAGCTTGTCATCTCCAACTCTCAAAGTTAGCTCTCCGCCGTCCATGTCAATCAATGCCTTGGAAGTCCGCAAGAACGACCTCCCAAGTATCAAGGGTACATCCACATCCTCATCGACGTCTAGCACCACAAAGTCTATTTGAAATATATACTTCTCCAACTTGACAAGTACATCTTCGATGATACCCCTCGGATGTCTCACCGTTCAGCCTGCCAATTGCAAAGCCATCCGAGTGGGCCTAGGCTCACCCAAGCCTAACTTTCGGAAGAAGGTGTATGGCATGACGTTGATGCTGGCCCCTGAGTCCGCCAATGCCATTTCTTCACCCATATTGCCAATGCTTCCCGGGTCTTTCTTCTTGTTCGGCATGTTCCTTTGCAACACCGCTGAGCATGAAGCATCTAGAATCACCGAAGCACTCTCCTTCAACTTCCTCTTGTTGGTCAACAAGTCTTTCAAGAACTTCACATACTTAGGCATTTGGGCTAATGCCTCAACAAAAGGAATATTGATGTTGAGTTGCTTGAACAAACTCAGGAACTTCTTGTACTGTTCATCCCCTTGGTCATTCTTCAATCTAGAGGGATAAGGGATTCTTGGCTTGAAAGATGGGGGTGCCACCTCTTTCTCTTTGCTTGTTTCCTCTTCTACCTCTATAACCTTGGGTGTGTATTCTTTTGGCATCTCACTCGGAAACTTACCTTCAACCTCACGACCACTTCTCAAAGTGATCGCCTACACCTGCTCTCTAGGGTTGGTCTCTGTATTGCTCGGCAAGCTTCCATGTGGCCTTTCAGAGAGAGACTTCGCAATTTGCCCCACCTGATTTTCAAGGTTATGCAAAGAGGCGGTGTGGTTGCGAAGTGTGGCCTCAACTGATTCAAACCTTGTATTTGCAGATTGCACAAATCTAGTCAAGGCCTTCTCCAAATCATTCATTCGGGTTTCCAAACCTGAAACTTTGTTTTCCACATGTGGGACTTGTTGTTGTGGTTGGAAACCCGGTGGCCCCATGGCCTTTGGTGGACCCTGATTGCTCCATGAGAAATTGGGATGATTCTTCCAACCCGGATTGTATGTATTGTTATATGGGTTTCCTTGAGGACTCATGCCATTACATACAAAACCAACGTTCTCCACCGAAGATACATCACTAATAGAGATCGGGCAATCGGAGGGAGTATGTCCTCCACCACACCCGTTACAATTCGTCATGGCTGCTACTTTATTTGAAGTTAGAACATCTAACTTCTTACTCAAATTTTCCACTTGAGCCGCCAATGAAGTTACTGTATTTATCTCATAGAGACCGGCCACCTTTTTCTTCTTCCTAGCATTCCATTGGTAGCTGTTTAACCCCATTTCTTCAATTAACTGACGGGCCTCATCGGGGGTCTTGCTACCTAAGGTACCTCCTGCTGCCGCATCCATAAGTTGCCTTGTACTCGGGTTCAAACCGTTGTAAAAGATCTGAACAATCATCCACTCTGGAAATCCGTGTTGCGGGCACTTTCTCAGGAGCTCCTTGAACCTTTCCCATGTCTTAAATAGAGACTCCAATTCTAACTGAACAAAGGATGAGATCTCATTCCTAAGCTTCACGGATTTTCCGTGAGGGAAATAATGGGCAAGAAAAGCTTCTACCATCTCCTCCCATGTGGTAATTGATGCTCTAGGTAATGAGTGTAGCCACTGCTTTGCTATCCCCTTTAGGGAAAATAGGATGGCTCACAACTTGATGGCATCATCCGTCACCCCTTTTATCTTCAGCATATCACACACCTCAAGAAAACTCTCTATATGACTATTTGGATCCTCATCAGCCAAACCATTGAACTGTGCGGATTGTTGTAACATGTGGATGAATGCCGGCTTCAGCTCGAAGTTCTGAGCTGTAATCGGGGGACGCACAATACTCGATTATGTCCCCAATACTGAAGGTCTGGCATAATCGAATAATGTCCGCTGTTGCTCATTCTATTCTGCCATGTTTTCAGATTCTTCCAGTTCCAAATCAATTAGATTAAACTGTTCTTGCATAGGCTCTTTCCCTTTTCTTCTAAGTGTACGTTCAAACTCGGGATCTCCATCAATCAATATTGAGGGGTTCCCTCGGGTCATAACCTGGAGCTGCACCCAAAAAAAAAAAAAAAGAAATCAGAATGATGATAGAATAAGAAGGTATGAAATAGAATGGACGGTAAAATAGCTAAGAAAACAAAGTGCAAAGTATATCTAAATACCTACTCCCCGGCAATGGCGCTAAAAACTTGACAAGATCCACTTGCGTATATCCCACAAGTGCACAAGTTTGTTAAAGTAATAATCCCGGATGAGCGGGTACCGTATCCATAGGGAGTAGTGAATAAAAACACTTAATTTGCTTCTTAGCTATATGAAAGATGAATAGTGATATGTGTGACAATGATTCAATTCTTAAAAGTAAAAACAACAAGTAAGAGAGCACAAGTAAAGGAGAAGGTAAGGCAATTGATAAAGATGGGGTACCCGGATATTACTCCGCCTAGGACAATCATTTCAAGTGCTAGAACCCTCTATTATGCTTCCTAATCAATGCAAGTGAGTCATGGAAATCCTTAATTACATAGTCCCAAATCTAAGGTCAACTATGTCTAACTCTATACATGTCCCGGAGGAGAGATTGAATAACTTCTCAACCTCGCACTCGCATAAAATTGCAATAAGTTCTAGGGATTCCAAGTGATAAATCTCTTCCGAATTGTAGACCTAACACTTTGGTCCACGTGGAAGGTCCCTTACCACAATTAAGCCCTAGATACTAAGATCACTTCTACGCTTCACTCCGTTGCACCCGCAACTAAGCCCCAGCGGAAGGTCATCCCGTAGACCATTCACTCTATTGTAGCTACAAAGAACTCGAGGAATGGAGGTAGAATCTAACACATCAGAGGGGAAAGGGGGCGCTCCTGTACCTCTCGACTCATCCTCTCAACCCTCTCCAACCTAGCTTTGTCTAACACTCGTGGTGTGTCACTCACTTACAAGGTTACCAACAAGAACTCTCAACACTAGTGTCACTCTAGGGGAGTATTCACAAAATCAAGCATTCAAAGTTAGAACTCACAATAAACATCAATTAATTGAAAGCATAATAAAGAGATTCAAAGAAATGAATACATCCTAGGGTTCACAAATACCCAAGTACCCACTAGGGGTTTAGCTCTCCATGGAGCTAAGTACAATCAAAGAAATAGAATGTAAAAGCAATGAATCCATAGAAAACCCCCTCTATAGTCGTGTCAATGGTCTTGTGGAAGGTCCTCTACTCGTCGTCCAAAGATCCCCTTGCCCGGTATAGGATACGCCTCGGCGGAAGCTCCTCTACCAACCTTCTTCCAATGAGATGATGATGTCAGAGCTGTAGAACCTCTCCAAAACCCTAGCCAATACCTCTCAAAACCCTAGCCGAAACCCTCTCTCAAGTTGGGGAAAAGATGGAGAAAAGAATCCTGAAATCGGGGCTGAATCGGCTTTAAATAGGGCTGGAATCAGGGATCCACAAGCCCTATGGACGCCCCTGTGGATTTTTCACACGGGCGTGTGGAATTTCCACAAGCCCGTGTGGATTCTCTGTTCTGCAATTTTCTCTGTCGCTACATTGCTCTGCTACAGTATCCGGCCTGAAATACTTCCCGAATCCATACTTTCATCGAGGTAACGCAAACGGGCACACGTTCACGTCATGGATGGCTTTGCTTCTTCAATGATGGAAAAGTTGGTGGAGATCTTGTTCTATATGCATAAGTCGGAATGCTTGATTATGACTGCCCTTGTGCCCATGTCTTAAATGGTTGTGCTAACTCAAATACGAGGAGGTTGGCACACACTCTAGCATCTCACACCCGACCTATGTCTTCGCGTTTGAACCTTAGCAAGATTTCCTCCAAAATTGGTGCATTATGATCCACATTGGCTTTTTTCCTTCATAATCGGCCTCACAACTCTACCTGCATAAAAGTAACATAAAAACACACATATAAGTGTAAAAACCCGAGAAAGGTAATGCTTAACATAAGGAAAGAATGCTTCGCATTCATATCGCACAAGCACTTATCAGGTCCATACATTACGAGATTAGCTCTGGGTATGGGTCTCTTAGGCGTGATTCGTGGGGTCGAGAAGACGAGTATACCTGCGCCCCTGAGCCTGGAGACAATGTGATTAATGGGCATGGTCTGTAGGGTTTAGACGGGGGTTTATGCTCTGGTTCTATCAGTCCCAGAGATAGCCGAGGAGGAGGGAGATGATGCCGAGGCTTCCCAGCCTGCCCCCTAGCCTCAGTCAACACCTATGGAGACCGAGGTAACTCCAGTGACAGAGGGCCCATCCCCTGTGCGCATGTTTTCACCATCTCGAGCCCAGGATCGCTTTGAGAGGCTCGAGAGCACTGTGGGGGTAATACGGACAAAGGTAGCAGAGGCCCGAGCAGAGATTGCCAATATTAGGGCTGCGCAGGCCGCACAATATATAGAGTTCATGGCACGTTTTCGACATATTACAACAGATCTTAGAGCGAGACGTCGGCTCGTTATTTGGACTTGTATACTCAGAAAAGGACTTTGCTTCTGAGTTTATTTTCATTTTGTATCTCGAGTTGTATTCATTGTCTTATCTTTTATATACTCAAGTTGTGTTTGTTTTTATTGAGCTTCACTGAACCTCCTCGTGTATGCGTGGAGATGGTCTTGTCATCATGGGAATTGAGACTTTGTCATGGGCACAACCAAGGTGTTTCGGCACTTGGCCGTGTGAGCTTCACAACCCATTGGAACAACACACCCAAGGACTTAGCTCCATCAAATGCAATACTAGGAGTCAACGGAGTATTGTTTTTGATTGCTTCTCCCACATCTGAATTTAATTGATTTACATTATGAATGAGCTTGCTTGTGTACATTTGGGACAATGTACAACTTAAGTGTGTCGCGGGGGGGAGTTTCATAGTGCACCCATCTCTTTTATACTAGTTTTGATTGATATACATGCTCACATAGCCAATGGTGGTTCACCTTAGTTGCATTGATTGTATTCTTGAGTTTAGGAGAATTTTTAACATTGAATGTTTTCATGCTCTAGTTTTTGCTTGAATTTCTAGGAATTTTTACCCGATTGACACTTGTTGCACTACTCACTCTTTGAACTCTTTTGGAAACTCATGTTTGATGTATAAGGGACTAGTTATAGTTGTTTCTTATATTAATTCTGAAAACAAAACATGGAAAAATGAAAAGAAAGAACAAAATAGTTTTATTGTTTAGTTGTGCTTGTTGGGTGGAAAGAGCTACCACCTATGATGTATGAAGCTACTCTCATAAGTCGGATACTAGTTATGCCCTAATGAGAGAAAGAGCTATCTCATAGGATGTGTCAAAGCTACCACCCCGGTAGAAAGAGCTACCACCTTGAAAGTAAGAAAGCCACCTTAGCGGCCGCTTTGGAAAGGGCTACCTTAGAGGATGTGTGAAGCTACTACCCTTTTTGAATTTTTGATACCTTTTGTAGATAAATAAGTCCCTTATATGTAGAACTTTGATGAGTATACTTTGGGTTGACTTGAGTGAGTTCACACACATACATGATTTTGGGTTTGTTGTCCTTTTTGGTTCAAGCTTTTAGCTAGAGCATTGATTTTTCATATTTAGTGTTGAAATTTCCCTTACTTGTAGAATGCTCTCTTTGTATGCTTTGGTGAACCTAAGGCCAAGAACTTCCAATATTTCCTTCGTCTATGCTTTAATGTTTTAATTTTTTCTTGAGGACAAGCAAAAGCTTAAGTGTGGGGGAGTTTGATAAGTGCGTGTGCGATAATAATACGAAGTGTTCTTTCCTTGTATTGAGCATTACTTTTCTCGGGTTTTAACGCTAATATGTGTGTATTTATGTTACTTTCATGCAGGTAGGGTTGTGAGACCAAATATGAGATAAAGAAGCCAATGTGGGTCGTAATGTACTGATTTGGAGGAAATCTTGCTAAGTTTCAAACGCGAAAACATAGGTTGTGTTCAAAATATGGGAATGTGTGCCAACCTCCTCATATTCGAGTTAGCACAACTATTTGGAGGGGCACAAGGGCAGTCACATTCAAGCATTCCGACTTGTGCATATAGAACAAGATCTCCACCAACATGTCCATTATTGAAGAAGCAAAGCGATCCACGATGTAAACGTGTGCCCCTTTGCGTTACCTCGATAAAAGCATGGCCAGTACTGTAGTAGGGTACTGTAGCAAGAATATTGTACTAGCATTGTTTACAGCTGGCCGAGAAAACAGAAGAATAGAGAATCCACACGGCGTGTGGAAATTCCACACGCTCGTGTGAAAAATCCACAGGGGCGCTCACACGGGCGTGTGGATTCCTGATTCCAGCCCTTTAAAAGCCGATTTCAGCCCCGATTTCAGCATTCTTTTCTCCATCTTTTCCCCAACTTGAGAGAGGGTGGCTGCTAGGGTTTTGAGAGGTATTGGATAGGGCTTTAGAGAGGTTTTATGGCTCCAACATCGCTCGCCGTTTGGAAGAAGGTTAGTGGGAGAGCTTTCGTTGGCACCGATCCGGCGAGGTGTATCCTAGGTCAGACAAAAGGACCTTTGCAATGAGTAGAGGACTTTCTACAAGACCATCGCCATGACTAACGAGGGGGTTTTCTATGGATGATTTGTTTTTATATTCGATTTCATTGATTGTATCTAGCTCCATGGAGAGCTAAACCCCTAGTGGGTACTTGGGTATTTATGAACCCTAGGATGTATTCGTTTCATTGAACCTCTTTATTATGCTTTCAATTAATTGATGTTTATTGTGAGTTCCAATCTTGGAGACTTGATTGTTTGAATGCTCCCCTAGAGTGACACTAGGGTTGAGAGTTCTTCTTGGCAATTCTTGTGAGTCAGTGGCACACCATGAGAGTTAGACAAAGCTAGATTAGAGAGGGTTGAGAGGGTGAGTCGAGAGGTAGCGGAGCGTCCCCTTTTCCCTCTGGTGTGATCTATCCTACCTCCACGTTCCAAGAGTTCTTTAAGGCCATAGTAGAGTGAATGGGCTAAGGGATGACCTTCTGTTGGAGCTTAGTTGTGAGTGCAACGGAGTAAAGCGTTGAAGTGATTTTAGCATCTAGGGCTTAATTGTGGCTAGGGATCTTTCACGTGGACCAAAGTGTTAGGTCTATACATAGGAATGGGGTTTATCACTTGGAATCCCTAGAGCTCATTGCAATTCTATGAGAGTGCGAGGTTGAGAGGTTATTCAATCTTTCCTCTGGGACATGTATAGAGTTACGCATGGTTGACCTTAGAATTGGGATCATGTAATTAAGGATTTCCATGAAACATTGTTGCATCAATTAGGAAGTATAATAGAGGGTTCTTGCACTTGAAACGATTGTCCTAGGCAGATCAATATCCGGGTACCCCATCTTTATTGATTACCTTACCTTTTCCATTACTTGTGCCTTCTATCTTGTTGTTTTTATTTTCAGTATTTCATATTTTATCACACTTATCACTATTCATCTTCCACATTAGTTAAGAAACAACTCAAGTGTCTTTATTCCCTACTCTCTGTGGATACGATACTCACTCGTCTGGGATTATTACTTCGATACCCGTACTCTTGCGGTTTACACGCATATACGGACGTGTCAAAAGTCTGCAGGAAATATGTACTTGTTGACCTCGACAAGCACATCTTCAATGATGCCCCTCGGATGTCTAACCGTTCGGTCCACCAATTAAAGTGTCATCCAAGTGGGCCTAGGCTCTCCCAAGCCTAACTTCTGAAAGAACGAGTACGGCATGACGTTGATACTACTACTGAATCTGCCAATGCCATATCTTCACCCATGTTACCAATGTTGCATGGATTAACAAAGTTTCCGGGGTCTTTCTTCTAGTTCGGTATATTCTTTTACAACACCACCAAATAAGAGGCATCTAAGATCACCGATGCACTCTCTTCTAACTTCCTATTGTTGGTCAAAAGATCCTTCAAAAACTTTGCATACCGAGCCATTTGGGACAACGCCTCCACAAAAGGAATGTTGATGTCCAATTGCTTGAATAGACCCAAGAACTTCTTGTATTGCTCATCATTTTAGTCATTCTTCAGCCTTGAAGGATAAGGGATTCTTTGCTTGTAAGGTGGGGGTGCCACCTCCTTCTCTTTGTTTGCTCTCTCCTCAACCTCCACGACCTCGGGTGCTTCAACATTGGTCTTCTCACGTGGAAGCCTACCTTCAACCTCATGACCACTTCTCAAAGTGATCGCCTTCACGTGTTCTCTCAGATTGGTTTCGGAGTTACTAGGCAAGCTTCCTTGTGGCCTCTCCGACAACGACTTCGCAATTTGCCCCACTTGGTTTTCTAGATTGTGCAATGACGAGGTGTGGTTGCGAAGTGTAGCTTTGACCGATTGGAACCTTGAATCTGATTATTAGACGAATCGTGTCAAAGCTTTCTCTGAGTAGTCATTCTGATCTCCAAGCCTGAAACTCAGTTCTCCATGTTCGGGGCTTGTTGTTGTTGTTGGAAACCCGGTGGTGACGTGGCCTTTTGGTGCCCTTGATTATTCCAAGAAAAGTTCGGATGGCTCCTCCAACCCGGATTGTAGCTATTGCTATGTGGATTTCCTTGTCCCCTCATCGCATCACCTACAAAATCAACTTGTTTAACAGAGGATGTACCACCAATAGCTATAGGGCAATCGGATGGAGCATGGCCTCCTCCACATCCGTTATAATTCATCACGGCCGCCAATCTAAGAGAAGTTAGAGTGCATAACTTCTTCCTCAATGACTCCACTTGGGCCCCAACAATGTAACCGCATCAATCTCATGGGGACCAACCACTTTATTCTTCTCTCTTGCATTCTATTGGTAGCTATTCGAACCCATTTCTTCAATCAATTGTCGTGCTTCTCTAGGGGTCTTGCTACCTAAGGTACCTCCTGCTACTGCAACAAGTAACTGCCTTGTGCTAGTGTTCAACCCGTTGTAAAATGTCTGAATAATCAACCACTCGGGGAACCCATTGACACGTCTGAATATGCGTGTAAACCACAAGTTCACGGGTGTCGAAGTAATAATTACCCCGGTGAGTGGCTAGTCGAATCCACAGGGAACAGGGCTACTAGTACTAACTTCTTCTCTGCTTTCTAACCTAATGATAAATGGAAAGGTGTGGTGATCTAATGTGCGAAGAAATGAATACCGAAGACAAATATGCAAGGGTAAAATGGATGGAGATCTCAATCAGTAAAAGTGGGGTATTCGGGCAATGCTCCCCCTAGGATTCAGGTATTAGGTACCGAATAAGCAAAGTGTTTCTATGATGAGTAAGTTAAGTTGTGGAAATCCAAATATAATCGGATCCGGCCTCCCGATCACCGATACTAGTCCCCTACGAGGTCCCGGTGGAGAAATCGCTCAATCTCAACACCTCACACCACATATAACTGCAAAGCACTCTAGGGATTCCAAGAGTTGTATCCGATTCATAAAGATTGATCCAACCCTAATTCCCGGAGAAGGATCCTAACCCCCTACAAGGTCCCGGCGGAGAAATCTCTCAATCTCATGCCTCACACCAAATATGGTTGCATAGAGCTTAGGGAACGGAGATAGAATACACTCAATCGGAAGAGAGAGGGGACACTCCACTATCTCATGACTCACCCTCTCAACCCTCTTTAACCTTGAAGTTCTAACTCTAATGGAGACCTCTCTCACATCAAAGTAATAAATCATGCAAATCCAATCAACCACAAGGATTAATTAAACAAGC
This sequence comes from Dioscorea cayenensis subsp. rotundata, assembly GCF_009730915.1. Classification (NCBI taxonomy): domain Eukaryota; kingdom Viridiplantae; phylum Streptophyta; class Magnoliopsida; order Dioscoreales; family Dioscoreaceae; genus Dioscorea; species Dioscorea cayenensis. The sequence continues at coordinate 4,692,144 of NC_052490.1, forward strand.
AAGCAATGAGAATACAAGATTAAAAACTTAATCAAACTCGGATTAAATAGAAACACTAAGCAAATCCACAAAAGATGAGAATACTAGGGTTCATAGCCCAAATACCCTCTAGGGTTTTTAGCTCTCCATGGAGCAACATACAAAAACACACCATCAATGAATGAAAGTACATTAAAAACCATAGAAATAAACCCTCTTATATATGAACTGATGGCCTTGATGGAGAGCTTCGACATCTTGAAGGACCCACTCCGAAGCTAGGTTCACCGGTGGCTTCCTTGATGCTATGACGGAGGAGGAATCGATCAAAGTTGGTGATGAAGCGCCTCCAAAGCCGCAAAGACCTCCTCTCCAAACCCCTAGCCGTCTCACCCCTCAAGAGCCGCACAAAAGATCAGAAAAGAATACGGGCAAAAATGGCTATTTATAGGGCCTTAGATCGCGTCGTCATGTGCCCTCACGCGCCGTGTGGATTTTCCGCACGCCCGCGTGGGACTGCAGAATTTCCACGCGGGCGCTGGAATTTCCAGCGGCCGCGTGAACAGTAAATTTGCTACAATGAAATTGCTACAGTACTTTTCACAAAACGCGATCCGAACACTCTTCTCTTAAGGCCACATGTCCGGGCACACGTCCATGTGGTAGTCTATAAAACTTTTCTTCATCGACGTATCTTTGAGAGGTCTTGCAATCTTCACAAAGAGAAGGAATATGAAGATGTGGCTGCCTTTGTGCCCTTCCAAATAGTGAATTGACTTGAATCTTCTTGGAAGTTGGCACACATCTCCACGTTTATGAACTGCTCTCGTGTCTTGGTCCTTGACTTGAACAAGAACTCCCAACATTGTGTCTTTATAGCCTATCTTTGCTTCCTTTTTACTCTTCAAGGCATTCACAACCTATATGCATAAAAGAACACCAAATACACAATATGAGACATAAACCACAGTAAAAATGATGCTCAATGCATGTAAAACATATATAAAAATATGTCTACTCAAGCACTTATCACCCATGTTAAGGACATTTCTGCAGGAGCTCCTTGAACCTCACCCATGTCTCAAATAGAGACTACAATTCCGTTTGCATGAAGGAGGGATATTTCATTCCTAAGCTTTGCAAATTTTCCGGGTGGGAAATATCGGACAAGAAAAGCTTCTACCATCGCCTTCCATGTAGTGATCGATGCTCTAGGTAATGAATGTAGCTATTGCTTTGCTCTGCCCTTAAAGGAAAATGGGAAGGCTCTCAACTTGATGCCATCATCCGTAACACCATTGATCTCGAGTATGTCACACACTTCCAAGAAATTCTCTATGTGACTGTTTGGATCCTCATTGGCCAAACCATTAAATTGTGTAGACTGATGTAACATGTAGATGAATGCTAGCTTTAGCTCAAAATTCTAAGCTATAATTAGTGGCCTCACAATACTAAACTGTGTGCCCAAAATTGAGGGTATGGCATAATCTGAGAGTGTCCTCTACTGCTCATTCTGTTCTACCATATTTTCTGACACTTCAATTTTGACCTCAGCTTGATCTAACAGTTCTTGCACATGTTCTTTACCCCTTCTACGAAGTGTTCTTTCAAGTTCAGGATCTCCTTCAACCAATGTCGAAGGGTTCCCTCGGGTCATAACCTGGAGCTGCATCCAAAGAAAGAAAAACAAATCAGAACAATGATAGAGTAAGCAAGTATGAAACAGAATGAATGATAAATAGCTAAAGTAGCAAAGTGCAAAATGGTTCTAAATGCCTACTCCCCGGCAATAGAGCCAAAATCTTGATAATGCCCCTTGTATGTGACAGGCAAGTGCATGGGTTTGTCAAACCAATAAATTCTCGGGTCAGTGGGGTATCGTATCCATAGGGAATAGTGATTAAAAACACCAAGATTGCTATTTAACTATGATGAAGATGAATCAATGATAGTGTGAATAAAATTGATGTGAAAAGAACTAAAAGAAATAAGAAAGAAAGGTACGATAAAATGAGAGGAAAGACAATCGATAGAAAGTGGGGCACTGAGACATTGCTCCCCCTAGGACTATTGCTTCAAGTGCAAGACCAACTATTACATCTCCTAACTGATGCTTAATGAGTCGTGGAGATCCTAAAATACACGGTCCCAAACTCAAGGTCAACCATGACTAACTCTACATTATGCCCTGGCGGCAAAATTGCTCAGTCTCAACACCTCACACTTTGTCATAGACCCTATTCCTATATATAGATCTAACCCTTTGGTCCAGGCGAAAGACCCTTAGTCACAATTAAGCCCTAGATACTAAGGATTACCTCAATGCTTCAATTTGTTGCTCGCGCAACTGAGCCCCAGCGGAGTTTCTCTCTTAGCACTTCACTTTATTGTGACCGCAAAGAACTCTAGTAACATGGAGGTATGATAAATCACACCGGAGGGGAAAGGGGAAACTCCGCTACCTCTCGACTCACCCTCTCAACCCTCTCCAATCAAGCATTGTCTAACCCTCATGATGTGCCACTCATCTACAAAGGCTACCAAGATGGACTCTCAACCCTAGTGTCACTCTAAGGGAGAAATCATTCAACAAGAATTCAATATTGGAACTCAATTAAATACATCAATTAAGGAAATCATAATAAATGGTCAATGAAACAATAACATCCTAGGGTTTACAAGTCCAAGTACCCACTAGGGGGTTTAGCTCTCCATGGAGCAAGATACAATCAATAATGAAATCGAAAGTAAAAACATGTCATCCATAAGAAAACCCCCGCATGGATTCTCTGAAATTCTGATTTTCTGCGGGCTGTGAACAGTAGACTACTACCGTAAATTGCTACAATGATTTTGCTGCAATAACCTGCTACAGTACTCCACCAAAAAAACACTCCCGAATCCACACTTTCATAGAGGCAACATAACGGGCACACGTCTATACCATAAATTGCATCGCTTCTTCAATAAAAGGCCTCATTGGTGAAGATCTTGGTATCATTGCATAAGTTGGAATACGCAAATGTGATTGCCTTTCTGCCCCTCCAAACCATTGTAATTGCTTCAATGTATGGAGGTTGTCACATATTCACGTATCTCCGAGCACAACTTGTGTCTTCGCATTTGTTCATTCCAAAATTTTATCAAACAGTGCATTCACAGTCTACTTTGGCTTCTATCTTTCATATTTGGCTTCACAACCCTACATGCACAAAAGTAACACAAATACACATGTATTAGCGCTAAAATCTAATAAAAGTAATGCTCATCATAAAGAAAGAATACTTCGCATTTTTAACACACAAGCACTTATCATGTGGGCAGTTCTACAGCCCACATGGGCGAGTGGAGGTACATGACAGACGTGGGTTTTTTAGTATAAATATCCCTTTTCCCATATTCTTTGGAGAATTTTTCATGGCTTTTGAACGAGTAAAGCGGCTAAGGTTTATAGAGGAGGTCTTTAGCAAATTTGGGGGCATTCTTCACCAACTTTGATAGATTCTTTCTTCATCATAGCACTAAGGAAACCATCAGCGACCTAGCTTCAAAGAGCAATCCATCAAGATGTTGAGCAACCCATCAAGGCCATCATCACGAATTCAAGCGGTTTTTATTCCATGGGTTTCATTATTTTACATTGCATTACTTGTTTTGTAATTTGCCCACATGGAGGGCTAAACCCTAGTAGATATTTAGGTATGTGAACCTTAGTATTTTATTCTTGTATTGACTTACTTTATGTTTTCTATTAAACCCGAGTTTAATTGAGTTTCAATCTTTGCTTTCTTATTAGTTTCTTGCCTTGTTCATCTTATGGTTTAATGCTATGCATGATTTATTCACCTTACTGAGAGAGGGTCTCGATTAGGGTTAGAACGTCAAGATCGAAGAGGGTTGAGAGGGTCAGTCATGAAATAGTTTAGCATCCCCTTTCCCCTCCTATTGGTGTATTCTATCTCTATATTCCCTAAGCTCTAAGCAACCATATATGGTGTGAGGTGTTGAAATTGAGAGATTTCTTCACCGGGACCTCATAGAGGACTAGTATCGGTGATATAGAGGTAGGATCTGATATCTTTAGATTTTCATAACTTAACCTACTCATTTCTGGAAACACTTTGTACATTAGTATCTAATACCTGAATCCTAAGATGAATAATGCATGAATACCCCACTTTTACTGATTGAGATTTCCCTTTATTTTACCCTTGTATATCATCTTTAGTATTCCTTTCTTTGCAAACTAGATAATCTCATCATCCCATTGATTATTAGGATAGATAGCGGAGAAGTAGTTAGTACTAGTAACCCTGTTCCCTGTGGATTCGATGATAAGTGTCTAAATGTATGTATTTTAGTACATGTATTTTATGCACTTAGCATGTATTTTTGTAGGAATTGATGTCTGTTTTATACTTAATCATGTATTATTTACTTTGTAGGGCATGAACGAGCCATGGAGAACACGAGGATACGATTAGGGCGAAAAAGAGAAGAAAACCAAGTCTCGTAATACTGTAGCGTATTCACTCTTAAGAACTTCTAAGTCTTGTTGAGCTAGCCCTAGTTTTGTGGCAGGTAGAGTAGTCTGAATATGTGATCTAGGGTGAATGTGAAAAAAAATAAAAAATGAAAATGAATGAAAAAGAAAAAAAATGAATGAAAATAAAAAGAAAAAAGGAGTCTATGTCAGTATTTCTCTGCTAATGAAGCATGAATGCGTCTATGTAGACTGTAATCGAGTACTTGGGTGATTTTTGATCCTAACTAGCATGTGCACCATCCAGAAAGATTTTTTGTGCAGTCTATGTTAGTCAAACTTGAAAAAAAAATGAAATGAAAATAAAAACCCTAGTGATCTTTTTGAATTCATACCAGAGGTTCTGGAAAGAAAAAGGGATTTAGTTTCAAGTTTAAGAGTTGGAAGGATCTTACTTGTTTATTCAAGCAGCACTTAGCATTTTAAGACTTAGTACTCTTTACATGTGGAATGATTAGCAACTAGAGCTGTACTGATTGAAGTTAGTAGGCTAGACCAAGTTAGAGCAAATGAGATAGAAGATTCACACTCACAACACAGACATATAAGAGGTGAGACATGATCTTTTTGTTGTGCTTACTATTTGTAACTTAATATCTGTATATCATTATCCATTGCTTTTAGATTCTTGTATTTATTTGAGCCAGAGGTAGTACATTTAGCCACTTTTCATTCTCTTTGTTTCTCATAATTTGTTTGCTTGGACAAGCAAACGCTTAGCTAGATTCACTGTAGCAATTTTTGTAGCAGCAACTATGGCACTTGGAGAATTTTCGGGACAGAAAGTTGTTCTTAGTATTATGGCCTCAATGTAGCCCGGTATTGACCCCGGTTTGCCTCGAATCTTGAAGGTTTTGGGCTCCATGTAACAATTATATGACCCCTATTCGGCCCATATACCCGGGGGGGAGGGTATAAAAGCACATTTTTAGGGCCAGAATAGGGGACCTTTAGCCGCCACTTGGAAGAGTAGAGCAGGAGCAATGAAGAAATCCTTGAGAGGTGACATTTCAAGGCTAGAGAAGGAGGTAAGAGCATCATCATCAAAGGGAGAGATTTACCACCAAGGAAGGATGGATCAAGGACCGTGGAGCAGCCTTCGGCTAAGAGAAGTGTCATTCAGCACTTCTTGGATGGGGGAAGCGTCATTCAGCTTGATCTCCATCTCCTTCTTCATCATTTCATCCAGGAAGTGTCATCTATGAACTCATTTTATATTTTTCTTGATTTTTTTGTTATTATTTGGATGATGGCACACTAGACCCCCAAGGCCACAGGGTGTTGGTGAACCTTAGGGGGTTTTATCATATATTTTGGATGTTTTACACTTAATTGAAATGTTTGGGCTGATTTATGATTTAGTTCATTATTCTTCATGCCAAGAACTACTCAATGGAGAGATCCGTAGTTCTTTATTGAGTTGTACATGTAGATGTGACCTACTCGCGTGTATTATATCATTAATGAACTAAAAGAGGTTTACTTGTGTAGGCATGCCAAGAAATTAGATGTCGGTAGCCCTCCGATTCATAAGGGTAGACTTAGAGTAAGTTTACCTTTATCTTGGGATCTCCTTATACTTAATGCAATCGTGGGGATGTTGGTTAGGGAGAAATTCCAATTAACATTTGTATGGGATTAGGGTTCAATCGCTGAGAAATCAGGGTTGATCTAATCTTGAGATCCCTCGGTCTAAATTTCCCTGCTATGTTTTATTGTGCATCCATGTGTCATGATGACCCCTCAAGGGGATCCACATCCATAGGCCTTTGCATATTATTGTAGCACTTGTAATCACTTGTCTTGTTCTTTAATTCTTATAACCATATTTTGTTTATCTTCTTGTATCCATTAAAGTAATTCTCGATGCTAAAGATGTTATGTTAGATAATAGGTTAAGAAGGAGTAATAGGAGCTCCTTAGCCCAGTGGAATATAATCCTTGTGTTTTTACACGAGGTATTACTTGGTGATCCTATACACTTGCGGGGAAGCAACTATTCAACTACCCAACTTGTTGGGTACTTTATTACTTCGATACCCGTGCACTTGTGGTACACACATGTAAGAGGTGTGCCACCGATCGTGTAATAAAGTATATGTAAAGCAAGATGTTTGTTGATAAGTGCTTGAGTGAACATATTTTTTTATATGTTTTACATGCATTGAGCATCATTTTTGTCAAGTTTCATGTCTCATAAATTGTATTTAATGTTCCTTTATGCAAATAGGGATATGAAGGCTTCTAGAGAGAAAAAAGAAGCAAAGATATGTCATGAAGGCACAATGACACAATGATCAAGACACAAGCGGATCTCTTATACATAGGGGATGTGTGCCAACTTCCAAGAGAATTCAAGTTAGATTATGAGTTGGAAGGGCAGAGAAGTAGCCACATGCCCATGTCCCGACTTGTGTGAAGACTTCAAGAGCCTTCCAATGATGCTTAGTTGACATGAATCTTCATGACCTACCACGCAGATGTGTGCCTGTCTGTGTGGCCTCGAATGAAGAAAAGTTTTGGTGCCTTATTCATGAAAATACTGTAGTATCAATTTAACAAATCATTGCAGGAAAACACTATAGCTGTTAATGTCCACCCGGGCGGTGAAATTTCCACTTGGTCGTGTGAAGAATCTGCAGCCCACCAGGGCAAGTGGAGGCATGTGATAGGCACATTTTAGTGATTATAAAAGGCCTCTTTGCCCTATTCTTTGCGAGACTTTTTTACGGCTTTTGAGAGGCAAGGTGGCTAGGTTTTGGAGAGAAGGTCTTTGCAGTATTTGGGACATTTCATCATCAACTTTGATCAAATTTCTCCTTCGTCATAGTATCGAGGAAGCCATCGGAAACCTTAGCTCCCCATCAAGGCCATCATCACGAATTCAAGGGGGGTTTATTTCCATAGCATTTAGGGATTTTCATTCAATTATTATTTGTTTTGTAGTTTTCTCTATGGATAGCTAAACCTTGGAGCATATTTGGGCATTTGAACTCTAGGATTCTAATCTTGTATTGTTTGCCTTGTGTTTCCTTTTAATCCGAGTTTAATTAAGTTTTAATATTGTTTTCTTAATACTTGCTTGCTTGATTGGTCTTTTGATTGATTTAGTTTGCATTAATTTGTTCACCTTGGCCAGAGAGAGGTCGCCATTAGGGTTAGAACTTCAAGATTAAAGACGGTTGAGTGGGTGAGTCAAGAGATAGTAGAGTGTCCCCTTTCTTCTCTGATTGGTGTATTCTATCTTTGTATTCCCTAAGCTCTAAGCAACCATATGTGGTGTGAGGTATTGAGATTGAGAGATTTCTCCACTAGGACCTTGTAGGGGGTTAGGGGCCTTTCACCTGGTAGTAGGGTTTGGTCTATCTTTAGTAATTGGATACACCCTTTGGAATTCCTAGAGTGCATTGCTGTCACAAGTGGTGTGAGGTGTTGAGACTGAGATATTTATCCACTGGGACCTCGTATGGGAATAGTATAGGTGATTTGGAGGTAGGGACCGATTATCTTTGTATTTTCATAACTTAATTAACTCGGTTTAGGAACACTTTGTATATGTTTTGCTTAATGTTAAATTCTAGGTGGAGCATTACCCAAATACCTCATTTTCTATGTGCTTAAGGTTGTCTAGGTATGCAATCCTATTTGTAAGAAGAGGTTTCCTAAATTATACTAAACCCCTTAGTAGAGGGTAAAGAGTAATTGAATAGGTGCAGAGTTAATACAGTCATCCGCACAATAACATTAATACGTTATGAAACCTCATTGTGAGCTAATGAGAACCTCTTAAGTAGGTAATCTCTCTTATGAGGAAAGATTATATCAATTGGTCAAGCTATTCCTAACTCATTACTTGTCGCCGAGGAGGACAACAAAACTTTGACATGATATAGCCTCTTTCACTCAACAAGATGGTGAGACACTATATGAAGCTTGGGATAGGTACAAAGATCTTTTGAAATGATGCACACAACATGGTCTTTTGGGTTGGATGAAGCTCCAAACTTTTTACCAAGGACTGAATCAAAGTGTGAAGCAAACCATTGATGCTGAAGGAGATAGGGCTGTTGGGAACAAGACAACGGATGAGGCTAGGAAGTTATTTAATGACATGGAAATGAATAGTTACTAATGAAATTCTAGAGCTAAGCAAGAGAAGGCAACCAGGGTATTTGAGATAGATGCGGTGACAGCTTTAACTACTCAAGTGGAGTCATTGAGCAAGAAGATTAATGGGATCATGACTTCATGAAAGGCTCCGCTCATGGCTTGTGAGACTTGTAATAGTGGGCACCTTACTACAAATTATCCTATTGTGAATGCGTCCTTGGGACAAATCGAGCAAGTGAACTATAGTGGAATGAATTGGGCACAAGAAAACCCTTATAGTGCCACATACAATCTGGGATTATGAAATCATCCTAATTTTTCTTGGAGTGTTCAAGGATAAAAAGCCCAAGTCAACCTACTGGATTTCAAGAGAAGAGGCAGAGTTTGAATGAATTAGTGATGAAGTTTGTGCAATCCACGGAATTGAAAGTTTCAAATCCAAGATAACCACCCCACATCTATTGAAACTATAATAAACGCCTAAATGTACGTATTTCATACGCATTTGTTGCATGTGATTTGTGTATTTTATTGATGAAATGATGTCATTTTATGGTTTAAATTGGTTTCTTTTATGTTATAGGTATAAAAGAAGCCTAGGTGAGCTCGGCAATGCGATTCAAGAAGCCCCAAAAATGGCATTTTAGAGCCCGGGGGGTACTATAGCACCAATATGGCTACCTGTATCACGAACACTTGAAGAAAATGCTAAGTCTGGAGTTTCATACTGGCAGCCATACGGCCATGGAAGACAACAGCATGTAGTACTGTAGCAATTTTCTGCAATAGGTTTACTATTGCGGTTTTATTGTAGCAGTCACTACATCAACTTACGTGAATTTCTACAATTGATTGGAAACTTCACGGCCTATTTGCCTACTGTATGCCAGGCCACACGCCATCCCTAGAAGGGGTTTTAAGAAGATTCTAGGGCATCTTTTTGGGAGAGGAGTCTTGTTTTGAGAGGAGTCTTGGAGCTCACTACCAGCATTCTAGATTGGAGATAGAAGAAGGCTTTAGAGGGCATTTCCAAGGTGGGAATGGACGAGGAGAGTGCGATTTGGTGAGATCTACTCCTAGCGAACACTTGTAGGAGGTTGAAGATGATGAAGGAGCTTCTCCACGGGGTTTCTCATTCTTGAGGGAGTTGATGCCATTTTCTCTAGTTGTTTTCATGGATTCTATTGTATATGTTATTTGCATGAACAACTTAACCCCAAGGTCACCAGATGTAGGTGAACCTTAACGGTGAACTTGTGTAGTTTCGATGCTTTGATTTATCTATTGCATTTCTTGTGTTTGTGATCCATGCTTGGTGCATTTCATGATATTGGTATGCATGAGAACTCTGTTTATTAATTTTTAGGTTATATTAGGTTGCGTTACCGTCACCCAAGTATTTTATACACCTATCTTGGACGGGATACATGTTCAAATACGCCGTGACCATCAGGTATTTTGTACCCCACCAACATCAGGGTTGAGCCTAGTATGTGTTTCAAACCTAACTTGGGATTTCCTTGCTTGTAATACCATTGTAGGAGGATTTAGTCTAAAGAAGTTCCGTATCAATACTCATACTGGATTAGGGGCCCACTTCCATGATCATCTGGTCGCCCTATCTTAGAAATCCCTTGGTCTATACTACCACTTGCATGATGATCTTAGCATCCTTCTCACTTCAGTAGCCCAGGGGGATCCACATCTGTGACCATTCTCATTTCTTGATCTTCAACCATGTTTTGCCTTCATCGTAGACACTTAGTAGAAAATTTCTTATTTCTCTATAGTTGAACACTACACTCGAAATGGTAGGTCAAACAACACAAAGAGCAAGTAAGGATAGCTTCTCGGGCCCTGGGAATACAACCCCCTTATGCTTATGCAAAGGGTATTACTTGACAACTAGTGCATTTGCGCGATCATGACTAAACTATGTTAAGGAATCAACAAGGTTCTATACAAAACATGGAAATCCAAGTTGGCCAAATTACAAGAATGTTATAGGAGAGACCTCAAGGAAGCCTCCCAAGTAATACGGAGGTGAACCCTAAAAATCAAGTCAAGGCAGTCATATTAAGAAGTGGGCGAGGAGTGGAAATGTGAGTGGAACAAAGTTAAGGCCCTAAAAAAGTGAGGCCAATTGAAGTTGAAGAGAAAGTGGGCAAGAGGGAAGTGGTTGAGAAGCCCATTCTTAAGGAATACCAACCTACAATTCCTTATCTCTCCCTGCTCAAGAAAAGTGAAACCGATGACCAGTTAAGCAGTTTCTAGAGCTGTTCAAACAACTACACATCAACCTTCCTTTTGTTGAGGCATTAGCACAAATGCCTAAGTATACAAAATTTTTAAAGGATCTCTTCACTAACAAGAAGAAACTTGGAGAAATATCATGTGGTATTCTAATGTTTTCCTACATCCTTGCTTCACCCTTGGACCTATTTTCTCATGTGTATCTTTTGTGCTTGAGTCTATTTGAGTGTTCTCTTGTGTTAGGACCCTAGTTGGGGTCATTTGGGAAGCTAAAAAGGGATGGGAAAAATACTTAAGGCTAAGAGCAAGGCAGAAGCCTTGAAGGCAACTTGGTTGCCTGCAAGGGCTAAAATTAGAGGCCTTGCGACCTCCCTTGTGGGCATAAGAAAGCCCGCAAGCCCATCCCGAGAGGCCTTGTGGCCGCAAGGCAGCCCATTTTTCCTCATGTTTTTCATCACCTTTTGAGTCATTTTCCTTCTCCACTTTCCTCGTCCTCTAGAACCTTCGTCTCCCCTCCTTAAACTCACCATCCTTTTCCTTAAATCAAGAAGAAGCTTGAAGGATCTTCTTCCTCCTCTCTTGAGAAGAGTTTTTCCTTAGGATTTTGATAAGCCTTGAGGTAAGGTAATTCTTCTTCTTCTTCTTCTTCTTCTTCTTCTTCTTCTTCTTCTGTCTTTGTGTTGAGTTTATTTGAGATTGATGGTGGAAAATCTTTTGTTTCGGATTTTGAGTTTAGAATAAGAGGTTGTATCACTTTAATTTTGTTAAAGATTGAGGAAGATTCTTCATCCTCTAGGTTAAGGTTACTGTAGCACTGAGCCAAGTAGAGTGTTCTTTGCTATTCTTGTTAACTTTGATTGTTGGGAGAAGTTAATCTTTGTAGGATCATTTAGATAAAGTGTTTAGCAAACCCTAGAGGCATACATTCTCCAACTTGAGAGTTTCCCTGATCACTATGTTAAATAATCTTAGTCTTGATGCCTTGGTTGTTTTGTTTAATTTGTTCTAGTAGGCGAGGCTTTGAGCAAGGGTAAAGAGCCAGTGGAGAACTAACACCGGAGTTGTATAACTCACCAAGTTTGTGAGTGTGACTTACCAATTTCATGGACTATACTTTCATGCATGTTTTCTATATATTTGAGTTATATTTTCTTTTGGATATTTCTTATGACTTTGAAATCATGCTTGATTTTAAATAAGTTATTGAGAATATTTGTGAGTATATTAATAGTGTTCAAAATCTTGGTTTGTAAATTACCTCTTCAAGGAAATTATTGAGATTCATGCGTTACACTTGTTAAAAGTTTCTTGAAATATTGTTCATGATTCTTTAAAACATCACCTTGAATTTGGATGAGTTTATGAAAATGCTTGCCAGTTTATGTTGCTCATGTTTGAGAACTTTGATCTCAAAAGTAAGTTAAGCCGATGGTCACGGTGATTAACCCCTATTCCCATACAAGTATTAGTTCAAAATCTCTTCCGACCAAATCTTTCTATGATTGCATTACACCTAGAGAAATATTTAATTAGGGTCAAACTCAACATCTAAGTTCATCCCTAATGGTTGAAGGGGCACAAAATACCCGATGGTCATGGTGTATTCATACATGAATTCTTCCTAAGCCAAGTGTGTCAAGTACAAGGGTGATAGTCACGCAACCAAGTACAACCTAGAAATCAAATCACAGAGTTCTCATGCAATTTGATACATCAAAGAACACAAAGCTTAAACAACAAACCAAACCAAATGCCATATATGTAAATCAAAACATCCTTACAAGTAAGTTCATCCCAAGGTTCACCGGATGCCCGGTGACCTTGGGAGTCTAGTTCAACATGAATAACAAAGAAATCGTAAGATATATATGAAACATAAACAAAACTATAGAAACTCCCATGAAATTTTGACTAGAAGGTGGTGATGAGAGTCATCGATCTGGGCCAATAAGCTCCTTCATGATCTCTCTCTTGATCTTGGTCCTCAACTGTACCTTTCTCTAGCCCCTTAAAGCCCTAGAAGATGATGGTGGAGAAAGGATGGCTAAATACCCTTTCAATGATTCCCTAACCCCTATTTCAAAGTCCTCTCGAGATAGCTTCACAGCCTGGCTCACGGGTGCAAGGATGCTCGTGAGAGCCTCAGGATTTCTGCCAAAACTTCTGTGAAGTGCTATAGCACCAACATAGTAACTTGAATACTGTAAAATAGCTACAGTGATAGGTATGCAATTTCTCCAGCTGGCTTGCTGGTATCTTCATGGCTGTAAGGTTGCCATTGAATGAAACTCGAGACTTTGCCATTTCTCCAATGCTTTGTGCTACACTGATGCTACAATACCGTGCTCTAAAACACCGTGTCTCAGTGCCGATTTCTCCCTAAATTGCGTTGTAGAGCTCACCTAGGCTTCTTTGATGCCTGTAACATGAATGAAACCAATTAAACCATAGAAGGGCATCGATTCATTGAAATGTACATGAGTAGTGCATAATATTTACATATAAAATACATACAATTAGGTGTTTATCAAAATGTTATGTATGACTCTTGAAAGTGTTATTTGACCTAAAGTGAACTCGATGAAATACTTGTGAGAGTGTATTATTTAGATTTGTAAGAAATCTGGTTTCTTGGAATGTGCAACTAAGTTTTGAAGATAACTTTCTTTTTTTGAGATGTAAATGTTTATGGCTGTTTTGATATTTTGAGACTTAAATGAATTGTGAAGTTTTGTAAACTTATTTTTCTTTTGCCAAATTCTTTTGAGAAAAGAGGCTTCATTTCTTGAAATACTTCCTATGGTATTTTACAACCATGTTTGGATCATGATCGAGCTTATTCACAGAGTTTACAAAAGAATCATACGTGTGTTTGACAACTTTATTATTGAATCATATATTCCAAAGTGAATTTTTTCATGAAACTTGAGACTCTTGTTATGATATTAAATGAGTTTATGCAAACTAATTATGCAACACATTTTGTGTTATATATGATGTTATGCTTGAATTGTATATTCAAAGGTTTTCACCAAATGATATTTTCTCTATAAAAAGGTAGTTACTTGATATGTTATGATCAATTTACTCACTCTTGGAGTGAGAGTTGAATATGTGAAAACTTGTGATATCATGATGAGATTTCTATTATTATGTTGGTTCATACACTGAGCCTATGGGCTGTATTATGTTTATTTGTTTTGATGGTGACATGGGGGGGATCCCCAATACTTACTATAGTAAGATGTAGAGTTTCCATGGGCTGACCAAGTAGAGGTGTTGTGGAAAACTCAATTGAGGATACCATCCTTTCAGGAGGTGCATTGGGAACCTGAACGTAGTGTATTGTTTGGTTGTTCGGAGTTACCACACAGGTTTCCCAATGACCAATGCCAAGAGATGGGTATCTTGGCAGCTCCAGACCTAACTGAGGCCACAGTTAGAAATGCAGGGTTTTGCTGGGTATTTATTATGTTGTCAATTGTCGACTTATCTATTTCTTAAAACCCTATTTTGTTTAGTAATAGAAAAGAATGGATAATTTTGGAATTGTAAAGGGTTTAAAATCATTGATGTTTTAAGAAGGTTACTATTGGTGTATGTTATTTATGTAAACCTAAATTCTTGTTTCATACTTGTTACTTATGCTATCTTTGTTATTGTTGAACTTTTGAGCATTTAACATGTTAGAATTATTAAACCTTGTGTTATGCAATTTCTTGTTTTTTTAAATTGTGGAAAGAAATTAATTTTAGTATGTTATTCATATTTTTCATTAAACATTGATTTCTTGAGTTGTTTGGAAAAATGCAGTTTATGTGAGTTAGAATCTGGCTTGACCTATTGCTAATGTAAAAATTCTTTTATTGGTGGATGTTATTCTTTACAAAATTTTAGTGTTACTCTACGTTCGTCATTTTCTTTATTTTTGGCTATTGGTAAACTTTTAAGACATGTTATGGTTATATTGTTTATATTTAAATTTTGGAATTATGATCTTATAGTTCCATGCTGACCTCCTCATTGAGTAACCAAATTACTCAGCCCCTCTTTCCTCTTCCCAGGTGTTAGTTCGGTGTAGCAGTGCGGATCACGAGGTGCTAGGCAGGAGTTTGGTTCAGTGCATTTATTTTAAGTTTCTGTATGTATATTCCAGTACTTGGCATGTAGGATGTGGGATCCATTAGTGTATTGTGTCGGCTCATTTGTGTATATTTCTCTTCCTTGGGTACTCATGTATGTTAGTATTGTCCAAATATTGTCTGAGAAACCATACTCAAAATTTGTGATGTATCTATGATTATGTATATTAGGTTGTGTTAATGTATTCTAGGTTGTGATTATATGTGTGTTACCATATCTTCATATTATTCTGATTGGGTATTGACACACCCCTTTTTGCGTGTGTACCGCAAGTGCACGGATTGTCAAAGTAATAAAAGTACCCTAGTGAGTGAGCAGTCGTATCCATAGTGAATAATGATCAGAAACACAAGAATTGCTATTTAACAATGGTAAAGATGAATCAGGAGTGGTATGAACAATATCAATACAAATAAGAATAAAAAAAACAAGAGAGAGAGACGCAATAAAATAATAGGAGAGGCAATCGATAGAAAGTGGGGCACTCGGACATTGCTCCCCCTAGGACTATTGTGTCAAGTGCAAGACCAACCATTATATCTCTTAACTGGTGCTTAATGAGTCGTGGAAATCCTAAAATACATGGTCCCAATCCTAAGGTCAACAGTGACTAACCCTACACTATGCCTCAGCAGAGAAATTGCTCAATGTCAATACCTCACACTATGTACAGCTGCTTAAAGCTCTAGGGATTCCAAGTGATAAACCCTATTCCCTAATATAGATCTAACCCTTTCGCCAGGAGAAAGACCCTTAGTCACAATTAAGCCCCAGCACTAAGGATTACTTTAATATTTCACTATGTCGCTTGCACAACTAAGCCCCAGCGGAGTTCCTCTCTTAGCACTTCACTCTATTGTGATCCCCAAAGAGCTCTTGGAACATGGAAGTAGGATAAATCACACTGGAAGGGAAAGAGGATGTTCCGCTACGTCTTGACTCACCCTCTCAACCCTCTTTAATCTAGCTTTGTCTAAACCTCATGGTGTGTCACTCATCCACAAGAATTACCAAGATGGATTCTCAACCCTAGTGTCACTCTAAGGGAAAATCAACTCAACAAGCATTCAAGATTGGAACTCAATTAAAACATCAATTAAAGAAAACATAATAAAAGGTCAATGAAACAAAATCATCCTAGGATTTACAAGTCCAAGTACCCACTAGGGATTTAGCTCTCTATGGAGCAAGATATAATCAATAATGAAATCGAAAGTAAAAACATGCAATCCATAAGTAAAACTCCCTCGTAGTCCATGTCGATGGTCTTGTGGAGTAGCCTCGTCTTTCTCAAAGGGTTCCCTCATCTTGTCTAGGGCACATCTCGTCGAATCAATGTCGATGGAAGCTGCCCCAATAACTATCTTCCAAAGGAACCAAGTGTCAAAGGCCATAGAACCACTCCAAAAGCCTTGCCAAAGCCTCTCCAAACCCTAGCCGCGAGCGTCTCCAAATATGGGGAAAAGATAGGAAATAGATCTTTTAAAATGGCTAAACTCGTGACTTAAATAAAGCCGGAATCGGGCATCCACAAGCCCGTGTGAATCTCCAAGAAATGTGTTTTCTGCGATCTGTGAACAGTAACTACTATAGTGATTTGTTGTAGTAAACTACTGTAGTACTTCACCAAAATGCTCCCGAATCCACACTTTTCATTGAGGTCACATGAATGGGCACACATCCATACCGTAGATCATGTTGCATCTTCAATAAAATTACATTTGACGAAGCTCTTGCTAGTGTTGTACAAGTGAGAACACATGAGCGTGATAGCCTTTCTGCCCCTCCAAACCATGTATTTTCTTGAGCACAATGGAGGTTGGCACACATCCACGTGTCTTTGAGCACAACTTGTATCTTCACATTTGTTCACTCCAAGATTTCATCAACAAGGTGCATCCATGATCTACTTTTGGCTCTTTTCTTCCACTATTGTTTCCACAACCCTATATGCACAAAAGAACACAAATACACATATATGAGCGATAAAATCTGAGAAAAGTAATGCTCAATATAAGGAAATAATACTTTGTATTACTAGTACACAAGCACTTATCAGATATGCATAGAAAGTTGTTATGTGTAGTTATGTTCACCCCTATTTGTTTTAGTAAGGTTGTATAGGTTACAAGTTAGCTTTAAGATGATCCAGGGTGGAGGCAGGGTTTGACCTCCCTTGGATTATCGTTGTGGTATGTCACGTGTGGGGCCCATGGGTCTAGGTGTGACAAATCAGCCGCAACATTGAGTGAAGAGTGCTCAACCATCCTACAAAATAAATAACCTAAGAAATTGAAGGGCTACCTTTTGATGAAGTCAAAGTATCCAATTTCTTGCTCAATGCCTCTACTTGGGCTACCAAGGATGTAACCGCATCGATCTCATGGAGTCCAACCACTTTCTTCTTTTCTCTTACATTCCATTGGTAGCTATTCAAACCCATCTCTTCAACCAACTGTCAAGCTTCTTTGGGGTTTTTGTTTCCCAATGTCTCCCCTACGGTGGCATCAAGAAGTTGTTTGTTGCTTGAGTTCAACCTATTATAAAATGTGTTAATTACCATCCATTCGGGGAACCCATTTTGTGGACTCTTCTGCAAGAGGTCCTTGAATCGTTCCCAAGTCTCAAATAAAGATTCGAGCTCCATCTGAACAAATGAAGATATCTCATTACGAAGCTTTGCCGATTTTCCCGGAGGCAAGTACCTTACAAGGAAAGCTTTGACCATTTCGTTCCATGTTGTGATAGAAGCTCTTGGCAATGAATAAAGCCATTGTTTGGCTCTTTCCTTCAATGAGAATGGGAAAGCCCTCAAGTGAACTGCATCATCTGAAAACCCATTAATCTTCAACATGTCGCATACTTCAAGAAAATTCTCAATATGATTGTTTGGGTCTTCATCGGCTAACCCATTAAACTGTATGGACTGTTGAACCATTTGAATGAAACCTGGCTTTAACACAAAATTCTGGGCTACTATTGGTGGCCTAATAATGCTCGATTGTGTCCCACGAAGTGTAGGTCTAGCGAAATTTGAAATTGTCCTTTGTTGCCCTCCTTGTTCTGCCATATTTTCAGATTCTTCAATCTCTATTTTAGCTGGAAAATTCTGTTCCTGCATAGGTTCCTTGCCCCTTCTATGAAGTCTTCGCTCAATTTTAGGATCCTCTTCAACCAGGGTTCCCTCGGGTCATAACCTGTAGCTGAAATCAATGAAAGGAACAATGTAGTTTGAAACACATTTTTGGGATGTTGAAAGGTAAGGATTTCTATATTGTTTCCTGTGTTGAAGTAAAATGATTTGTATTAAAAGTTTGAGTTTTGCTTGTACTTTTATCATTTCCTTATGGAAATGGCCAAGGTATTGTTGATTGTTGGTTATTGTTGGCTATTGTACTCCGTGTGGAGTTGTTCTTATTGTTTGAGTTTGTATGGTGATACCCTACTACAGTAGACAGCCTCTATGGCTAGCCTATTAAGGTGACATGGTAGATCAGTTGATTACTATGAGGACCAGTTCAGGTGGGAGTGTAGAGTCCTAACTAGATATTCATTGGGTAGCTGTTGTCACCATACGGTGAACCGATGTGTCAACGTTAAGGGCATGAGTACTTTGATGACTCTGAACCTAGCCAGGCCTCGGTGAAGGTTTAGGGAGTTTTCTAGATTTCTTTTATATGTATTCATGTTCTAAGCTACATAACCTTACTAGTAAAATATTCTTTTGGAGATTTATGTTATTTTTTTGGTATATTTCTATCAGAGTTGTGCCAACCTCCCTCCCTGAGTAACTTTAGTTACTCAACCCTCTTTTTTCTTCCCATTCTTATGCAGATAGTAGGTGCGGCTATATGGTAGCGTGTTAAGCATTTGCTATGTTTTATCTTCTATGTATCTTTTTAGTTCATGTATGTTATTTTGGTCATGCACATGTTGTTAAGTCTTGGGTCCACTAGTATATAGAGAACTCTGTTGCATGGTTTTGTATTTAAACAACTCTTAAACTCTTGGTGTATTAGCTGTGTTGCTGTTGTTTGTGTTTTTTCCCTATGCATTTGTGAACTTCTCTATTGTTGTTTATCATTGTTGTTGTTGTTGTTGTTGTTGTTGTTGTTGTTGTTGTTGTTGTTGTTGTTGTTACTTTTGTTGTGTATTATTGTCCTTTTGTACTCTATATTTGGGTAAATATTATTTTTTTCCAGGGTGTTGGTTAGCCTAGAGACATTTCGAGGGTTGAGTGGTGGGGTGTCCCTCCTCGGGATTGTCATGATGTGACACACACCTTGCATGTGATCCGCAAGTGCATGGGTTTATCGAAGTAATAAAGCCCAGGTGAGTGGGTATCGTATCCACAGGGATTAGGGAATAAAAACACCAAGATTGCTACTTAACCAAGTGAAGATGAAACAATGATTATGTTGATAAGATGTAATGTAGACAAAATAAAAGAAATAAGAAAGAGAAGCACAAATAAGTGAGAGGAATAGCAATCGATAAGAAGTGGGGTACTCGGATATTGTTCCGCCTAGGATTATCGCTTCAAGTGCAAAACCAACTATTATGCTTCCTAACTAATGCTCAATGAGTTATGGACATCCTATGATACATGGTCCGAAACCTAAGGTCATCCGTGACGAACTCTACACTATGTCCTAGCGGAGAAAATCGATCAGTCTCAACACCTCACACTGTGCAAAGTTGCAAGACGCTCTAGGGATTCCAAGTGATAAACCCTATTCCTATATATAGACCTAACCCTTTGGTCCAGGCGAAAGACCCCTAGTCACAATTAAGCCCCAAATACTAAAGTTCACTTCAACACTTCACTCTGTCGCTCGCACAACTAAGGCCCAGCGGAGTTCATATTTTAGCACTTCACTCTATTGTAACCGCAAAGAACTCTAGGAAATAGAGATAGGATAAATCACAACGGAAAAGAAAGGGGACGGTCCGCTACCTCTCGACTCACCCTCTCACCCTCTCTAATCTAGTTTTGTCTAGCCCTCATGGTGTGTCACTCATCCACAAAGACTACAAAGATGGACTCTCAACCTTAGTGTCACTCTAAGGGAAAAATCATTCAACAAGCATTCAATATTGGAACTCAATTAAAACATTAATTAAGGAAAGCATAATAAAAGGTTAATGACACAAATACATCCAAGGGTTCACAAATCCAAGTACCCACTAGTGGTTTAGCTCTTCATAGAGCAAGATACAATCAATAGTAAAATCGAAAAGTAAAAAACAAGTAATCCATAGAAAAACCCCCTCGATAGTCATGTTGATGGTCTTGTGGAGTAGTCTGGTCCTCTAAAAAGGTCCCCTCGTCAAGCCTAGGCCACACCTCGCCGGATCGGTGCCGACAAAGCTCCCCCAATAACTATCTTCCAAAAGAAACGCGGTGTCAAAACCGTATAACTACTCCAAAAGCCTTGCCAATGCCTCTCTAAACCCTAGCCGCAAGCCTCTTAAGAGTTGGAGAAAAGATGGGGAAAAGGATCCTGAAAGCAGGCTGAATCGCGGCTTTAAATAGACTGGAATTGGGCATCCACAAGCCCCTGTGGAATTTCCACACGTCCCTGTGAAAATTCCACACGGGCGTGTGGATTCTCTGGAATCTTGATTTTCCACATGTTATGAATAGTAATTGCTACATTGTTTTGCTACAGTAGCCCCACCAAAATGCTCCCGATTCCACGTTTTTCATCGAGGCAACATAAATGGGCACATATTTATGCCGTAGATCGCGTCGCTTATTCAATAAACAGACTCAATGGTGAAGATCTTGTTATCATTGCATGAGTTGGAATATGCAAATGTGACTGCCTTTGTGCCCCTCCAAACCATGTGATTTCTTGAATACACGGAGGTTGGCACACATTTACATTTCTTTGAACCCAACTTGTGTCTTTGCATTTGTTCCTTCCAAGATTTCATCAAATAGTGCATTCATGATCTACATTGGCTTTTTTCTTTCATATTTGGCTCCACAACCCTACATGCACAAAACTATCACAAATACACATGTATTAGCGCTAAAACCTGATAAAAGTAATACTCATCGTAAGAAAAGAATACTTCGTATTATTAATACACAATCACTTATCACGGCGGCTGTCGCGTCCCATGGGCCCACGGGTCGAGGTGTGACAGTTAAGGTCCAAGAAGGATTCTTATGATAAGAACAGTTTTGAGATCAAATTTAGCTTCAAATAGTAGAGTTGTGTTTTAGAGACAATTCCATCACTCAAGTTTACTGCATCTAATGGAAATGAATTAGTTTATATAGAAATATGTGGACAGTTCCAATAGGGCATGTAGGGGTACCATTTCCAAGCTGACTTCCTTATTCTACCATTGGACAATTATGATATGATTTTGGGTATTCAATAGATAGAAGAATTGAGATATATCATGTGGGATTTTAAATAACTGTAGATGAATTTTGTATAGTAGATCAAGAGTACTTGTTGCAAGAAAAAATGACCAAGAATTGAAGCTAGTTAGTAAGGCTGGCATGCAAAAATTATTGGGTAAGGAAACTCAATTATCTTTGGCACAATGTTTTGCATTATCAATTCAGCTCATGCTTGTGACCAGTTTGATTAAATCTATTAGTGAGGAATTAGTTGTTATAATTAAGACTTTGGCAACTGGAATTGCTAAACTATTGTTTACTTTTGCTGACACATTCCAAGAACCAAAAAGGATTCCTCCTCACAGGGAGTTGGATTGTCATATTGTTATAAATGGACGGGCTTAACCAATGTGTTTGAGGCCTTATAGATATTGAGCTATATTGAATAATGTAATAAAAAAAATTAACTCAAGAATTGTTGGATTTTGGTGTGATTCAAACTAGCTAATCACCATTTGCTTCTCCTATAGTATTAGTTAGTAAAAAGGACAATACTTGGAGAATGTATTTAGATTATAGAAGTTTGATCATTGTCAGAGTAAAAGCTAAATTTCCAATACCAATTATTAAAGAATTGTTAGAGGAGTTACATGGGGATACAATCTTTCGCCAAACTGGACCTTAGATATGGATATCATCATATTAGGATGGATCCTAAAGATATACAGAACAAAACATTTAGAACTAAACAATATGAATACTTGGTCGTGCCTTTTGGGCTTGTAAATACACTATCAACTTTTTAGCAATTAATAAAGCAGTTTTTTAGACCCTATCTTAGAAGGTTTGTACTAATGTTCTTTAATGATATTCTAATATACAGTAACAAAATAGAGGAGCATGTTGAAGATTTAAACATGGTGTTTTAGTTGTTACAACAACATTCATTAGCTGTTAAATTGATTAAATGTAGCTTTGTTGTGAAAGTGTTGAATATTTGGGTCATATGATTACCAAGGAAAGAGTGTCAATAAATGCATAAAAAAACCATTCAGGAATGACCAATAGTACCTATTATAGTGAAACTATTGAGGGGATTTTTGGGGTTTTCTAGCTACCATAGGTTTATTAAGAATTATGCCTCAATGAGTCAAATGCTTATACTTAAGGCTTTGTTAAAGAAGAATGCAAATTTTGCCTAGCCTGATTCAGTTCAGGGTGCCTTTGAGCCTTTTAAGAAGGTTTTTTTTCTACTCTAGTACTACCTTTACCAAATTTCAATAAAGAGTTTGTTGTAGAAACATACATCAAACTTTGGAATTGGTGATGTGCTCTTTCAAGGTGGCCATCCTATAACATTTATTAGTAAAATGCTTTCGGTGAGACATCAATCCTTGTGAGTTTATGATAAAAGATTTTATGTCATCTTATTTGCAGTAAAGAAATGGCATCAATATCTAATTAGAATAAATTTTATAATTAGGAGTGACCACCAACCTCTTAAATTTCTATTGGATCAAAAGTTATCTACACCTAGTGAGTATACTTGGTTAGCAAAGTTGATACCCTATGACTATGAAATTAAGTACAAACATGGGAAAATTAATGTGGTTACTGATACTTTGTCTAGAATAACATCTACAGAAGTAATATTGCAAGCGTTTTCCAATGTGACTTTTGATTTAATGGAAAGAATTCAAATATCATGGGAGAAAGATCAAAATTGCATAATATTATTAAGAAATTATAATTGGGAAGATCGTGAGGCATTATTCATGGATCCACAACCAACTAGGATGAAAAGGTAAGCTTATTGTAGGGAATGATTAAGAATTAAGGCAAGAGATCTTGCATCATTTCCACAGTACTGTAGTAGGGGTTCATTCAAATATCAATGCTACATATATGAGAATTTCTACAATTTTTTTGCTGGAAGAAATTGTGGAAGTATGTGAGGTTATGCAATATTTGCCAAAGGTGGAAACCAGAATTGGTGATGTCTCCTAGTTTACTACAGCCTTTTGCCCATTCCTTAGTAAGTATTCTCTAATATCACTTTGGACTTCATAGAGGACCTTCCAAAGTCTTATGGGAAATCAATTATATTGGTGGTGGTGGATAGGTTAACAAAATATGCACATTTCTTGGCTCTTTCTCATCCTTATATAGTAAAGATGGTGGTACAGTTATTCCTTGAAAATGGGTATAAATTGCATGAGTATCTTGCTACAATTGTGAGTGATTCAGATCCAAATTTTATGAACAAATTCTGGCAAGAGTTCTTCACATTACAAGGGGTATATCTGAAACATTCTTTGGCCTATTACCCATAAAGTGATGGCTAGTCTGAGGTTGTTAATAGATGTTTGGAAACCTACTTGTGTTGTATATTTAGAAACTCACCAAAGAGCTAGTATACCACTAGCTGAATTTTGGTACAACACTTCATATCATACAACCATCAACTTAACACCATTTCAAGCATTATATGGCATCCCATTATCTTTGCATTTACCCCTTTCCTAAGGATTCACTAGTTGAAGTTATTTATCTATTGTTAGGTGAAAGAGAAGCTAATATTCAACTGCTATAACACTCTCTTAGGAAGGCTTAATAGAGAATGAAAATGCAGGCAAACAAGCATAAAACATACAAGAATTTTCTGGTTGAAGATATAGTGTATCTTAAACTATAACCTTTTTGCCATAATTTAGTAGTGTCTAGAGAAGTCCTAAATTAGCAGCTAAGTATTATGGTCCATACAAGATTCTAAACAAAATAGGCAGGTTTTCCTATAAGTTGGATCTTCTAACTTCATTTGCCATACATCTAGTATTTCATGTTTCCCAACTTAAAGTCTTCCTTAACCTTAGAATAGGAAGCTGCAACTTTTCCCCCATCAGCATTACCTACTACTTGGCTTAAACCTGATGGCAAGCCTGGATCATAGGATTGTAAAAAGGGGAAAATGTTACTGTTACTCAATGGTTGATTCACTAGTCTATCTCTTCGCTAGTTGATGCCACATGGGAATTTGCAGAAGAGGTGCAGACAAGGTACCCAGACTTACCCTTGACGTTAAGGGAAATTTAAAGAGGAGAATGATAATATGAAGTGTTGTTGCTAGGCTATTGCAACTCGAGAGTATAGGGTATGGGAGGAGAGGTTGTTGTGCTATTGTGTTGCTGATGATGAGGTACAAGGAGAGTGTAATACACTAAACCTTTGAATACCTATAGAAAATTATATTCAAGGTATTATCACAGCTGCAGTGAAACTATTCTACAGAGCAGTTTTATTGAGAAACCCAAGTGAAAACACGAGGACCTAAGTGTGAGGGTTTATAGAAGATTTTGGGTTCACAAAGTAATTAAAAGGATTTTATCTAAATTGTTTCTAGAGATCAAGGACTAAAAGGTAACTTGATAGGAATTTTTTGGAAATACTATTTTATGATGTAGGGACCGTTGGAGAGTTGACAGGGACTTTTTGTAATATTCATCCCTGATAGGGACTGAAAGTGAATTTGTGAAATAAAAATAAAAACAAAGGTTGGAATCTGGTTGGCCGGAAAGAATGGCTTTCTTCATCTTCTTCAATGGAGTTGGCAACAGGATTCCAAAAATGGGAGGGTTGAAGCTTGGTGCTTGATGGAGGGGAGAATGGGATGAAGCATTCTTTGGTAAGAATTTTGATGATTTATATGTTGATATACTTGGATGTATGTGTGTGTGCTTTAGATTGAAAAATCTTATTTTTCTTGGAAAGGAGGAAGGATTGATGATGGAAATGAAAAAATTAATATTAGTAATGATTGTTGTTTCAATTTTGTTTGGAAAATCCTTGTATTTAAGATGGATTTTGCTTGGAATGGTGGAGGAATTCTCAGATTTACTTAGATTATTGTAGTAATCAGAGTTAGGGTTTGTTTTGGTTAACTAAGTTGATGATGATGAAGATAATGATCAAGATGGTGATGATAATGGATGGAAATGTGTTGTTTGAGTTTAATTGATTTAGTTGAGTTGAGCTTGATCAAATCAAGTGAAGTGGGCTTGATTTGGTTTAGTCAAGTTCTTTTGAGTAGGTTTGAACCTAAATGATTGAATTTGGAGTTGGGTTTGGCTAACCAAGTTGATCTAATTAGGTTCAATTGAATTGGTTTAGTCTAGGTTTGATCAAACCAAGATGAGTTGTGGTTGGGCTTGAATTTTTTTAGCTAAGTTAAGTTGGTTGAGATTGATTTGGGCTTGGTTTAGGTTTTGAGCTAATGATTTTGGGGTGAACCAATTCAAGGAGAATTGGATTTAGTTGAACCAAGCTCGTTCAAGAGATTTTGTACAAGAATTGGAATTGGTTCAAGGCCGGTTGGTTAAATTGAACTTGGTTCAGTGAAATTGAGGTTGCTTCAGGTTGGTTCATATGGGTTTAGTCAAAATTGAGTTGGTTTAAGTGCAAGTTGGAGGCCAGTTTGTTTATACAAGGTCAAGTTTGAATCGATTGGAGTGAGTGGGCACAATTAGAGAGTATGTTATTGTTTCTTGTATTTTCTTTTGGGTTCAATTCTATCTTTAGTTTATCGTATTTATTTATTTTATTCTATTCCCTTGTTAGGTGGGGTTCGGGCTTGGGAGGGAGCCCCAGGACTAGCGGAAAACCCTAGGGAAACTAAGTGAGTTGGTAGTGGCTACTATTTTGAAATAATTAATTAATGACTACTATTTGGAAATAATTGTTTAATTATTTTATTTTATTATGTTTATTAATTTATATTGTTAAAGGATACTTACATTTATTTGCAGTTTGCTATGTTATAGCAATTGTATTAGTACATTTGGTTTTGTATAATTATTCGTAGTTTCAACTGTGGCAAATACATGTATATATGATTTTATTATTCATTTCAAGTATTTATTTTAATGGTTATGTATGCATTGACTTTGAATGATTTGTGAAACCATGTGTGTATATTAAAATGATTTTACCGTCAATACTTGTGGAATTGATTTTCATTCTTGGTATAGTGATGGTGTCCTAGATTTGGACTTTACAGGTATTATGCATATATTATACTATTGAGCTTCCATAGGATTTTAATGGTGACTATGAACTTTAGTCTGCCACTACAGTGGGGGTTCCACAGTTCGACCTGATGGAAAGCAGCGTGGTCAATCCTGAGTTTACCCTTGGTCAAGAGGTGCTTAGAGCTATTGACATGGTTTATTTATGTGAGAAACCCGGGGTCACCACACGGGGATCTAAATGCCCAACGTCAAGGTTATGAAGACCTTGATGGCTCTCAACCTAGTCACGATGGCGGCTAAGTCGAAGAGTATTTTTAGGCCAATGATTTGAGAACGGTTTTATAGTTCAGTCATGTAAAAGGTGTTATTTTAGATTGTGATGAGGGGGTAAGCCCAGTTGTCGCTCAAAGTCGCAAATATTATATTTCTTTACAAATTTGATTTGATAAAGATTCATTATGAATTTATGTTTTAAAGCTCTTAAAACTTGTATTTTGCCAAAATTCTGGTATTTGTCAAAATGGTGATAAGTTCTTGTGTGTTAAGAATACGAAGTATTCTTTCCTTACGATGAGCATTACTTTTATCAAGTTTAAGTGATAATACATGTGTATTTGTGTTCTTTTGTGCATGAAGGGTTGTGAAGTTAAGTATTAAGAAAAGAAGCCAAAAGTAGATCGTGAACGCACTATTTGGTGGAATCTTGAAAGGAACAAACGCGAAGACACAAAGTGGGGCTCTAAGATACGTGAATGTGTGCCAACCTCCATTGTACTAAAGCTATTATAATGAGTTGGAGGGGCACGAAGGTAGTCACATTTGCTTATCCCGACTTGTGCATTGATAGCAAGATTTTCACCAATGAGGCCTTTGATTGAAGAGCAGTTGCGATCTACGGCATAAACGTGTGTCTATTTATGTTGCCTCGATGAAAAGTGTGGAATTGGAAGTGTTTTGGCGGAGTGTTGTAGCAGGTTATGTAGCAAATCACTGTAGAAATTACTGTTCACAACAGGCCAAAAATCAAGTTTCCAGAGAATTCACACGGGCGTGTGGAAATTCCACAGGCCTGTGTGAAAAATCTGCAGGGGCGTGTGGATGCCCGATTCTAGCCCTATTTAAGCCGTGGTTCAGCCCGATTTTAAGGATAATCTTTTACCCTTCTCTCCAACTTTTCTCCATCTTTGGAGGAGTCATTGGCTAGGGTTTTGAGAGGCTTTTGGCAAGTCTTTGGAGTGGTTCTACAGATTCGACACCGCGCTTTACTTGGAAGAAGGTTATTGGGGAAGCTTTCGTCGGCATCGATCCAGCAAGGTGTGCCCTAGGCTGGACAAGGGGACCTTTAGAGAAGACGAGGCTACTCCACAAGACCATCGACACAACTATCAAGGGGGTTTTCCTATGGATTACTTGTTTTTACTTTTGATTTCATTATTGATTATATCTTGCTCCATGGAGAGCTAAACCCCTTAGTGGGTATTTGGATTTTGTAAACCCTAGGATGTTATTGTTTCTTTGACCTTTTATTATGCCTTCCTTAATTGATGTTTTAATTGAGTTTCAATCTTGAATGCTTGTTGAATGATTTCTCTCTTAGAATGACACTAGGGTTGAGAGTTCATCTTGGTAACCTTTGTGGATGAGTGACACGCCATGAGGGTTAGACAAAGCTAGATTAGAGAGGGTTGAGAGGGTGAGTGAAGAGTAGCGGAGCGTCCCCTTTCCTCTCCGGTGTGATTTACCCTACCTCTAATTCCTAGAATTCTTTGCGGTTACAATAGAGTGAAGAAATTAAAGGATGAACATCGCTGGGTCTTAGTTGTGCGAGCAACAGAGTGGAGCGTTGAAGTGACTTTAGTATTTGGGGCTTAATTGTGACTAGGGGTCTTTCGCCTAGACCAAAAGGTTAGATCTACACATAGGAATAGAGTTTATCACTTGGAATCCCAAGAACTCCATGCAACTTTGCACAGTACGAGGTGTTGAGGCTGAGCAATTTCTTCACCGGGACATAGTGTAGAGTTAGTCACGGTTGACCTTAGGTTTGGGACCGTGTGCTTTAGGATTTCCATGACTCATTAAGCATTAGTTAGAAAGCATAATAGTAGGCCCTGCACTTGAAATATTAGTCTTAGGAGGAGCATTGTCCGAGTACCCCACTTCTATCGATTGCATTTCCTCTCACTTACTTGGGCCTCTCGTTCTTGTTTCTTTTGTTTTTGCCTACGTTACACTTTATCAACACAATCATTATTCATCTTCTCTTGGTTAAGTAGCAATTTTAGTATTTTTATTCTCTAATCCCTGTGGGTAGAATACCCCACTCACTTGGGATTTATTATTTCGACAAACCCGTGCACTTGCGGGTCACTCTCAAAGGGCGTTGTCAGTTGGGAAGTTATTTAAGAAATTGATCTTTATATACTTTATATATGCTTGCGAGAGCATGACCCTACTAAATTGGATGGGCGAATATAGAGCCAGTCAAGATTGAGTTTAGGGTTGCAGTGGGTCCCCTTCCTTTCATTTATTGGTGTTGTGATTTTGTAGCGATTGTACCTGCATATTTGAGTATTTATATTTGTTGTATATATATATATGTATATTTGAACTTGTAGTTGGTGTAAAAGTTGTCAGTTGTGTTTTGTAAGTCTGATTTTTATTTTAAAAATGTGTCAGTTTTTCAGTTAAAATGAGTTTTTAACTGATGGGTGTCACATTTACCTCGCTAAAAGGGTGTGACAGAGAGGTTAATAATGGTCGTGGAGTTGCTAACGCAACCTAATAAGGTGCTAAGGAGAGGTTGGTAATGGTCGTGGAGTTGCTGAGGAAGCCTAGTGAGTTGGTAAAGGAATTCAATAAGAGAAGGAAGTGGTAATTGTTAGTTACCAGGACAATGTTGAGGTGGAGAGTAGTTATCTGAGTTGGCAGGGTTATTGAGTGAGTTAGCAATGTAATCAGAGGAAAGATTTGATCAAAACCATGGAATATTTGTAAAGGGTGGGGTCCCATGTGAAAAGAACTAATTTTAACTATTGGTTCTTTAAATAGCCTGCAACTTAAATAGATGGAGTTTATGTAATGTTTGAATGAAACTTTCCCTCTTTTTCTTATTGTTCCTTTCTTCTTCTTCTCTTCACTTCTTCATGTGAAAACAAACATATCGTGATACAAATGGTCCCTTAGTTCTTGTTATTAAGACAACATGATTCTCATACCATTCACATCTGTCAGCATAATTCAGATGCAGTATAATTTTTTCATCATGATTTATGTTTATGAACACAATTTTTTGTTATTTTCTTTTTTAAATTAGTGATTCTTTTTTCTTTTTATTTCAAGCAAACTTTGCTTGATCTTATAAAATCAACCAAGATAATTTTTTCAGACTTGATCTCGAGAAAAGTACGTTGTGGTTTTCCAACTATACTCTTATCATGTAAATTCGTCTTCTTGGTTGATTAGCACTAATTCGTCCACCAATATCAAATTATTAATTTTTTTAATTTACTTGTGATTTTTCTACTTGATGTGGCAGTGCACGCAGCCGTAAGACATCAACGATAGCCCATAGTACCTGCCCCGTCATGCTTTATTAATGTGAAACAACATTATAAGTTTACTCTTCGCACATGTAACAATTTAATGCCGCATTTATTATTTTTGTAGGTTTTTTACAAAACATTTAAGGTATATATAAAAGTGCAAAACTGAGTTCTGTGTAAAACACAACGTGGCAATT
>NC_052490.1:4723301-4755850 GCF_009730915.1 Dioscorea cayenensis subsp. rotundata
AATATTTTTGAATTAAAACCCGCTAATCTTATGCTTTATTTTGTAATTTCCTAAGTTTTTGGTTCTAATTAAAACCTAATCCAATGTTTTATTATAGCAATGTCTCTAATTTTTCAATCAAAACAACCGATCCTATAAGCTTTTTTGAAATGTCTACATTTTTCAATTTCAAAGCTAATAATATGTTTTCTTTTGTGAATGTCTACTATTTTTTGAGTCGAAATCCTAATCCTATATTTTTTTTTTTAGTAATGTCTCCCATTTTTCATTCAAAACCCTATTGTTATATTTTTTTATAGTAATGTTTGTTATTTCTTCAATCAAAATCGTATTCTATTTTTTCACATTGTAATATCTCCTATTTTAAATCAAAATGATAATCCTATGTTTCTTTCTCGAATGCTCGGCTATATTTGAATCAAAATCCTAATCCTATATTTTCTTTTGGTAATGTCTCTTATTTTAAAAACAAACTCAATCCTATGTTTTCTTCTCAAGGTCTCATATTTTATGAAAGATTAACCTTAAGTTTTTTTTTCTCGAATACCCCTATTTTTAATCAAACACTAATCTTATGTTTTCTTTTGGGATGTCTCAAGTATTTTGAATCAAAATAATAATCATATATTTTCTTTCTGTAATGTCTAAATTTTGAATAAATCTTCCTAATCCTATGTTTTCTTTTCAGAATGCCCTCTCTTTTGAATCAAAACCTTAATCTTATATTTTATTTTGAATGTCTCCTATTTTAAATCAAACCCTAATCCTATGTGTTTTCTTTTCGACATCTCAGCGTGCTTTTCAATCAAAAACTGAATAATCCATATTTTCTTCAAGATGTCTACTATTTTTGAATCAAAACCGTCTTCATATTTTCATAAAGTAATATCCTATTATTCAATCAAAACTATAATCCTATGTTTTCTTATAGGAATGTCTCCTAAACCATAACCCTTTGCTTTTTAGAATTTGCCACTTTGGCCTTTTAATCAAAACCCCAATCATATCTTTTGTGTCAAATGTGTACTAATTTTTAATCAAGACCCTAATCACATATTTCTTTCGAATGCCCATTATTTTTCAATCAAAATGCTAATCCTATGTATTTTTCCTCAATGCTTCCCTGCTTCAATCAAACCCAAATCATGTGTGTTCTTTTTTGAATGCATTATATTTTTGAATCTAAACCCTAATTCTATGTTTTCTTATAGTAATGTTCCTTATTTTTCAACTGGGGTAAGTCTCATGATGCTTTGTTTTCTTTTCGGAATGTG
This sequence comes from Dioscorea cayenensis subsp. rotundata, assembly GCF_009730915.1. Classification (NCBI taxonomy): domain Eukaryota; kingdom Viridiplantae; phylum Streptophyta; class Magnoliopsida; order Dioscoreales; family Dioscoreaceae; genus Dioscorea; species Dioscorea cayenensis. Next base: position 4,724,576 of record NC_052490.1, read on the forward strand.
TACTATTATTTAATCAAAACCCTAATCCTATCTTTTCTTCTACTAATATCTCCTATTTTTCATTCAAAATGTTAGTCATTTGTTTTCTTATAATAATGTTTCATATTTTTTCAATCAAAACCCCATTGTTATGTTTTCTTGAATGAATTTCTACTAAATTGAATCAAAAATATAATCTTATGATTTTTCTTCGGATTGCTTCCCATTTTTCAATCAAAACACTAATCCTTTTTTTCCTTTTTAGAATGTCTCCTATTTTTGAATAAAAATACTAATCGTAGGTTTTCTTTTGGAAATGTAACCTATTTTTCCGTTTTTAATCAAAACCTTAATCCTATGTTTTCTTTACAGAATGCCTACTATATTTGAATCAAAACCCTGTTCCTATGTTTGCTTTTTAGAATGCCTCATATTTTTTTATCAAGACATTAATTCTTTGTTTTCTTTTCCGAATGTCTACTGTTATTAAATAAAACCATTAATCCTATGTCTTCTTTTAGAATAAAACAGTTCTATTTTCGCTTTTGTAATGTCTACTATATTTGAATCAAACCCCCAATTCTATGTTTCTTTTTTAACGCCCCTCATTTTATAAAACAAGTCCCAGACCCCATGTTTTTGTGTTAATGTCTGAGTATTTTTTAATCAAAATCATAATCCTAACTTAATAGCTTCTACTCTTTAATTAAAACACCACCTTTTATGTTTTCTTCTCGCACGCCCATCGATTTATTTAAACCCTTAATCCTACCTTATGTTTTTCTAATGCTATTTTCTGAAATCAAACACTAATTATTTTTTCATTGTATTGTCTCTTTTAATAAAATCGAATCCTATGTTCTTTTTTTGGAATGCCTACTATATTTGAATCAAAATTGTAATCCTATATTTTACTTTTCGGAATGTCACCACCTGTAAAAGAAAGTTCCAAATCCTATGTTTTTTTTTTTAATAATTCCTATTTATCGCTTTTGAATCAAAAACATAATCTATGTTTTTTTGAAATGTTCCTATTTTAAATTAAAACCTAATCCTTTCTTTTTTTTAGGAATGTCTCGCTATGACCAACATCACTCTAATACTATGTTTCTTTTTCGTGTCAAAGTCCCACTTTTTATGGTTTGCAATGTAAAACATAATTCTTTTGCTTTTCCTAAATATCTTCTTTCTAATCAAACACAGAATCCTATCTCTTTGCTTTTGAGAATGTCTCAAGTAATTCTATACGCGAAAAACCTTAATTTGATTTTGTATGTTTCGAATGTCTCACATCTTTTCAATCAAAAACACTAATTCATCTTTTTCTCAATGCCTCAAGTTTTTCACTTCTCAACCATAAATCCCATGTGTTCTATATCTACTATTTTTGAATTAAAACCCTAATTCTATGTTTTCTTATAGTAATATAATCTATTTTCAATCAAGGCCATAATGCTATGTTTTCTTTTCGGAATGCCTACTATATTTGAATCAAAACCCTAATCATTTATTTTCTTTTGGAAGTCTATAACTTTTGAATCAAACCCTTAATCCTATGTTTTCTTACGTTAATGTCTCCTACTTCCCAATCAAAACATTATTCTTATGTTTTCTTTTAGAAATTCTTGCTCTATTTGAATCAAAATCCTAATCTATGTTTGCTTTTTAGAATGCCTCATATTTTTCGATCAAGACATTAATTATTTGTTTACTTTTCAGAATGTCTCCTATTATTTAATAAAAACATTAACCCTATGTCTTCTTTTAGAAATGTGCCCTATTTTGAGTAAAATATCAATTTGTTTTATTTTATAATTTAATTGTTTTTATTTTCATATAAGATTTTTATGATGGCATTGTAGAAGGACATTGTTAGATATTGTAAAAAAAATTTCAATATCAAAAGTTATTTTATTTGTTATTTTTTTCAATAATTACATGTAATTTTGTATAATTTTTAATATAGCATGATTAGATATTACAAAAGCTAGGATTATTTCTTTGTTTTAATAAGTGGTGCTCTTAATCTCATATCCACTATTTCAATTTTATGTTTTAATTGATGTCATATCAATTTGTTTTATTTTATAATTTAATTGTTTAAATTTTCATCTAAGATTTTTATGATGGAATTATATAACGACATTATTGGGTATTGTAAAAAAAATTCATTATCAAAGTTTTTTATTTGTTATTTTTTCCAATAATTACATGTATTTTTTATATAATTTTTTACTATAAATGATTAGATATTACAAACATTTGGATTATTTTTAATTTTTAGTTAAAGTTAGTTATCTTTTAAAATGACAACATTTGCACTGTTTGTAATAAAAGGTTGTCATTTATTTATATTTATAAATTATTTTGAAACAGTATTTGTAAAAGCTATAAAAAACATTTTTATAAATTATTTTTTGAGCTAAATTTTTCTATTAAATTTTAAGGTGTGTGATTATTTATACTATTTACAAGATTGGGAATTGGCCTCATCTTTTATGTAGCATGAAGATGTGTGATATATTTATAAAATCTGTGTACTTGTCAGACATGTGACTTGTCCACTTTCATAAAAAACTTGAAAATAAATTTTAAATTTTTTATATATTTTTTAACTTAGCTTATTTATGCAACTATATATGAATACCTACAGTACTTGATTTCAATTTTATATTACCCATCTCTTTTTAATGTAAAGTTAGCGACTCTTTATTTTATTTCTAGTTTAGCCATTAATCTCAATGATAAGTACGTTAGTTAAATGAAAATGATATATCATTTATGACAAAAACTTATTGTCATACATTAATTAAACTAATGTGATATTATGAAATTTCTTATAAAAATGTTATATGTATGTGTGACAAATGAGATTGTCCTAAATTATTATACTTTAGTAACATATATACACATCACGATATAATTAGGATGTATGACAAAACCAAATGATCACGGATAATGTACAATGTTATTAGTGATATAATGTCAAATCTGTTTAAAAAGATGACGTTATATTTTCATCATAAACAATGCAATACCTTGATGACAGAATGGGAGTATCACTAAAAAATGTTATCCCTCCATCTTCAATTGGAGGGAAAATTTGGCGCCACACATTTTGTGACACTAGTAATAAAATGTCAAAATTTGTTTACAAAAATTGACGTTACATATTGTCACAAACAATGCAATACGTTGATGAAAATAGGAGAGTCATAAAATAATTTTACTGTCACTAAAAATATATTACCCTCAATCTTCATTTGGATGGAAAATTTGGTGCTACACATTATTTGACGCTAGTGATAAAACATCAAAATTTTCTTGGGAAAACTGACGTTATATATTCATCTTCATTTTGAGGGAAAATTTGGCCCCATACATTATGTGACGTTATATAGTTGATGACAAAATACGAGGGTCACAAAATATTGTTAGTGTCACAAAATAATATTACTATCCATCTTCATTTTCGAGGGAAAATTTGGCCCCATACATTATGTGACGCTAGTGATAAAATGTCAAAATCTGTTTCAAAACAAAGACGTTATATTTCCGTCACAAGTAATGTAATACATGGATGATGAAATGAGAGAGTCACAAAATATTGTTAATGTCACTAAAAAAATTTCCCTCCATCTTCATTTAAGTGAAAATTTGGTGCCATGCATTATGGGACACTTCAACATGATGTTGTCAAACATCATCACATACAATATTCCATTTTGTGGAATTGAGTGACAATTTATGATGTTCGTCACAATATGTGCATATGTTGTGACAGTTTCAAAATCCGTCATATAGAAAATCATTACTAATCATCAAATTTACTGTAGTGAATGCCTACTATATTTCAAACAAAATGCTAACCCTATGTTTTTTTCGGAATGTCTCGTATTTTGCAAAACAAAACCCGAATTCTATGTTTTTTTCTTAATGTCCACTATTTATCAGTTTTGAATCAAAACCATAACCTATGTTTTCTTTTCGGAATGTCTCCTAATTTTTAATAAAAAACCTAATTCTTTCTTTTCTTTTCGGAATGTATTCTATTTTTAAATCAAAACCCTAATCCTATGTTTCCTTTTCGGAACATCTCCTAATTTTTCAGGTTTGATTCAAAATCCTAATCTTTTGTTTTATTTTTGGAGTGTTATTTTTTCAATCAAAAACTAATCCTATCTTTTTTTTTGGGAATATCTGCTAGTTTTTAATCAAACCCTATGTGGTAATTTGACTTTTTCATATATATATGTATGTTTTTCTTTTTTCCTCATGCTTCAATTTCTTTTATTGAGTAATTTTCATGTGTGAGTGTGCTTAAGAGTATCCTAAGTCATTAGAAACAAAAATGAGGTCATTCGGACACCAATTGAGTCTTTTAGAGCCATTTTTGTATAGGCTGAATGGGTATACCGGGGTCCATACGGGCTAGATACACCCTGGTATGAAAATTCAAGAAACTTTGAACTAGTTCATAGGGACCGTATGGGGATCGGTATGGGGCGTAAATTTATGGTTTAAAAGCCATTTTTCTCATTTTTTTCTCATTCTTTTTATACCTTTCCTTGAGACCTTTTCTCTTCCTCTAGAACTTTTATCTCCACTTCTCAAACCCATCATCCCTTGCCTTGAATCAAGAAGAAACTCAAAGATCTCTTCTTCCTCTCTTGAGAAGTGCTTTTCCTTAGGGTTTTGAGAAGCTTTGAGGTAAGGATGTGTTTCATTTGACCTTCTTCTTCTCCCTTTCTCTTATTTTTGGGATTTTCTTTGATGTTATTGATGGATAATCATGGTTTTGTTTGGATTTAAAGAATAGAAGAAGATTGAAGTTGTATAACCTTGAATCCATTCAGATTTGAGAAAGATCTTTCATGTTCTAAATTAGGGTTACCGTAGCACCGAACCAAAGTTTGGTTTCTTTTGCTTTTCTTGTTAGTCTTGAGGATTGTGAGGGTTTCATTCTTGTTAGATCTTCTGCTAGAGTGTTTAGCATACCCTAGGAGCGATCATTTTCCCATATTGAGCATTATTCTTCATTTCAATTGATCAAGTCATTGATGGGGTTTCATTGCTTGTTTGGTTGTTCAAATGCTTCTAGGAGGTGAGACTTCAATCAAGGGGAAAGAGCCGGTGGAGAAGCAACACCGGGGTGTTTTAGCTAGCCAAGTTTGTGAGTGGGATTTACTTAATCATTCGCTATAAATCATGCATGCTTTCTAATACTTAAATTGTTTACCTTTGAATTATAAACTTCTTGTTGTTAAAACTATTGAAATGTTTTCCATGGGATCTAGAAATCTTGATGATTTATGACTTGGCTTATTTCATGATTGTTGGTAAAGATTATATATATTATTTGTGGTTTGGAAACCCTATGCTTTGAATATATGTTTTCAAGTTATGTATTTCAAGAGACTTGATATTCTTCTTATAATGACTAAAAAGGCATGTATGAACCAAAATGAATTTTCCTATGATGATGCTATATTTGAAGTATATTTTCAAAGATTACACTTGTATGATGTTCATGATGAAATGGTTTCAAATAAGATGTTTTAATCAAGTTATTCAGTCTTGGAGTGAAAGTTTCTTACATGAAACTTGTGATCTCTTGATGAGACTTATGCTATCATATTGATGTATGTATTGAGCGTACGGGCTAGATTATTATTTAAATTTTTTTATAGTAACATGGGGGATCCCTAATACCTACTACAGTAAGAGTTAGAGTTTTCAGGGGCCAACCTTGTTGGGATGGCATGGAGTACTCAAATTAGGTTTCACCCTTTCAAGAGGAGTGTAGAGAGCCTGAAAGGTATGCAAGGTTGGGTGCCCGGAGTCACCACACAGGTTCCCCAATGGCCAATACCAAGATAGGCGCATCTTGGTGGCCCCTGACCTAACCGAGGCCACGGTTAGCAAATGGAGGTTTTTCGAGGCTAGTTGTGACACTATTGATTATCCTAAATTGTTAATTTATTTATTTCTAAGTATTTTGAGCTATGAGTTATTAAAGAAATGTATGAATTTTGATTTCATACTTGTATGGATTCTGAGATGGTGTAGAAGTTGTTTATCGTTCATTTCTTATGTTATACTTCTTATTTAAAGCATTTTTAAATATTTTGAGAATCTTATTAAATCATGTATGAGATGTAGTCCAATGTTTAGCCCCTCACTGAGTAACTTAGTTACTCATCCAATCTTCTTTTCCCTCCCAGGTGATAGCACATCAGCAGAGTAAAAGTGTGAATTGCTTGGCAAAGTTTATTTTGTGATTTTCTTAAAGCTATGTATGAAAATTAAAACATTTTTAGCATGTATTAAAAGGATCCACTAGGATGTTATACCTTCATATTTAGTTTTACTGCTCGTCAATATTCCTAATTCTGTCAGTCAGGACTAAGTGATGTATGAGAGTTATACCCAGTGTTTTGAGGGATGTTATCCTTATTGTTATGCCATTCTGTGTTGTGATTATCCATGTTTTTATCTTGCATTACAATGTTTTTCTTGTGTAGTAATGTTGTTGTATGTCCACATTGTTAAATTATTTCTTGTTGTTATAGAAATATTGTATAGGGAACAGGATAGCCTTACGGCGATCTAGGGTTGAGGCAGGTCTTTGACCTCCCCTGGGTTGTTGTGGCAGTATGTCATTTGTGGGACCCACGGGACGGGGTGTGACACGCTAATACAATATTTTCTTTTTGGAATGTCAACTATTTTTTTAATCAAAATTCTAATCCTCTACTTTATTATATTAATATCTCCTATTTTTCAATCAAATCCCTAGTGCTATATTTTCTTTTCTGAATGCTTACTATATTCAATCAAAATGCAAATGCTATGTTTTCTTTTTAGAATGTCTACTATTTTTTAATTAAAAAAATTAATCGTATGTTTTTTTATAGTAATGTCTCCTATTTTTAAATCAATTCCCTAATTCTTCATTTTTTTGAATGATTACTATATTTGAATAAAAAGTATAATCCTATGTTTTCTTTTTTAAAAGGCTCCTATTTTTTAATCAAAACACTAATTATATATTTTTTCTATTATGAATGTCTACTATTTTTTAATGAAAAAATTAATTTTTATGTTTTCTTCTTTAAATTCCCCCTATTTTTATGTTTTTATCAAAACCCTAATCATATGTATTATTATAGTAATGTCTCCTATCTTTCAATCAAAAACCTAATCCTATTTTTTATCTTTTAAATGTCTCATATTTTCAATCAAACACTAATCCTAGGTTTTCTTTTCGGAATGTCTACTATTTTTCAATCAAAACACTAATCCTATGTTTTTTTATAGTAATGTATCCCATTTTTTATTCAAAACCCTAATCCTATGTTTTCTTACAGTAATGTCTCTTCTTTTTTAATCATAGCCTTAATCCTATGTTTTCTTATAGTAATGTATTATATTTTTCAATCGAAACCCAAATCTTATGTTTTCATTATGGAATGCATATTATATTTGAACCAAAACCCTAATACTAAACTTTGTTTTTGGAATGTCTCCTATTTTTTAATTAAAATCCTAATAATATATATATTTTTTTTTTGGAATAATAATCCAACGTTTTCTTTTCTCAATGCCTCCTTCTTTTAAATCAAAACCATAATCTTGTATTTTCTTTTTGGAGTGTCTCCTATGATTTAATCAAAACCCTAATCCTATATTTTTTCTTTTCAAAATATCTCATATTTTTCAATCAAAACCCTAATCCCATTGTTTTTTTTGAAATATCTAGTATTTTTTAATCAAAACCCTAATTCTATGTTTTATTATAGTAATGTATCTATTTTCAAATCAAAATCGTAATCCTTTTTTTTCTTTTGGAATGGCTCATATTTTTGAATCGAAAAACCTAATCCTTTCTTCTCTTTAGAGAATGTCTTTTTTTTTTTTGAATTAAAACCGTAATCATATATTTTCTTTTCATAATGTCTCCTAATTTTATATCAAACACTAATCCTATGTTTTCTTTTGGGAATAGGTACTATTTTTGAATCAAAACCCAAATATTATGTTTTCTTTTGAGAATGTCTTGTATTTTGGAATAAAACCCTAAGCCAATGTTTTCTTTTCGAAACATCCCCTATTTATCAATTTTTAATGAAAACATCAATCCAATATTTTGTTGTAGTAATAGCTCCTACTTTTTAATCAAAATCATGATAGTATGTTTTCTTTTCGTAATGTCTCATTTTTTTAATTAAATCCCTAATCCTACGGTTTTTTCATAATGGCACCCATTTTTGAATAAGAAACCTAATCCTACTTTTTCTTTTCAGAATGTTTCCTATTTTTTAATTAAACCCAAAATCCTATGTTTTTGCTTTTCTTAATGTCCCCTATTTATTAGTTTTGATTCAAAAATTTAATCCTTTCTTTTCTTTTCCGATTATCTGCTATAATTAAGTTAAAACAATAATCCTAAATTTTTTTTCGTAATGTCACATTTTTTAACTCAAAACCTTAATCCTATGTATTCATTTCATAATGACTCCTAGTATTGAATCAATACCCTAATCCTATGTTTATTTTTGGAAATGACTGCTATTTTTTAAGCAAAACCCTAATCATATGTTTTTTATTCGGAATGTCTACTATTTTTTTAATCAAAATCCTAATCCTATATTTTTGTTTCAGAATACATACTATATTTGAATCAAAACTCTAATCCTTTGTTTTCTTTTCGAAATGGCTGCTATATGTCTCAAATCTTTCAATAAAAACATTAATCCTATGTTTTTTTTATTAATGTATTCTATTTATTAGTTTTGATTCAAAAAGTTAATCCTTTCTTTTCTTTTCGTAATGTCTTGTTTTTTAATCAAAACAATAATCCTATGTTTTCTTTTCGAAATGTCACATATTTTTCAATTGAAACATAAATCCTATATTTACTTTTCGGAATGGATACTATTTTTGCATCAAAACCCTAATCCTATGTTTTATTTTGTAAATGTCCGCTATTTTTAAATCAATACCGTAATACTATGTTTTCTTTTGTGAATGTTTGCCTTTTTTTAATCAAAACCCTAATCCTATGTTTTTTTTAGAATGTCTACTATTTTTTATTCAAAAACTTGATCCTATGTTTTCTTTCAGAATTCCAACTATATTTTAGTCAAAACTCTTATCATAAGTTTTCTTTTGGGAATGTCTCCAACTTTTCAATCAAAACCCAAATCCTATGTTTTTTTTTTCTTAATGTCACCTATTTATCTATTTTGAAACAAAATCCTAACCCATGTTTTTTTTAGGAACTCCTTTTATTTTTCAATCAAAATCCTAATCCTTTCTTTTCCTTTCAGAATGACTGTTATTTTTTAATCCAAACCCTAATCCTAAGTTTTGTTTTAGAAATGTTTCCTATTTTTTAGTTTTGAATCAATAACCCAATCTTTTGTTTTCTTTTTAGAATGTCTTATTTGGTTGAATCAAAACTATAATCCTATCTTTTGTTTTTGGAATCTCTGCAAAATTTTATTCAAAATCCTAATGCTATGTTTTTTTTTCATAATGCCTCCTTTTTTTGAATAAAAATATGAATCCTACATTTTGGTTTTGCAATGCCTCCAATTTTTGAAGCAAAACCCTAATATTATGTTTTCTTTTGGAAATGCATGCTATTCTTGAATCAAAAAAATAATCGTTTGTTTTCTTTTCGTAATCCACAAAATTTTTATCGAAACCCTAATCCTAAGTTTTATTTTTTTGTAATGAATCCTATTTTTTAATCAAAACTTTAATCTTATGTTTACTTCTGGGAATGTCTGATATTTTTGAATCAAAACAATAATCCTATGTTTTATATTCGTAATGTCTCCTGCTTTTCAATCAAAACCCTAATCCTAAGTATTTTTTTTCGGAATGACTCCTATTTTGAATCAAAACCCTATTCTTATGTTTTCTTTTATGAATATCTGCTATATTTGAATCAAAACCCTAATCCTATGTTTTCTTTTTTAAATGCCTACTATTTTTGAATCAAAACCCTAATCCTATGTTTTCTTATAGTACTCTCTCCTATTTTCCATTCAAACCCCTAATCCTATGTATTATTATAGTCATGCCTCCTAATTTTCAATCAAAATCCTTATCATATGTTTTCTTTTCGGAATGCCTAATATATTTGTATCAAAACCCTAATCTTATGTTTTTTTTCAAAATGTGTGCTATTTTTCGATCAAAAACCTAATCCTTCTTTCTTTTCGGAATGCCTGCCATTTTTTAAAGCAAAACCCTAATCCTATGTTTCCCTTTAGATATGTCTCATTTTGCCGAATCAAAACCCTAATCCTATCTTTTGTTTTGTGTATGTCTGCTATTTTTCAATCAAAACATTAAGTCTATGTTTTCTTTTCGGAATGTCTCCTATTTATTAGTTTTCAATTAAAGCCCTAATCCTATATATTATTTTTGAAATGTCTGTTATTTTTTAATCAAAACCCTTATCCTATGTTTCTTTTCAGATTGTCTCCTATTTTTGAATCCAACCATAATCCTATGTTTTCTTTTCGAAATGTCTCCTATTTTTTAGTTTTGAATGAAAATCCTAATCTTTGGATGTCTTTTCAGAATGTCACCTATTTTTTAATCTAAACCCTAATCCTATGTTTTCTTTTAAATATGTCTCCTATTTTTCAAGTAAAACCCTAATACTATGATTTCTTTTTGAAATGTCTCATATTTTTCTATCAAAACCCTAATCCTTTGTTTTCTTTTCAGAATGTCTGCTATTTTTGACTCAAATGTCTAATCCTATGTTTTCTTATAATAATGCCTCCTATTTTTTTCCAAATTCATACAATGTTTGAATCAAAACACTAATACTTTATTTTCTTTTTGGAATGCGTCATATTTTCTAGTTTTACGGCCTGTTGAATAGCCAGAAATTATACATATTCCGTACAATATGGCATAATTTAATATTTTCTGAGAATTATACCATATTAGCTGTTTGGGTACTTAATTTAAAGTATAAAATTTTGGCATAATATAGGTATTATGGCATAAAAAAATATTCTAGTAAGGGTGGAATATTTTCTCATTGCAAAAATTCTCTCTTCTGTTTGATCCAACCACCGACCATTGGTCTATCGACGGTCCCGCCAATCTCTGGCAAACGGCCACCGTCCGGCCAGCCTCCGGTGACCAAAAATTGGCGGTCCGGCCAGCCTCCGGTGACCGGCCGCCAATCCAGCCGGCCTCAGGTGACACGCCGGCTGTCCACCAGTGGTCCGGCCGACCTCTGGAGGCTGGCCACCGGTCCACCGGCGGTTTGGTCACCTACCGGCTGGCCTCCAATGACAGGTCACTGGTGGTCCGCCCATCTGCCAATGGTCCACAAATGGTCAAGCCCGACTTCCGATGACCCGCCACTAGTGGTCCGGTCGTCGATCGCTAGTCTAAGTAATTTTTTTTTATTTTGTTAACCAACAGTCATTATGAAAGAATAAAATATGTGACATTTCTGTAATAATCACTTGCACTTTCTATGTAATAAAATTATGGCATATTTTTTTATTTTGCGGCCAAACAAGCCCTTAAAATAAAACCCTAATACTTTGTTTTCTTTTTGGAATATCCCAATTTTTTGAATTAAAATGCTAATCCTATCTTTTGTTTTTGAAATCTCAGGTAATTTTTAATCAAAACCTTAATCCGATGGGTTCTTTTCTGATTGTCTCAAATTTTTAATCAAAACCATAATCCTATTTTCTATTTTCGGAATGCTTACTATTTTTCAATTACAACCCTAATCTTATTTTTTTTTAGGAATGTCTACTTTTTTGAAATCAAAACACTAATCCTATGTTTTCTTATTATAATGTCTACTATTTTTTAATCAAAACCATAATCCTAGGTTTTTCTTTTGTGAATGCTTTCTATTCTTAAATCAAAACCCTAATATTATGTTTCCTTTTGGGAATGTCTGCTATTTTTAAATCAAAATAACAATTGTATGTCTTTTTCGGAATGTCTCTAGTTTTTCAATCAATACCCTAATCCTATATTTTCTTTTCGGAATGTCTACTATTTTTGAATCAAAACCCTAATTATATGTTTTCTTCTAGTAATATCTCCTATTTTTCAATCAAAACCCTAATCATATGTTTTCTTTTCGTAACACCTACTATTATTCAGTCAAAACCCTAATCATTTGTTTCCTTTTCTAAATGCCTATTATAATTGAATCAAAATTCTAAACCTATGCTTTCTTTATGGAATATCTCCCATTTTGCAAACAAAACCCGAATAATATGTTTTCTTTTCTTAAAGTCTTCTATATAACAGTTTTGAATCAAGACCCCAACCTATGTTATCTCTCCAGAATGTGTCCTATTTTTCAATGAAAACTTAATCATTTCTTTCCTTTTCAGAATATCTACTCTTTTTGAAACAAAACCATAATCATATGTTTTCTTTCCTTAATGTCTTCTATTTATCAATTTTGAATCAAGACCCTAACCTATGTTATCTGTCGGGAATGTGTCCTATTTTCGAATGAAAACCTAATCCTTTCTTTTCTTTTCAAAATGTCTGCTCGTTTTGAAACAACCCCATAGTCCCATTTTTTCTTTTCTGAATATCTCCTATTTTTTTTGTTTTGAATCAATATCCAAATCCTTTGTTTTCTTTTCTAATGGCTCATTTTTTTTGAATCAAAACCCTAATTCTATCTTTTTTTTTTGGTTATGGCTGCTATTATTTGATCAAAACCCTAATTGTATGTTTTCTTTTTTGGAATGACTCCTATTGTTGCGTAAAAATTATACTCCTATATTTTCTTTTCGGAATGTCTCCTATTTTTAAATTAGAACCCTAATCATTAGTTTTCTTTTCACAATGTCACTTATTTTTCAATCAAAACACTAATTCTATGTTTTTTTTAATGTCTCATATTTATATGTTTCCTGCTTTTGAATCAAAACCCTAATCGTACGTTTTCTTTTCCAAATGTCTCCTATTTTTAAATCGAATAATAATCCTATGTTTTTTTTTCGGAATGTCTCCTATTTTCCAGTTTTGAAACAAAACGCTAATACTTTGCTGCCTTTTTCGGAATGTCTCATATTTGTTAATCTAAACCCTAATACTATATTTTTTCATTCAATATATCTCTATTTTTCAACTAAAACCCTATTCATATGTTTTCTTTTCTGATTGTCACCTAAATTTCAGTTTTTGACCAAAAACCCAGTCCAGTTGTTTCTTCTCGGAATGTCTTCTTTTTTTGAATCAAAACCCTAATCATATGTTTTCTTTTTAGAATGCTAATCCTATGTTTTCTTTTGGGAATGGCTCATATTTTTGAATCAAAACTATAATCCTATATTTTCTTTCGGGAATGTCTGCAATTTTTTAATTGAAAAACTAATTCTATCTTTTCTTTTACAAAAGTCTACTATTTTTGAACCAAAACATTAATCTTATGTTTTCTTTTAGTAATGTGCCCTATTTTTTCTGTTTGGAATAAAAATCGTAATCCTATGTTTTACTTTTGGAATGCCCACTATATTTCAATCAAAACCTTAATCCTGTGTTTTCTTTCCGGAATGTCTTCTGTCTTTCAATCAATATCCGAATCCTATGTTTTCTTTTATAACTGTCTCCTATTTATTAGTTTTTAATCAAAACCCTAACACATATTTTTTTTTTCCGAATCCTATGTCTAATATTTTTTTTTAACTAAAACAATAATCCTATGTTTTCTTTTGAGAATGTCTCCTATTTTTTAAGTTTTTGAATCAAAACAAGAATCCATTGTTTTCTTTTCAGAATATCTAATTTTTTTATTCAAAACATTAATTCTATCTTTTTGTTTTGGCAATCTCAGCTAATTTTTAATCAAAACCCTAATCCTATGTTTTCTTTTTGGAATCTCTCCTATCTTTCAATCGAAATCCGAATCCTATGTTTTTTTTCTTAATGTCACCTACTTATCAGTTTTGATTTAAAAACTTTATTATTTCTTTTCTTTTCAGAATATCTGCTATTTTTATTCAAAATAATAATTCTATGTTTTCTTTTTGTAATGTCTTATATTTTCCTATTGAAACCCTAATCGTTTATTTTCTATCAAGAATATCTGTTTTTTTAATAATCAAAACCATAATCCTATGTTTTCTTTTCAGAATGTCTACTATTTTACAATCAAAAGCATAATCCTATGTATTCATATAGTAATGTGTCCTTTTTTACAGTTTTTAATCAAAACACTGATACTATGTTTTCTTTTTATAATGCCTATTATATTTGAATCCAAAGACTGATCTTATGCTTTCTTTCCTTAATGTTACTTATTTATAAATTTTTAATCAAATTCCCAACCTATGTTTTCTTTTTAGAATATCTCTTATTTTTCAATAAAAAATCTAATCCTTTCTTATCTTTTTTATTTGGAATGTCTAATATTTTTGAATGAAAACCATAATTCTTTATTTTCTTTTTAGAATGTGTCCTATTTTTTAGTTTTTGAATCAAAACCCTAATACTTGGTTTTCTTTTTGCAATGTCTTATTTGTTTTGATCAACACCCTAATCCTATATTTTGTTTTTGGTAATCTCTTCTAGCCTTTAATCAATACCCTAATCCTATCTTTCTTTTCATAATGCCACCTATTTTTCAATAAAAGTCCTAATATTACGTTTTCTTTTTAGACTACTTCCTATTTTTGAATCATAACGCTAATCTTATTTTTTCTTTTGGGAATGTTTGCTATTTTTGAATGAAATCAATAATGGCATGTTTTCTTTTCGTAATATCTCATATTTTTTAATCAAAACCATAATCCTCAAATTTTTTTTTAAAATGACTCCTAATTTTTAATCAAAATCATAATCTAATGTTTTCTTTTGGAAATGTCTGCTATTTTTTAACCAAACAATAGTCCTATGCCTTCTTTTGGTATTGTCTCTTTTTTTAATCAAAACTCTAATCCTATGTTATTTCTTTTCGGAAAGGCTGCTATTTTTAATCAAAACCTTAATTCTATATTTTCTTTTGTGAATGCCTGGTATTTTTGAATCAAAAGCATAATCCTATGTTTTCTTTTCAGAATGTCTAATATTTTTGAATCAAAACCACAATCCTATGTTATTTTTATAATAATGTCTCCTATTTTTTATTCAAAGCAATAATCTTATGTTTTCTTACAGTAATGTCTACTATTTTTGAATCAAAAACGTAATCCTATGTTTTTTTCTTTTTTTGGAATGCCTACTATATTTCAATCAAACCCTTAATTCTACGCTTTCTTTTCGAAATGTCTCCTATTTTTCAAACAATAACTTAATTGTTTCTTTTCTTTTCGGATTTTCTACTATTTTTTAATAAAAAACCCCGAATCTTTTGTTTTCTTACAGAATGCGTCCAATTTTTCAGTTTTGAATCAAAACCACTAATCCTTTGTTTTCTTTTAAGAATTTCTCATTTTTAATCAAAACCCTAATAATATCTTTTTTGTTTTGGGAATGTTTCCTATGTTTGAATGAAAACTTTAATCATTTGTTTCCTTTTCAAAATGTCTCCTATTTTTTAATAAAAATCTTAATCCTATGTTTTCTTTTCGGAATGTCTCCAATTTTTGAATTAAAACCCTATTCTTATGTTTTCTTTTTGGGATGTCTCCTATTTTTTAATCAAAACACTAATTCTACGTTTTCTTTTAGGAATGTCTCTTATTTAATGGGTTTTAATCAAAATCCTAATCATATGTTTTAGTTTCAGAATGTCTCCTATTTTTCAACCAAAACCGTAATCCTATGTTTTCTTTTCAAAATGTCTCTGTTTTATGAATCGATTCCTAAGCCTATGTTTCCTTTTCGGAATGTCTCCTACATTTTAGTTTTGAATGAAAACCCTAATCCTTTGCTATCTTTTCAAAATGTCTAATATTTTTTCAAGTAAAAATGTTATCCTATGTTTGTTTTTTTGGAATGTCAATTAATTTTTTTTTACAATCAAAATCCTATACCTATTATATCTTCTTGGAATATCTTATAGTTTTTAATCAAATCATTAATCCTATGTTTTCATTTCGGAATTTCTCGTATTTTTGGGTTTTGAATCAAAATGCTAATACTATGTTTTCTTTTCGGATGTGCCCTATTTCTTAGTTTTGAATCAAAATTTGAATCCTTTGTTTTCTTTTTGGGTAGTCTCATTTTTTTATTCAAATCCCTTGATGACCTCTCCGCAAGTGCACGGATCGTTACAAGTAATAAAGTGGTACCCCCAAGGTGGTAAGGTTATCGAACCATAGGGACTGAACTTTTAGTACTAATTACTCCTCTAATGTGAAGCAGATCATAGAGTTGGTTGAAGAATTAATAAAGATAAATGAAGAAAACAAGAAACGTTAAGTATTGACAGGGAACAATAGGATCGAGTTTTTGGTGGAAGAGAGCAATTCCTTGAGATGATTCCTATGTGCTCAAGACACTGACTTGAATATGCTATCTATCAGGCTAGATTCTAAGACACTTGTGGGTGCTCAAACAACTATGTTGCATCTATGGCATTCAAATACGTCAAGGGCTGCTAAGGTAACTACGGGCTTCAAGCACATCAAGCTTTGTAACTACACTAAGCAATCACAACTATGGTAATTCACACATGTCAAGTTTTACCCAAGGATCTATGCAAATCAAGCACATCAAGTTATGCAAACATATAATAAACACTAGAATAATTTAAAACTCCAAATGTAAAAGAAAACAAGTATTCAAGTGGCAAGAACAACATAGTTCAACATTCCGGGTTATTGTCGAATGGTTAGCCCCTCATGATTTGATACAACTCAGAAGAAAGAAAGGAAGAATTAGGTAAGAATTCATGATCTTCCTCTTAACAAAACTCCTCCCAATTGTGTTTCAATAGCTTCATGGATGATCTTGCTCCACTTCCCTTGAGTCTCCAACTCGACCTTGACCCTATTAGGTGGTGCGGTGAAGCTTGACCTTCGTCCTCATCAATGCTCACCTTTTGGAGAAGAAAATCCCCAAAAAAGATGCAGAGAAACCCTAAAAATAGGAGTTAAAAGGGTGTTTTGGGCGTGACACAATCTAAGCATGATCGTTCTTAGACTGTGCTCTCCTTAGAGGCTCTGAGTGAATCGGATAAGTGTCAACTAGGGACGTTCACGGGGAGGAACCACGGTCATGCTTCACCCGTGCTTTGCTTGAGCAGGACCGTGTAAGGAGCGTCCATGGCATGCTTTCCTTGCTAGCAAATGGCACTTCAATTCCAGAGAAAACCACGGGTTCAAACATGATCGTGCCTCGACCGTGCTCACATTGGGAGAAACCCCTTGCTCGATCAGTTACCCTAGCAACTTCAGATAGAGAAAACAATGGGGACAGAGCACAACCATGCTCTACCCGTGCTTGGCTTGGACACTTAGAAGAATTCTTCACTGCTTGCATGTTTTTCCCTCGAATTCACACCAAATTGGTTTGATAAAAAAATTCTTAATCCATGAACAAAAACACCTAGAGCAGCATCGAATATGTACAAAAGGTGCTAAAAAACAAGCAAAAGTGTATTTTGGGAGTAAGAAAAACATGATATGAATTGCACTCATCAACTCTAATCCAATCTTTTGTTTTGGATATTTCTACTAATTTTTAATCAAAACCCTATAACTATGATTTCTTTTTTGTAGTGCCTCATATTTTTGAATAAAAAACATAATCCTATGTTTTTTGTTTTGGAGTGCCTCCTATTTTTGAATCAAACTGCTAATCTTATGTTTTCCTTCCGGAATGTCCCTTACCGTTCAACCAAAATCATAATCATATGTTATTTGTTTGACATGTCTCAAATTTTTCAATGGAAAACAATAATCCTATTTTTTTTCTTTTTAGAATTTCTACTATTTTTGAATCAAAATGCTAATCCTATTTTTTCTAATAGTAATGTCTCGTATTTTTCAATTGAAACATTAATCCTATGGTTTCTTTTTTGAAAGGTAAAATTTTTTAAGCGAAAACCTAATCCTTCCTTTTCTTTTTGGAATGTATGCAATTTTTTAATCAAAACACTAATCCTATGATTTCTTTTTGAAATGCCTGCTATTTTTGAATATAAACTCTATTCCTATGTTTTTCTTTTTGAAATGTCCCGTATTTTTTGGTTTTTAATTAAACCCCTAATCCCATCTTTTCTTATATTAATGTCTTGTATTTTTCAATCAAAACTCTAAACCTTTGTTTTTTTTTTGAAATGTCTAGTATTTTTGAATGAAAACCGTAATACTATGTTTTATTATAAGAATGTCTCATATTTTTCAATCAAAATCCTAATCCTATATTTTCTTCTCAGAATGCTTACTATATATGAATCAAAACTCTAATCATATGTTTTTTTTTCGAAATGTCTCCTATGTTTCAATCAAAACCCCAATCCTATGTTTTCTTTTTTTAATGTCTCCTATTTATCAGTTTTGAATCAAAATCCTAACCTATATTTTTTTTAGAATGTCTCTTCTTTTTCAATAAAAAAACCTAATCGTTTCTTTTCTTTTTTGAATGTCTGATATTTTTTAATCAAAACACTAATATTTTGTTTTTTTTTTTCACAATGTCTCAATTTTTAAATCAAAATCCTAATCCTATCTTTAATTTTGGGAATATTTGCTAATTTTTTAATCAAAACCTTATCTTGTTGTTTTCTTTTTGGAATGTCTTATATCTTTTTCAATCAAAATCCTACTAATATGTTTTTTCTTTTCGGAATGACTACTACATTTGAATCAAATCCCTAATCTTATGTTTTCTTTTTGGAATGTCTACTATCTTTAAATAAACAACCAAATCATACATTTTCTTTTCTTGATGTCACCTATTTATCAGTTTTGGAAAAAAACCCTAACCTATGCTTTTTTTTTTGGAATGACTTCTATTGTTTAGTCAAAAACCTAATCCATTGTTTTCTTTTCCTTTTGGAATGCCTACTATTTTTGAATCAAAATTCTAATTCCATGTTTTCTTTTTCGAATGTGTCCTAATTTATAATTTTGAATTAAAACCCTAATCATTGGTTTCCTTTTCACATGTCTTTTTTTAACTGAAAACACTAATCCTATATTTTATTTTATGAATCTCTACTAATTTTTACTCAAACCTTTAATTTTATGTTTTCTTTTCATAATGCTTCCTATTTTTAAATTAAAATCCTAATCCCATGTTTTCTTTTCGGAGTGCCTCATATTTTTTAATCAAAACCGTCATTTATGTTTTCTTTTGGGAATGTCTACAATTTTTGTATCAAAATAATAACAATATGTTTTATTTTCATAATGTCTCAAATTTTATAATCAATAACTTAATCTTCATTTTTTTTTTTGAAATGCTTGCTGTTTTTTAATCCAAACCGTAATCTAATGTTTCCTTTTGGAAATGTCTGGTATTTTTTAGTCAAAACAATAGTAGTATATTTTCTTTTCGTAATGTCTCATATTTTTCAATCAAAATAGTAATCCTATGTTTTCTTTTCGGAATGGCCCCTATTTTTTCTTTTCGGAATGGCTCTTATTTTTTAACCAAAACCCTAATCATATGTTTTCTTTTGGTATGTCCCATACTTTTCAATCAAAATCCTAATCCTTTGATTATTTTCCGGAAAGCCTCCTACTCGTGAATAAAAATCCTAATCCTATGTTTTCTTCTCAAAATGTCTACTATCTCTCAATAAACATCCGAGTCCTATGTTTTCCTTTCTTAGCGTCTCGTATTTATCAATTTTGATTCAAAAACATAATCTTTTCTTTTCTTTTCAGAATGTTTGCTATTTTTTAATCAATTTTTTTTAAATATATCATTTTTTTAATCAAAACCCTAATACTATCTTTTGTTTTGGTTATCTTTGCCAATTTTTAATCAAAACCCTAATCCTAATTTTTTCGTAATGCCTCCTATTTTAAAATAAAAATGCTAATTCTATGTTTTCTTTTGAAAATGTCTTCAATCTTTCAACCAAAACCTGAATCCTATGATTTCTTTTCTTAACATTATCTATTTATCAGTTTTGATTCAGAAATCTAATCCTTTCTTTTCTTTTTAGAATGTTTGCTATTTTTTAATCAAAATAATAATTCTATGTTTTCTTTTCGTAATGTTTCATACTTTTCAATCAAAGCTATAATCCTATGTTTTCTTTTGGAAATATGTGCTATTTTTTAATCAAAACCCTAATTCTTTGTTTTATTATAGTAATATGTCAAATTTTTAGATATGAATCAAAATACTAATGTTGTATTTTAGTTTTAAAATACGTATTATATTTGAATCAAAACCCTAATCCTATGTTTTACTTTTTTTGGAAATCTCACGTCTTTCAATCGATACCCGAATATTATGTTTTCTTTTCTTAATATCTCATATTTATCAGTTTTGAATCGAAGCAAATAACCAATGTTTTCTTTTCGAAATGTCTCTAATTTTTCATAAAAACACTAATTCTTTTGGTTTTTTTCGGAATGTCTGCTATTTTAGAACCAAAACTGTAATCATATGTTTCATTTTAGAATATGTCCGATTTTTCAATTTTGTATTAAAACCCCAATCGTTTGTTTTCTTTTCAGAATGCCTTTTTTTGGAATTAAAACCCTAATCCAATCATTTGTTTTTCGGAATCTCTGGTAATTTTTTATCAAAACAATAATCCATCTTTTCAGAATGGCACCTATTTTTTTAAAAAGTCCATATCCTATGTTTTCTTATCAGAATGCCTTCTATATATTAATCAAAACCCGAATGCTATGTTTTTCTTTTCTTAATCTCTTATTTATCAGATTTGATTTAAAAAGTTGATCCATTATTTTCTTTTTAGAATGTATGTTTTTCTTAATCAAAACAATAATACTATGTTTATTTTCGAAATATCTCAAATTTTTCAATCAAAACCCTAATCTTGTGTTTTCCTTTAAGAATGGCTCCTATTTTTGAATCAAAAATTAAATCTAATGTTTTCTTTTGGAATTTCTGCTATTTTTCAATCAAAACACTAATCCAATGTTTTATTTTCAGAATGTCTAATATTTTGGAAGCAAAAACCTAATCCAATGTTTTCTCATAGTAATTTGTCCTATTTTTTAGTTTGAATCAAATCCTTAATCCTATATTTTCTTTTCGGAATGCCTTATATATTTGAATAAAAACATTAATCTTATGTTATCTTTTCGGAATGTATCCTATCTTTCAATCAAAACTCAAATTCTATGTTTCCATTTCTTAATGTCACCTACTTATCAATTTTCAATCAAAACCCTATCTTTTGTTTTCTTTTCAGAAAGTCTCCTATTTTTCTATCAAAAAACCTAATCCTATCTTTTCTTTTTTGAGTGTCTGCTATTTTTGAATTAGAGCCTAATCCTGTGTTTTGCTTTAGGAATGTGTCCTATTTTTTAGTTTTTGTTTTTGGAATGTCTCATTTGTTTGAATCAAAACCCTACTCCTATCATTTGTTTTTGGTACCTTTGCTAAATTTTAATTAAAACCCTATTGTTATGTTTTTTTTTTCCGATGCATCTTATTTTTGAATTAAAAATCTAATCCTATATTTTCTTCTTTTGAATGTCTCATATTTTTAAATCAAAACCCTAATTTTATGTTTTCTTTTGGGAATGTCTACTATTTTATAATCAAAACAATGACCTTATGTTTTCTTTTTGTATTGTCTCATATTTTCTAATCAAAATCCTAATCCTAAGTTTTTTTAGAATGCCTCCAATTTTTTAATCAAAACCAAAATCTTATTTTTATTTTGATAATATCTTCTAGTTTGGAATCAAAACAATAATCCAATGCTTTTTTTTATAATGTTTTATATGTTTTGATCAATACCCTCATTCAATATGTTTTTTTTTGGAATGACTACTATTTTTTAATCAAAACACTAATCCTATGTTTTCTTTTGGTTATGTCGGCTATTTTTGAATCAAAACCCAAATCCTATGTTTCCTTTTTAAGAATGTCTAATATTTTTGAATCAAAAATCAAATTCTATGTTTCCTTTGAAGAATGCCTAATATTTTTGAATCAAAACCCTAATCCTAGGTTTTCTTATAATAATGTCTCCTATTTTTCATTCTAAACACTAATCCTATATTTTCTTATAGTAATGTCTCCTATTTTTTAATCAGAAACGTAATCCTTTCTTTTCTTTATGGAATGTCTGCTATTTTTGGAACAAAACACTAATCCCATGTTTGATTTTTCAGAATGTGTCCCATTTTTCTGTTTTAAATCAAAACCTTAATCCTATCTCTGTTTTTGCAATGTTTGCTATTTTTAACTCAAGCCCCTAATTGTATGTTTTCTTTCGAAATGTCCCTTAGTTTTAAATAAAAATTTTAATCCTATGTGCTCTTTGTGGATTGACTCCTATTTTTGAATTAAAACCCTAATCCTATGTTTCAATTTCGCAATGTCTCCTATTTTTTAATCAAAACAATAATTCTATGTTTTTCTTTTTGAAATGTCTCCTATTTATTGTTTTTCAATCAAAACCCTAATTCTATGTTTTATTTTTGAAATGTCTCCTATTTTTCAATCAAAACACTAATACTTTGTTTTCTTTTCAGAATACCTCCTATTTTTTAGTGAACACTAATCCTATATTTTGTTTTTTTGGAATGTCTCCTATTTTTTAGTTTTGAATGAAAACCCTAATCCTTTGTTGTCTTTTTCAGAATGTCCCATATTTTTTAATCTAAACCCTAACGCCAATCATATTTTTCAAATAAACCCCTAATCCTATGTTTTTTTGTGGATGCCTAAGTTGTTGTTTTTCGACTGTCCAAATTTTTTGTATCAAGGCAATAATCCTATCTATTAGTTTGCGAATTTTTGCTAATTTTTAATCAAAACTCTAATCCGATGTTTTCTTTTCAGAATGACTTCTATTTTTCAATCAAAACCTAATCCTATCTTTTCTTTTTGGAATGTCTACTATTTTTTAATCAAAACCCTAATCCTATATTTTTTTTTCGCAATGTGTCCTATTTTTTAGGTTTGAATCAAAACACTAAAGCTTTGTTTTATTTTAGAAATGCCTCAATTTTTTTTAATTAAAAACCCTAATCCTATCCTTTGTTTTGGAAATGTCAGCTAATTTTTAATCAAAACCCTAATCTGATGTCACAGTGTCACATAATTTTCATTTGAAACACTAATCCTATTTTTTCTTTTCGGAATACCTCCTATTACTCAATCAAAACCCTAATCCTATGTTTTCTTATAGTAATGTGTCATACTTTTCAATCAAAACACTAATGCTATGTTTTGTTTTCGTAATGCCTACTATATTTTAATAAAACCCCTAATCCAATATTTTCATTTTGGAATGTCTACTTTTATTTTTATGAAAACACTAATTCCTTGTTTTATTCCCCAAAGGTTCCTATGTTTTAATAAAACCACTAATATTATGTTTTATTTTGGAAATGCCCCTATTTTAATCAAAACCCTAATTCATTGTTTTATTTAGTAATACGTCATATTTTTCAATCAAAACCCTAATCCATTGTTTTCTTTTTGACATGTCTTGTATTTTTCAATCAAAACCTTAATCGTCTGTTTTCTTTCAGCAATATATTCTAATTTTGAATGAAAAAACTAATCCCATATTTTCTTATAGTAATATCTCATATATTTCATTCATAACAGGAATTTTATGTTTTCTTATAGTAATGTCTCACTATTTTCAAATCAAAACCGTACTCCTATCTCACATATTTCATTCATAACAGGAATTTTATGTTTTCTTACAGTTTGATTGATGAAATGGTAGACAATGGTTATCAATGTAGTACTGAGGGAAACAAACCAATCAATGTAGGAAGATTTACCAAGTGGATGACATTAGTACATTAGCTGCACAGATTGAAGAAATCACTAAAAGGTTTAATACTTATATAGTTAATTTCTCAAGCCTCCGTAACACATTGTGAGAGCTGGGCGTCTAAGCCTGATCCTAGTTGTTATTTTTCTAATATCGGTATCATGCAGATTGGACAGATTGATTTCGTTGGGCAGAACCATCAATACCAAAATAACCCATACAACCACATATAATGTAGGGTGCAAAAATCATCCAAACTTTTCCTGGTGCAAATAAGGAGAAGGGCAAGTGCACCACAACAACAGACATCACGGTAGGCGCTCGCCTCCTCTTCATTATTGAGGACTTTCTAATGAACTTATGGTCCTCTTGACGTTGTATATAAAGGACAATGAAACTCTTCTTTTTGGTCATGAGGAAATGATGAGGAACACTAATGCCCACTATGAGGGAACTTGGAGCTACCATATGTTAGATGGCAAAGGTAATCGATGAATGACTCCTGGGTTCCCCTTACTAACTACTTGAGGTCGATCCCTAGGGTCCTTGATTTCCATTACTTTGAGAGTGGTAAGGGAACTCCCTAGGTCTTTTGCAAAAATAACCGAGATATTGAAATATTTGAACCTCAAGCGGAAAGCAAAAGTTGCTAGTGGATGATGACTCTGATGTTCAGGTTGATAGTGAAACAAATGGAAAGGATAAATGAAGGACCGAATTACATAAGTATCAACCCAAGCTTCCTTACACAGTGAAAAAGAAGAAAGATCAATAGGAAGAGCAATACGAGAAATTTTAGGATGTGTGTTCAAGACCTTGAAAATAAATGTTCTATTTGTTGAGGCTCTTGCACAAATGGCAAGGTATGCAAAATTCCTGAAGGACTGCTCACGAACAATAAAAAGCTCAAAGGAAAAAGATCCTTGGATTCATCATTGACAACGCCCCTTGCCTGTGACCCGCAAGTGCACGGGTTTGTCGAGTAATAAATCCAAGATGAGTGTGGTATCCTATCCACGTGGAGTAGGGAGCAAAAATACTTCAATTGCTACTTAACCACGTGAAAGTGAACAATGATAGTGTTGATAAAATGTAATTAAAACAAAGATAAAAAGAAACAAGACCTAACACTTCTTAGAAGTGGAGTACTTGGGCAATGCTCCCCATAGGATTAATATTTCAAGTGTAAGACCAACTATTATACTTCTTAAACAATGCGCAATCAGTTTTGGAAATCCTTAAGCACATAGTCTCAAATCTAAGGTCAACCATGACTAACTCTACAATATGTCCCGGCAGAGAAATCACTTAGTCTCAACACCTCACACTGTGTAAAGTTCCATGTAATTCTAAGGAATCCAAATGATAAACCCTCTTCCTATGTATATACCTAACACTTTGGTACATGCGAAAGGCCTCTAGTCACATCTAAGCCCTAGAGACTAGAATCCCCCAACGCTTCACTCTATTGCTCACACAACTAAGCCCCACCGGAGTTCATCTTCTAGAACTTCAATCTATTATGACCGCCAAGAACTAAAGGAAATGGAGGTTGGATAAATCACACGGAGGAGAAAGGGGACGCTCCGCTAGCTCTCAACACACCCTCTCACCCCTCTCCAATCAAGCAATGTCTAACCTTCGTAGTGTGTCACTCATCTACAATGGTTACCAAGATAAACTCTCATCCCTAGTGTCACTCTAATGTAGAAATCATTCCACAAGCACTCAATATTGGAACTCAATTGAAACATCAATTAAGAAAATTATAATAAAAGATAAATAAAACAATAACATCCTAGGGTTTACAAAATCCAAGTACCCATTAGGGGGTTTAGCTCTCCATGGAGCACAATACAATCAACAATGAAATCAAAAGTAAAAACAAGTGTTCCATAAGAAAACCCCCTCGGTAGTCATGTCGATGGTCTTTTGGAGTAGCCAAGTCTTCTCTAAAGGTCCCCTTGTCCGGCTTAAGGCACACCTTACCAGATCTATACCGACGAAAGCTCCCCCAATAACCTTCTTCCAAGCGAATCGTGGTGTTGAATTCCTCAAACTACTCCAAAGACTTGCAAAAAGCCTCTCCAAACCCTAGCTGACGGCTTCCCAAATGATGGAGAAACGTGGAAGACAAGAGAGGGAAAAGATCCCCAAAATCGGGCTGAATCGCGGCTTAAATAGGGCTGGAATTGGGCATCCACACAACCCTGTGGATCTGCCACAGGCCTCTGGAATTTCCACACGGGCATGTGGAATTTCCACACGCCCATGTGGATTCTCTGGAAATCTTGTTTTCGGCCGGGTTTGTGAGCGTATGCTGCCATATTAGTTTCTTTGCGAGTGTTACTGCTATAGTACCCTTCTACAATACTTTCGGTAAAACACTCCTAATTCCACACTTTTTATTGAGGCAACATAAAGCGGGCACGCGTTTATGCGTGAATCACAACTTCTTCTTCAATCAAAAGGCTTCGTTAGTAAAGATCTTGTTATCCTTTGCACTAAGTCGAGAATATGCAAATCGGCGCCTTTGTGCCCCCCAACTCATTGTAATGACTTGAATTCATGGAGTTTGGCATACATTCACGTATCCTGGAGTCCCACTTCTGTCTTCGCGTTTATTCCTTCCAAGATTTCACTAAATAATGTGTTTATGATCTACTTTTGGCTTGTTTTCTCAATACTTAGCTTCACAACCTAAAATGCGTAAAAAAACACAAATACACACGTATTAGCTCTTAAACCTGCTAAAAGCAATGCTTATAATAAGGAAAAACACTTCACATTCTTATTACATAAGCACTTATCTATCATCATATGCTCTATTGATACGCTTACGGACGAAAATGCTTTTATCAACCTTGCGGTAAGCATTAACCTGATGCCCTACAGAATCTTCTAGAAACTCAGGCTAGCGAAACCAAAGCCCAGCACAATGACTCTTCAATTTATATACATGTCCATTAGTAACAAAGAAGTATTATTGAAGACTTGTTAGTGAAGATGGACAAGTTCACCTTTCTGGTGGACTTTTTAATCCTTGACGTGGATGACAAGGTGGAGGTACCGCATATCTTAGAAAGACCATTCTTAGCTACTTCAAAGGCCCTAATTGATGTAAAGAATGGTCAAATGTTAGTGCGAGTTGGAGAGGAAGAAATCATCTTGAAACTTCGAGACACCTTGACACACTCTATGAACTTTGATGATACATGCTATTATGTGGATGTTCTTGATGATTTTATCTTTGAATGCATGCAGGACAAATTCATAAAGGATGAATTTTTTGAGCTGTTGGAAGATTAACTACATGAAGCAAATGCACGTGATGATGATTTAGTGGAGGAAGTCTGCTCTCAAGAACTTGAGGTTACTAGAGTTCCAAAACTGATAGGTTGCATTTCCAAAACAAATGATAGGATTACATTTTTTTAGTAAAAAAATAGGAGACATTCAAAAAATATGAGACATACCGAAAAGAAAACATAGTATTAAGGTTTTGATTCAAAACTAAAAAATGTAGTAGGATTACAGTTTTGATTCAAATATAGTAGGCATTCCAAAATGAAAACATAGGATTAGTGTTTTGATTGAAAACACGAATCCTATGTTGTGTTTTCTTAATGTATCCTATTTATTAGTAATGATATTATAAATAGGAGACATTTCGGAAGGAAAAGAAAGGATTAGGTTTTTGAAAAATAGGAGACATTCTGAAAAAAATTTGTAAGTTAGGGCTTTGATTTCAAACTGATTTTCAAGTGACATTTCCAAAAGCAAAAATAGGATTAGGGTTTTAATTCAAAACACTAATCCCATTCAAAAATTAGGTCTTTGATTAAAAAATAAGAGACATTCCGAAATGAAAACATTAGGTTAGGGTATTGATTTAAAATTGTTAAACAGGGGACATTTCCAAAACATTAAGTAGCAGACATTTGAAAAGGAAAACATAGGATTAGGGTTTTGATTTGAAACTGATAAATAGGAGACATTAAGAAAAAAAAACATAGGATTCTGGTTTTTATTGAAAGATAGGAGACATTCTAAAAGAAAACATAGGATTAGGGTTTTGATTAAAATTAGCAAACATTCCCAAAACAAAAGATAGGATTGTTTTTATTCAAAAATAATACACATTAACAAAAGAAAACACAAGATTAGGGTTTTGATTCAAAACTAAAAAATAAGAGACATTCCAAAAAAAAACAAAGGATTAGAGGTTTGATTGAAAACTAAAAATATTACACATTCAAAAAGAAAACATACGATTATTGTTTTGATTCAAAAATAGCAGACATTCCCAAAAGAAACAAGTTATTAGGGTTTTGATTGAATGATAGGAGACATTCTGAAAACATAGGATTAAGGTTTTGAATGATAAATATTAGACATTTGGAAAAGAAAGAGTACGATTAAAGTTTTGATTGAAAAATATGAAACATTTCTATAATAAAATATAGGATTATTGTTTTGATTGAAAACTAAAAAATAAGGGGCATTTCGAATCAAAACCTTAATCCTAATCCTATGTTTTCCTTTTGGAATGTCTCTTATTTTTTAGTAAGAGGCATTCCGAATGGAAAATATGGGAATAAAGTTTTGATTGAAATATAAGAGATATTATGAAAAGAAAACATAATATTAGGTTTTTGAATCAAAACCCTAACCTTATGTTTTCTATTCGAAAAACATAGGATTCTAGGATCGAAAGATACGATTCGGGATTTTATTGAAAGATAGGAGATATTCTAAAAAGAATACAAAAGATTAGGGTTTTGATTGAAAAATATGTGGCACTCGAAAAAAAAACATAGGATTAGAGTTTTGATTGAAAATATGAGATATTCCTAAATGAAATCATCGAATTGGGGTTTTTGGATTAAAAATTAGTGAGACATTCCCAAAACAAATGATAGGATTAGGGTTTTTGATTCAAAAAATAGACATTATGAAAAGAAAACAAATTATTAGTGTTTTGATTCAAAACAGGAAAATAGGATACATTACAAAAAAAAACATAGGATTCATTTTTTGATTGAAAGATAGGAGACATTCTGAGAAGAAAACATACCATTAGGGTTTTGAGTAAAATATTGTAGGCATTCCTATATTAGGGCATTTCTATAATAGGAATGGCGCCTACTATAGAAATGTCTCATGTTTTTCAATAAAACTCTAATCTTATGTTTTTTTTTTCAGAATGGCTCCTATTTTTTAATCAATAGCCTAATCTTATCTTCTCTTTTCAGAATGTCTCCTATCTTTCAAACAAAACCCTAATATTATGTTTTTTTTTAAATGTCTCTTATTTTTTAACCATAACAATAATCGATATTTTCTCCTTTTAGAATGTCTACTATTTTATACTCAAAACTATACTCTTATATTTTCTTTTAGTAAAATCTCCTACTTTTAAATAAAAATCATAATCCTATGTTATCTTTTTGGAATAGCACCAATCTCTAAATAAAAATCCTTATGCTATTTTTCTATTCAAAATGTCTCTATCTTTTCAAAATTTATCCTATGTTTCAATCAGAACCGAATCCTATGTTT
This sequence comes from Dioscorea cayenensis subsp. rotundata, assembly GCF_009730915.1. Lineage (NCBI taxonomy): Eukaryota > Viridiplantae > Streptophyta > Magnoliopsida > Dioscoreales > Dioscoreaceae > Dioscorea > Dioscorea cayenensis. The sequence continues at coordinate 4,753,986 of NC_052490.1, forward strand.
TCATTTCTTAATGTCTTGTATTTATCAGTTTCAAATCAAAGCGCTAATCCTGTGTTTTATTTTGAAAATGTCTACTATTTTTTAATTAAACTTTAATCCTATGTTTTCTTTTGGAAATGTCTTCTATTTTTTAGACTTTAATAAAAAAATCTAATCCTATGTTTTCTATTCGAAAATATATCATGTTTTTCAATCAAAATCTAATCCTATATTTAGAATATCTACAATTTTCCTGTTTTCAATTAAAAACCTACTTCTTTCTTTTCTTTTTAAATTGTCTTGCTATAATCAAACCCCTAATCATTTGATCATATTGTCTCCTATTTTTCAATCGAAACTATAATCCTATGTTTTTCTTTCTAAAATGTCTACTATTTTATTAATCAAAACTGTAATCCTATTTTTCTTATAGTCATGTCTCCTATTTTTCATTCAAAACCCTTATCTTATGTTTTTCTTATAGTAATGTCTCCTATTTTTCAATCAAAACTCTAATTCTATATTTCTTTTTGGAATGCCCATTTATTTTAATAAAAAAACTTAGTCCTATGTTTTCTTTTTGGAATGTCTCACATTTGAATCAAAACTCTAATCCTATTTTTTCTTTTCATAATGTCTCTTATCTTTCAATCAAAATAGGATTTGGGGTTTCAATCAAAATAGTAGCCATTCCAAAAAAACTTTGGAGTAGGGTCTTGGTAGAAAAATAAGAGATGTTATAAAAAGAAAATATACGATTACGGTTTTCATTGAAAATATGAGATATTATTATAAGAAAACATATAATTAGGGTTTTGCTTCAAAAATAGCAGATATTCTTAAAAAGAAAAGAAAAGATTGGGTTTCTCATTGACAAATAGGGGACATTTCCAAAAGAAAACATAGGATCATGGTTGTGATTCAAAAATATTAGACATTCCAAAAAGAAAACATAGGTTAGTGTTATTTATTGAAAAAAGGAGACATTCCGAAAAGAAAAAAATATGATTAGGGTTTTGATTGCTCAATAAGAAACATTCTGATTACCGTTTTGATTTAATAATAGGTAACATTCTTGTGTTTTTTTTTTCGAAATGTCTCCTACATTTTAGTTTTGAATGAAAACCCTTATCTTTTTGTATTTTCAGAATATCTCCTATGTTTTAATCTAAATCCTAATCTTATGTTTGCTTTTTGATATGTCTAATATTTTTCAACTAAAACCCTAATCCTATATTTTCTTTTTGGAATGTCACCTCAATTTTCGGCTTACAATCAAAAACGTAATTCTATTATTTCTTCTGGGAATGTCTTCTATTTTTTCGTTTTCAATCAAAGTGCTAATTCTATATTTTCTTTTACAAAAGTTTTATTTTTTTGGGATTTAATCAAAACTAAAATCCTACGTTTTTTTTAGAATGCATGTTTTTTTTAATCAAAAGCCCTAGTTTTATGTTTTTTTTAATGCCTCCTATTTTTATATTTTGAATAAAAACCACAATTGTATGTCTTAATTTAAGAATTTCTACTATTTTTTATTTTTCAATCAAAGCCTTAATTCAATGTTTTATTTTCATAATGTCTCCTATTTTTGGACCAAAACCTTCTTACAATGTTCTTTGTTCATATGGTCTCCTATTTGTTAATCAAAGCTCTAATCCTTTGGTTTATTTTTTGAATGTCTCCTATTTTTTAGATTTGAATCAAAACCCTTATCGTATGTTTTTCTATTCAGAATGTCTTATATTTTCCAATCAAAACTCTAATCGTATATTTAATGCCTCATTGTTTTGAATGAATAAACTAATCTCATGTTTCGATTGAAAAATAGGATTTATTATTTCTTACTAATTTTAATAAAACCTAATCCTAGCAATACGTAACTG